>NW_027137572.1:2470638-2897949 GCF_001692895.1 Cenococcum geophilum 1.58 | reverse complement strand
ACAGATGGATCGATCGAATAGGTTAGCTTGCGGATATTCGATTATCCGCGCAGCGGATATTCATCTGTTTCTTGGTCTGAGCATGCTGAGTCAAAGTTTCGGCGGTCAAGTAGTTAGTCACGTGCGAAAAGCAGTTCATGAATACAGGCACGATTTTCAAGGCCCATGCATGGTATTTTGGGGGACGAGAATGAAAGTCAAGGGGAGTTTTTTTTGGGTCTGAGTACGTGATGATCTATGTGATGATCGCATTCAGATACAGTCACCCCAGAGTCCAATGACTCACACTAACCGTAGAGGGTGGGCATGAATTTATACATTTGGAAACCAAAACAAAATGTTCCCAGGGCTTAAGGTACATTTATAGTGATCGCAAGCACCCCGAATATAGTCTCAATACCACGTTTAAGTGATGCATGTATTCCCAATAAATACAAAGTTTCGCGGGATTGTGATTTCAAATACATGAAAGGAAAGCCAAAAGCATAGTTTCCACTTTGCTCTACGGACGGGTATTCCCCGGAGCGGAAGACAAAATATCAAAGCGGGCATAGTGCACCCGCTGCAAGAGCGGGAGACACGCAGATCTATGCACGCCCAAGGGTTATTTCACATGGACGTGTGGGGAAGCGGTTCGCGAAAGGGTCTTGCGAAGAGCTCGCTAGTGGTGACCTCTGGCTTGAGACATGGTGAATCAGGAGCTCAATGGCGCTTCAGCTGCAAATCAGAACTAGCCTGGCCAGACCGGGCGTCCTCACGACAAGCGTCAAGTACTCCCGTATAAGCGGAGGGTCTGGTGATCAGAGCACGGAAAAAGTGCTCTCTGAAAGAAAGTTAGAATACGGAAGAGGTCTCTGAACATATCATCCGTAGGCCCCTCTCCGGCAGGGCATAGTATTGGAATTGAGAGTTCCGGCCTCTATGATTGGGCAGCATGGAATGGGCTCGAGAGTTCGGGCATCGGATGATGTATAGTGAAGAAAGGCCTAGACAGGATCCGCAGACCTGTGTTCAAGGTAGGGAGATGCCTCACGTTTCAGGACCAGTATTTTCCAAAACTAACCAAGCGGTTGGAAGAGGGGAGAGGACAGAGCCAGGATGCTTTTACAAGCGTGTGCAAGACAATCCCGGACGATGAATGTGAAAGTATTGTAGTTGCCAGAAGTTGATCTGGTACCCAGAAATGGTGTGAAGTATACATGGAACATCCCAACAGCTCCAGGACCTATATGGCCAAGGATAGATCATAGAACGCAAGTTCGTCTCTTGAAGAAATGGCGGGTCATGCCCAATCAGCCTCCTAGAACGACATGAAAAGACGTTAAGCAAAGGTTCGATATGTCAAGGCACCTCCTACGTAATTTCGCTTGGGGATCTGGTAAACTGCAGTGTATCCTGTGAGAGGTGACGGCACATGATGCATATGATGCAGGTATGTCGTGCTTTCTGCGGGTAATGGAAGCGAAACGCGGCTCTTTTTCCAGCTTGGAGGGCTGGCAGCGCTGGGAGTGGCAGGCCCGAGGCTGCAGTGGATAGAGAATCGTCTGAGAGAGCAGACCAGAGTTAGCCGGGCTCCGGACGGCGTAGTCTGGCCGAGCGCACGGCGGGAAGCTCGCTCGACTCAGGAACTACTGGGCACCTTGTGGGATGTTGTGTTGGGAAAGCGGCGGGGTAGCAAGCCGTGTATCGTGATCCATGTTGGCTGGGATTGTTAGATTACGCACCCCAGTCAGAATTTTCCAGTGGATGGAGTCGGGAACGCGTTAAGAATAGACTAGCGGTGAGGGGGCGAAGAGTTTGGAGCGTGAATGGAGCGAGGGGAAGGGAGTTCAACGGCAAAAACGGGATGATCGAAAACGAGATTCAGGACCGTCGTAAGAGGGTTTGGAGGGCTTAGAGGGGCCTTGGACGAGAGTGAGGTTGATTGAGGGCCGAGGAGCGCTAGAGAAGCCGTGGAGAAACAGGCCGGTCGCACCAGGAGCATGAGGTGAGATGAACAAGCAGCCAATAGTTGCCAACACCCTTCAAGCGGCCAAGCAAGCCAAACAGCCAACAAGCACCCTCCCGCCTCCCCAAGCTTCCCTTCTCGCCTGGCAGGGCCTGCTGCCAATCCGGTGCCGGGAGAGCCTTCTTGCCCGCACCGGCCAATCACCACGGGCCTTGGACATCCTTTGAAGCCTGCAAGGAGTGGTCTGTGTCGCCTTACAAACCGCCCAAAAGTGGCTTGCCTCTTCCCGATAACGGCTCTGCTTCTCTTGACGTGGCCCACCATGATTGGAGAGCGTGGGTGTGGTGATCGATCGGCCGTCTACCCTCGACGATTCCTCCAAAGCACCGGAGTCACTACCGCAATCTATCGCCGCGTCTGCTTTCTGCGCGCTGTTTGGCCTGGGCCTTGAAATTTGGCCCTCGACATCGCGTGTCACAGCCCGTCATTCTGTCTTCCAAGTCACGAAACATTTCAATCGCCCTTACTCGTCTGCGACCCTGGCAAAGGCACCATGTCCCGGGAAAGTCCGCCTGAAAAAAGGCCGCGCAAGGATCATGCGTCCATCACACGCATATGCAAAGCGGGTACTTGCAGCTGAGACCTCGCCAATAGGAGACAAAGCAGCACTCCAGAGCGGCAGCACTGCGGGATGCCCAGCAGCTGCAGGAACGATGGTCCGCTTCAGCCTTCAGAGACGTGGGTGATCCGAGACCCATCAAAGCGTATCGAAGCCGATTGTAGATTGCAGCTGATCAGGAATTGCCTCCGCCCAAGGCTCGCTGAGACCTTCTCGAACCTCTAGTCATCGTCCTACCCGGCGCCCATCACTTTCCAGCCTCCTTCATTCAGATTTCATCCCATTTCAGCCACTCGTTGTGCCCATGAGGCTCCTACTCTCTCTGGATAGCTGGTCAGCAAATCTCGGACCTTCTCTCCCATCAAAGCGCTGTCAGACCCGAGGTAATCTTGTCGCTCCTCCAAATTACCCTCTGGGCGAGAAGGGACCCCACACAGTTTGCACGATTCATCCAGAACCCTCGAGGCTGACACAAAGGGGCCATCCTCTTCGGCCAGCAAGGCAGAAAACGGTGAATGGTGGTGCTGACAACGAAGAGCGTGTCTTAGTCTGATGGAGTTGATCGGCGCTCATCTTTTAATATCCAACTTCCTATCTAGACCTATCTGGACCATTGAGGGTGGTCAGCAAGGTGGTGAGGAACGGTGCGAGCCTCGCTTCACGATCCGCTCATACTTCGCGCCGGATGCGCTGCACGTTTATTTTCACCTTTGCATTCCTCCTGGCCCACGCGAGCGCCGTGCAACTCGCCCTTGCAGAGGGTGAATCCGTTGGCTGTGTAAATGCACAGTGTGCAACTCACGGGTCGGCTTTGACGCCGTCTCACAGCTTCATATTTCACGAATGCTTTGGACCCCCTATACTGTGCTACTTGGCCTCTTGAAACAGCCCATGCTAGATTACGTGCTCGCCATGATTGAAGTGTTTTTAAGATGGGCCCATATTCGTGCTAATACAACTGGTGCCGTCATTGGTCTCACAAAGGAGGAAAAACTGCAATGTACATTGTCCGAGCGATCATGGCTTGTTCTCGCCACGTCTCACTCACTATCTCGAGGTCTTTGGAGTACCCGGAAGCAGGTTTGTGGAATTGGGCTGTGTTTTTGGTGGTGCATTGCGGCCGATTGGCGCCGGCTTTCCAAATGTTAACAGTGGGCGGCTAGCGGGATCGAGTCATCAGGACTGCGAACAAGTGGTTTGGCGCGTGAATCGGGCGCAGAGGCAGGTCAAGGGCAGGTCGAGCTTTGTGGCTGGGCTTTCGCCTTATCAGCATATTTGGCAGGTGAAGCCTTGACGGACCGGATGGAGGAGAGTAATGGACTGGTCCATTATCCACTTTGGCGCCAAAAACCCGTGATGAGGATGGTCAGGATGGCGAGCGTCATCGCGCTCCGTGTGTCTCAAGTTTGGCTGGCAGTCGCGAGGATCGCGGGCTCGTATTCTTTATTGAGCGGTTTCAGCTGATGTAGACGATGGCGCTGATGATGGCATTGTGCTGCCGCGGTCAGGCAGTTCCCAAGGGACTGGGACGCTGATGATGCTTTTGCTCTGGCAGACGACAATAAACGGCCGACTCGAATTGCATGNTCGAGGACAGATGTCGCAAGTTGTAGCTTCAGACGACCTAAGTGGCTTGTTGGAGGTCAGCAGCGTGACTTCTTCGAGATATGGCCGTTTCGCGTTAGGAGCAGCCAGCACATCGCTCACACCGCAAGACAACGCACCCTATCATGGCGGGCGGATTCCCACGTCTAGCTTCCAAGGCCGTGGTACAACCGGCACGTTTGGTCAAGGGAATTCCCTCCCCATGATTGACCCAGCAGGGCCCGGGCAGTGTCGAGCAGCAATGGCTTGAGTGGAGACGAGACGCCCCCGGCGCTCGTTATTCAGCTGTCGCCATATCATTTGTCTGGCTGACATGACATGATCGTCGCACCCGCTGCTCTGCCTCTCGAGTCTCCACGTTGCACCAGCCTCTGCCTCGCTCCAGCAGCGTCGCTTCAGGCAGGAAAAGCCCGTCCTCCGTTGGCTGACGGCGAGCCACGGTGGTTGATGGTGCCCCGTCCTGGGAACACCGACTCCTCGGACGAGCAGCCCTCCAGCCAATCCACACGCCTGTCCAGAGCAAGCCTCCCCAGCCGTCCGTTCATCCCGCTCGCTTTCCTATCCCCGTCCCGCCTGTAGGACGGCGATTGACGCTCGACGGAGCATTTTAGCCTGTGTTGGACTGTCGCCATTCGTGCCATTCGTGCCATTCGTGCCATTCGTGCTCGGCCAATCATGCAAAACCTTGACGCAGCCTTGGTCGCTGCCTGCCTGCCTGAAGGGACCATGGCCGTTCGCGCTGGGACAGCTGCGATATCAAGAGTGGCCGGGAGCGTGCCAGCCGTGCCAGTGCGTACCAGTGACGGAAAGCCCATGGGGCATCCCATTATAGTCTTCGAAGGTTTCAGGCCCGCGAGGCTTGCACCGGGTGGCTCGCCGGGCGGCGTCGTTGGATGTTGCTTTTTTCAGATTTGAGTTTCTCGCGTTGTTTTGACTCGCAGCACAGCGCAAATCATCGCGTTTGCCGGCTGCTTGGACCACTCCTTGACCACGATGACCACCACTGTGCTGCTGCTCCCCCAGTCTGCCTACCCCCCATAGTGGCAGGCCGTAGCAGCGCGATGCCAGATGGCGACAGGGAAAAGACGTTTCGGACATGGCAGTCCTTCCCGATCGCTGGCCCGCTCGGAACAGCAGACCCACCTCGTCCTCTCCGCATCCTCGTCTCGACTTAATAAGGGAAGGACAGGCTCGCCAGAAACGGTTCACTATCAGCACCGCATCGCTAACCGCGAATATCTCCGCCTGCTGCCACTGGCTGCGAGCCCATTCAGCCGTCTTCTCCCTATCGGGACCCCGGCCGTGCCCCGGGCCTGCTGGCAAATGTACGCAAAGCGTACGAGGCCCTCGACTCGCAGAATGGTGCCAAAATAGACGCCAGCGCTGGGGCCTGCTTAGTGACTATTCAAGGCTATTCAGGGCTATTCGTGACTATTCGTGACTGCCGCGCCCACCGTAACCACCGTGACCCGCCCTGCCGTGGCGTTTGCGTCCAGGCTCAATTGATTCCCAGTCGACGGAATTCACGAGCTGCTCAGCGCCGCCGCCCAGAGCCCAGCAAAACAGTCCAAAAACCTTCGCGGCGGCCAAGCAGCTGGTGGCTGGGAGCTGCTCGCTTGCGTGCATTCGCATTCGTTGGCCCTGGTCTGCCGCATCGCCCACGGCTGCAGCCCAGCTCGGCTCAGGCATCTGTGCGCCAGCGAGCGTGTTGCCCACCCAAACCCCCCTCCCCCCAATACCACACACCTAGCACCCACCCAGCACGTCCCCTACGAAACGGCCTTTCACGGGACTTGGTTCGCTTTGGCCCGCCACACCAATCCTCTGCCCTCCCCACCAGGCCGAATTGATTTTAGATTGTCTGCCCGGCAGGAGCGTCGTGGGCAGCGCAGACTGAGGGCCCAGAGATCTCCACCCGCCTTTTAGGTACAGACGTGCCTGCACCTCCGCGCGCACCTCAGCCTGTGCAGTGGACCTCGCAACTGCCAAACACACCCCAATCTGTATGTGGATGTACGTCCCTTGCGAACATTCGCGCCGTCCCGCACACGCAGCATCGTGAGCCTTTTGTCGAAGGATCCCCTCCAACGGCACTCGGACGTACCGTAGAGCGGCTTGTGCCTCGCCTGGGAAGGTCAGCCAACCCTAGCTCTGCCTGCGTGCTTCTGGTCTGCACAGAATCCTCTGCTGCAGCACATCTCCAGACTCGTTCAACATCCTCGTCCTCGTCGTTTCCCCAGAGCTCAAGTTGCTATAGTCCACCATCAGCTTCAATCCAAAGCGTCCGCTCGTTGACGGCGTACTCATCCCACTGTCAGTGTGCTCCTTTCTCTTCTAGCTGTCTCTGCTTTCGCCGCGCTGCCATTGCGCTCCTCTGAGCTCGCCTATCTCTGGCTGGCTGGTTGGCTCGCGCTAGTATCAAGTCACATCCCAACCTCCTCCGCTTCTAAACCTCCGCCCTCCCCACTGCTTTTGCAAATCCGTTCTCTTACCTTACGTTCCCTCCCCCATAGACCTCGACGGTCTGTCCCTGACCTCGCACCTCTCCCGTGCTCCCGTGCTGACGTGCTGCCGTTCAGCCCACATCGAGCCGAAGCAAATCAGACTTCGCACCGGTACTTTTGCCGACGAAGCGCGACGACTTAACGACCAACACCACCCCCGACACGATCAGCTAGATCCTTAGCAGTTTCCTGGCAGATGAGCACTTGGACTGAATATTTGGATCTTCATCACTGCATCTTCCTCTTCAGGCCGGTAGCCGCCGTTTCATCCCATTGCGAACATTGAAACGAGCCCTCCCAAAAAAAAAAAAAGCATTTTTTCGAAAGCTTCCCCCGTTTTCACGACCCGCAACGACGTAACGACGTGACTTTTTGTCTTTTTAGCATTGCAGCGTTCCAGTTCTGAGTACTCGTTGGAAGCGCTGCGCCGCATTCCTACCGGATCCCATCTGAACGAAATTCCTCGGTATTGTTTCACCAGAACCCATCGTACTACCACGGAAGCAGCGCCAAGTCGAAACCCGGAAATCATCCAGATTGAGAACTGCCTGAATATAATCGCGCTCTTGGATTCTTCCTCCTGCGTGTTTGCCCACGTGTTTGGCGGACCTCGTTGGCCTAATCCGTACCTTTTTGTTTTCGAGCAAACATTCACCCATTTCCTGCATACACTGCCAACTGATCCGCCTTCTCACTAGCTTCAGCGTCAAACTATAACACCCTCCAGCTTCGTCCTTCCGGCTACGTGCACAGATCCTGCAACCTACTGTTGTAGATCATCCACTGCCCGTTTCCGCCCAGCTTTTTGTCTCGCCTATCTGGTGTATTGACTCGAGACTTTCCCGTGTGGAAGTTCTCGAATCGGGTGCCGCTGTGATCAACTAACCCGCGACTTTTCAAAACCGAAAAGCTGGAGCTGCCGTCGATTTCTTCGGTCCACTCCCGAGGCCCCGTCGACGCACCGTGGCACCCTCCTCACTTCGCGCCACGACCATCGGTATCGAGTGAGCGATTGCCTGCTTTGCCTCAGATCCAGGCGCAGGCGAGCACGTCGTCAAACTCATCTTCGCCTCGGGGTGGTTCATTCAGCTCATCCTCAGCAGCAAACGGCAGCGCAAGCTCCAATACATCCTACTCGTCTTCAGTGAACGGACATACGGGTGGCTTTAAGACACCTTCTCCAGAACAGACACCACAATCTTTAATTCGTGAAGGCCACGCATTGAATGTTCAATCCCAACAAGAGTCTCCATACGGTCCTCAGCAAAGCGTTCCAAGCTACGGCTACGCCGCGGAACAATACAACAGCATGAACCAGATGCAGCCTTATGCTGAGGTGCATCCATCTCATATGACTGCCGCAACAGCCCACGCACCGTCAACAGGTGCGCCATCAGCGTTGTCCCACTACTCATACCAGCAGCAGCCACCATTATTACAACCAGGACCTCAGTACCCTTCTGGGCCAGGTGGTTATCCGCCCTATGGCTACGGAAATGGCGTACCGACACAGCTTCCCGCATCTTCTTCGATGAACAATTCATTGGTTCCGCAGGCGCTCCCTTTGCCTGGTGAGTTTTAAACGTCACGTTTTTGCATTCCGTGGTTACTAATTAAAGTAGCAATGACCTCAGCCGCTCCAGGCTCCACTTCTCTTTCGGGTTCGCAAAGTTATGCCACCCATCAATTCGACACGACAGGACAAGTAGCGCCCCCCGGTATGAAACCACGGGTGACCGCAACATTATGGGAAGATGAAGGCAGTCTCTGTTTCCAAGTGGAAGCAAAGGGCGTTTGCGTTGCCCGCCGAGAAGGTAATAAACCCGTGATATACAAGAGGGATAGTTCAAAAAAAAACTAACAGGTTGCTAGATAATCACATGATTAATGGTACAAAATTGCTTAATGTGGCTGGTATGACTAGAGGACGACGAGACGGCATTTTGAAAAGTGAGAAGACGAGGCATGTTGTCAAGATTGGGCCAATGCATTTGAAAGGTGTTTGGTAGGTTGCGATTACACGCGAACCACAACACAACATGCTGATTTGCTGCAGGATCCCATTCGAACGAGCTCTGGATTTTGCAAACAAGGAGAAAATAACAGAGCAACTATATCCACTCTTTGTCCACGATATTGGTGCTCTTCTATACCACCCTTCGAACCAGACACGTGCAAGTGTGGGGGCAGGTGCAGCTGCCATGGCTGCAGTAGATCGCAGCCGTCGAACAGACCCTACACAGCAACGTTATCTAGGCGCCCCCACGAGTTCCCAGCCGCCTTCCCTGCATCATCACCATTCCATGAGCAACCCAATCGGGGCACATATGTCCCAGCCGCCTCATGCGATCCAACCACACCCCTCGACCGGACGACCTGGGCTAGATAGGGCGCATACCTTTCCGACTCCTCCAACAAGTGCTTCCAGCATAATGGGTATGGGTAATCAAGGGAGTTCTTATGAGTGGAGTGGAACCAACGTCCAGGCTATACCCGGCAATCAACCATTATCAATTGATACGGGGCTGAGCAACAACCGCTCAGTTCCAACAACCCCGGCAACAACACCACCGGGAACGCTTCAGCAAGGTATGCAGTCTTATCAAACAAGCCAAGGATACGATAATTCACGTCAAATGTATTCTGCGCCTCCGGCCCAACCCGCACAGTACAACACTCAGCCTCATATGATGAGATATGGGCAACCTCTACAGGCCAACACCTACCCAAAAAACGAGATGGCACCGCCTGCACGAGCGGGCGGTGAACCAGACCAACAAGTAGATTCAAAGCCATCCGACGGTATGCTTGGTCAACCTCCCGAACAAGTCGGTCATGCTCCCGGTGACGAAGAAGCCGAGCATGAAAATGAAAATGAGTATACTCACGCTAGCGCGCCTTATAACGGAAATCGGGCGTCTTACGCGTACAACCCTAGCGCTGCGTCCGGGACTTTGCACGCTGAGCATGCACACTTGTCCCCGGAAATGACCGGGTCCCCGCACCAGAATGGATCAGGACGAGCAACACCCCGCACGACCACAACTGCACAGAACCAGTGGGCGTCAGGATATACTACTCCGCAGCGGGTCCAACAGCCACCGTCGAGCAATCTTTACAGTGTTATGAGCAGCGATACTCGAGGTAGCGCTCCCAACGGAAACGCAGCCGCGGACACGTATCAGCCCGCTAATACGGTCCCGACATATCCAAGCCAGGCATATGCTGCTACCACAAACGGTGTGTCAGCATCTAATAAACGCGGCCGAGACGATGAGGACGAGCAGGACCCTTATGGGCGACCGAATAGCCGCGGTGTAACAGGTGACGATATTGACGGCCTAAAGCGACGTAAGACGATGCGTGAGGAGAACGTTGGCGGCGCTGTTGGGGGTGCTTTTGAACGAGACCCCACTCGGATGCCCCAACGAACCAGATCAGCCATCACGCAGAGGGCTAGGAGATAATTCGACTAATCATGCCTAATCTGCTTGGGTGGCCGCTTCTTGCCATTTCGACTTTTTGCAATAGACGGCGGGTTTACCTTTTCCGGATCTGGTGACTGGCTTGCGGGCATTCAACGGGCGTTCTACTGCGTTCGACTGCTTGTCTCAAGCGCACGAGCTCGGTCCTCACGACACACGACACACGACATACATCCTTGGACTTTCCTTGTGTTTCCTCTCAGAAGAGAGCCGTAACGATTGTGCTTCCTCTCACCAATCCCACACACTCTCTCCAAGTTAACGGACTCGAACCTCTACACAGCTTTCCATTAGGTCAAACTCTTCCCTTCCCTTTCCTGTGTTTCTTCTAAACTTTCTAAACTTTGGGGCATTTAACGACCTATAACGACTTTCTATATCCGGAGACTCTGTGTTTTTCTGGCACTAACAAATTTTTTTACTACTACTACCTATTTTTCTTCACGATATATGACTCCCTGCATACGGCATAAGCATTGGCTACACTTTATTGAGCGATCTGCTAGCTTGCGCTAAATTGCGGGTGACGATTCTGTACTCTCTACAACCGCTTGTTGCTTTTCCTTATGACTAATGGATTGGACCGGCCAAAGCGAAATGCACGAGGGCCGACTCGATCCGACACATAATCCCAACGAATCCTTCAGTTTATTCTCCTACTTATCTTCTATCCTCCACGGCATGTTTGACGAAAAAGCGGAAGAAGGGAGTTTTGTGGTATTGAAAGACTTTACCAAACAACTCCCTTCTTGGCCCGGTTTGCTACAGCGCTGTTGACGAAAGATGACTCCGTCAACGCGACAGACGTTTTATGATGATGAGATTCCGTGTGGACGTGTAGTTGGGGACTTATATTTGCTTCTTTGGGAGATGATGGCTTTTAAGGAAAGCTGTTGGACACCTTTTAAACTCTTTGGTTTTCGGAGCCTCTTTGGGAAATGATGTGTCTTTTTGGAAAAGATGGGCTGAATTGGTGAATGATAATGAGGAATCTAAAAGCTCTTCTTTTATGCCGACTGCAGTCCTTCTTGCGTGATTGCTTTCTCCCCAGTGATGCCAATAGCCAACCCCTCTCTCACGTACGCGAGCTTCTTCCTCGTTAGAAGCTTGCACGCAGTAAAGCATATGTACGTGTCAATTTGCTTTCGAAGACATTTCCATCACCCGTGTCAACTTCACTTTTTAGGACTACAGATGGAACGTGGAGTCAACGTATCACAGACAGTCTGACATTGATTCGGGGTACTGGATGCCTTACGCTCCGAATGCTTAGCGGCAGAGGTGAGGGATTTGTCTGACGATATGAACAAGACAAGTCCCAGAAAGAATAATTGCATCCTTGCCCCTTCCTCACACGGCAAGTATGCGTGAGAATTATCAAGCTGGCAAGGGTGGTTGGATGGGTATCAGGGCCTATGTCTCGATAAGTGGTCTTGGCATAAAACTGCTCAGCATCAAATAAACCTTGGACATTAATTTAGTATCCCCGATGTGGGGGTGCGGGAGGGCAATCTGGGTAGGGCTGCTGATCATCCTTGCCAGTGTTTTATATTTGGGACGGTCTGCATTTTCTTTTTGTGACGAGTGTTACTGTTCTTAACGCCGAGGCGTTCTCGTTTAAGCGCCTCCCACGCAGTCAGGTAGTAGTACTATGCCTCTAAGTCCTTTCCTCTCTATTCTGTCCATTGTCTGTCTCTATTGGACGGCGGATCTAAGCAGACGCCTCTGAGGAACCCGAAGGCTATTCTGGGAATTGACGCCGCACTGGTCGTTCTCACAGGTCGTTCTCGCAGGTCGTTCTCAAAAATGGACGAGTGCCAACATGTCCGGCCACCGTTTGGCAAGGCTTGCTTGGGTGGTGGCTGGGGAGTGGAGGTAAATGGCGGTGAAGCTGAGAGTTTAGAAAGGATATTGTCAACATGATACATCCCTTCTTTCGTTCCAATAAAAGTTTCGATGAGTCCCCAGAGACTTCTCAGGAACAAGAAGTTGAAGGTGTTTTTCGCCACGGGCTGGTGGCGGTGCGTCTTGCGTGTTGCAGGTCTTGGCTGGCTCTCAGGCTTGTTGCCTACCCATACCCCGCCACCGCGAGAGCGTCATCGTCAGTTTCGTCGCAGTGAAACGCGGTCTACGGGGCTGACGCGGAAAATCATAACGCCTACTAGGCATCCTCAACCTCTTCTAAATCCACCTCGCTCTTGTGCCTTGTGGAAGTACTACTTCAGACACACCCGCCTGATTGACCTGCCCCTCTACATTGAAATCGCCATGAACATCATCAAGATCCAGAGGTAGCGTAGCGACCTGATTCCCCTCCCTGTTTTGCTTCCGGACTCCGCTGGCCAGATTCGCTGATGGTGCTCCTTCTATTGCAGGAAATATCCTCAATTCCAGCAGTCGGAAATCTTCGGCCTGCAAGACGCCTTCCGCAAGCTGGACGTCAACGACAAGGGCTATCTCGACGAAGCGACCGTCATCAAAGCGACCCAAAACTCCGAACACCAGCCTTACGACGTCGTGCGACAGGCGCTGAAGGAAGTTGAACTGGACAGCTCGAGGAGAGTCGAACTCGAGGACTATGTCGATGTGCGTACATAAGCTGCGATCATGGTGGGGCAAGGAGGGGTGAAGGGTTTTTTTTGGTTATTGCATATTAGCTGACAGCGGAATTGGGCAGCTCATATCAAAACTCCGCGTCTCCTCGCCCGCGCAGCAGCGCATGTCGACCGGTCCTCAAAGACCGAGAGGTCTCAGCGGCGCGCCCACGATGCCGGCATCTCCGGGTCATGCCTCAAAGGGAAGTCACGGCGGGGGGAGAATACAAGTTCAGGGCTCGTCCGCGAACGTTACGCACACGATCAATGAGGACGAACGAACGGAGTTTACGCGCCACATCAATGCTGTACTAGCTGGCGATCCAGACATTGGGGACAGGCTCCCCTTCCCCACTGATACTTTTGAGATGTTTGACGAGTGTAAGGACGGCCTGGTGCTGGCTAAGTTAATCAATGACAGCGTGCCGGACACCATTGATGAGCGTGTGCTCAATCGCCCGGGAAAGAAGATCAAGACGCTGAATGCATTCCACATGACCGAGAACAACAACATTGTCATCGAGTCTGCCAAGGGCATTGGATGCTCAGTGGTGAATATTGGAAGCGGGGATATCATCGAGGTGCGGGAACATCTCATCCTTGGCCTGATCTGGCAGGTCATCCGACGAGGTCTGTTGGGCAAGATTGATATCAAGCTCCACCCAGAACTGTACCGTCTGCTTGAGGAGGATGAGACACTAGAACAGTTCTTGCGGCTGCCACCGGAGCAGATCTTGCTGAGGTGGTTCAACTACCATTTGAAGAATGCCAAGTGGCACAGGACGTAAGTTTCACATTCCCACAGTGGAGTTGTTGGGGGAATATCTAATTCTCTACCACAGTGTCTCAAACTTCTCCACCGACGTAAAAGACGGCGAAAACTACACGGTCCTCCTCAACCAGCTCGCCCCGGACATCTGCTCCCGCGCCCCGCTCCAAACCCGCGACCTCCTCCAACGCGCCGAGCAAGTCCTCCAAAACGCCGACAGGCTCGAATGCCGCAAATTCCTAACGCCCAGCTCGCTCGTGGCGGGCAACCCGAAACTCAACCTCGCCTTCGTCGCCAACCTCTTCAACACGCACCCAGGCCTGGACCCGATCACCGAGGAAGAAAAAGCCGACATCGAAGACTTCGACGCCGAAGGCGAGCGCGAAGCCCGCGTCTTCACGCTGTGGCTCAACTCGCTCGACGTCAAGCCGACGATGCAGTCCTTCTTCGAGGACCTGAAGGACGGCACGATCCTGCTGCAAGCCTACGACAAGGTGATCCCCGGCAGCGTCAACTGGCGGCACGTCAACAAGCCGCCGGCATCCGGCGGCGAGATGATGCGGTTCAAGGCGGTCGAGAACACAAACTACGCCGTCGAGCTAGGGAAGCAGAATGCGTTTTCGCTGGTGGGGATCCAGGGCGCGGACATCACCGACGGCCAGCGCACGCTCACGCTGGGGATGGTCTGGCAGCTCATGCGCAAGGACATTGTGTCCACGCTGTCGTCGCTCGCGCAGCGCCTCGGCAAGCGCGAGATCTCCGACGCCGATATGATCCGCTGGGCGAACGACATGTCGAAGCGCGGCGGGCGCAACAGCGCGGTCCGCAGCTTCAAGGATTCGTCGTTGGGCTCCGGCGTGTTTTTGCTGGACGTGCTGAATGGCATGAAGAGCTCGTACGTCGATTACGAGCTTGTGCTCTCGGGCAGGACCGAGGAGGAGGCGTATCAGAATGCGAAGTTGGCGATTAGCATTGCGCGCAAGATGGGCGCGACGATTTGGCTTGTGCCGGAGGATATTTGCGCTGTGAGGAGTCGGTTGATCACCAGTTTTATCGGCAGCTTGATGGCGACGGCGGAGAGGATGGGGGGAGCACATTAAGGGCTTAGGGTTGGGCTGGACTAGATTTTGTGGAGGGGGAGGGAAGGCAAGGAAAGGGGTGGGGGAAAAAGGGTTAGATGCTGTGTCTGCTAAACAGCATGGCGGGCTGGCTGGCTTTCATTCTAGTCCGGAAGCGATTCGGAATCGAGAGTTCCCTTGTCGTTTATCGAAAAATTATTTCATAGTTCATGATTGGGCCTGGTTTGTGCGATTGCTATGATGCTTGATATGTTCTAATGCTAGTACTAGTAAGACTACACCTAGGGCAAAGACGATCTCGTTCTTGACGCAGCGCCGCCATTTGGACGTGGGTTGTTGAAGTGATTGTGGAGTGGTGAACGTGTAAGAGACAGTATATCTTGAAGAGAAGCAGCCTCTAAAATATTATTTTAAGTCTTAGGCCCCGGCACGGAGTAGACCAGATACTGCTAAGGTGGGCTCTCTAGGAACCCAAGAGAGTATTTAACTTAGCTCCTTTGCATAAGGGCATCGCAAAGACTGTCAATCTTTGATGACAGTATAAAAGGCACCAGTAAGATCCCTGAAGCTAATGACGATGGTAATCCGGAAACGGTGAATGAAGGGGTAGTTGGTGCGAAACGGGCTGTTTTCCTTGTAGGTGCGATAGATGGATAACTTATTGAAGAGTCCACCCTGTGCAGATTTCAACATTAATTTCTTGCCTACATCCACATATAGTAAATTTCTTTTGAACGATGGAACGGGTGTTCACGGGATATCGGGCGTTTGCAGTGTTTTAATCTCGACGTTCTGCTAACTCCAAAGAAGTGCGGTAGGTGGGCACCCGTTCTTCTTAAATGTAAACAAAAATGAAAAACAATTACTGCTCTCTTCCGTATTATCGCATTTCCCATGCTCCAACCGTAGATTAGCCTGATGAGGGTACTGGCACGGACAGGATGACGACCACCGGGAGCTCAGCGTTTCGAACAACTTCTGTGCCTGATCTCGTATGCTTCTCCAGTAAGCAGAATTCAGTCGCTGATCTTGTTCTTGACGCAAGGGCTGCGGTTTGATTGTGATGGAAGTTATTTTGGAAAATTTGGAAAATTTGGATATATCATCATCTCTTTCAGAAGTGTTGCATATCTGTCAGAGCCGAAGCCACGTTTGATACGAGTCCATGCATTCTTAAACTTCTTGCGAAATTTTTCGTCTTCTTTGCCGTATATGTCAATCCAAGGAGGCTGATTATAACCTCAGCGAATATTTCACTTTAAGTCTTTAACAAGGGCTTACGGTTAAATTTTCGTGCAACCCCAGCTTTTCCCCAAACCCACAATTCTCCTATTCAATTTGGAGACCAAGGATAAATAAATTCCGCAGTTGGAATCAAGGCGGCTTTGCAGGCCTTTGCAGAGTTCAGCGTCCTTCCATGAATCCAGACTTCGTTCTCTGAGCGACCGGTTTACCTTGTTGTTATTGACCGTTAAATACCAGGTGAGGAACGAATTCGTGTGTTGATTGATCTACGAAGAGGGAGAGGCTATATACAAGAGGTGGGTGAGTCACAGGTGCCCCTAGTAGTGATCGACTCCAGGCCGACAGTAGCCGACAGTAACCGCCACGGTCGACAGTTGTGCGGAAGGTTAAGTAGAGGCAGCAAATGAGCTACGAACCTCTGCAAAAACGCTCTCGTGTTCTTTATGGTTGAAATCTGGATTGAATATCAGCAGCTCATAGCCTAGCGTCTATTTCCATAGTTATTTATCCCATCCTTGTAGTACTCAAGAGCACTAATTATTAGAGGTATAGATCCCAACAATACACCCGATATCTCAAGTCCAGGCATAGTGGCCTACGATGTCAAAGTGAAGGAGAAGAAGAGGGTTGCGGGTCGGATCGGAGTCAGGAGAACTTCGCTTTGTTTCCTAAAATAGCGACCAGGTCTTGGCGGTTTCCCGCGCCGTTTCGAATATGCATCCCATCAGCGATGTTTCGAACGCCAATTGATTAATGTCGATATGAAAAGACCTAATATACTGTTTAATTATCCCGTAGGGAGACTGGTGAGCTAGGGCTTCCGCCTTGCGGCCTCTTGATGCATGTGATGCTCAACTAACGAGAGCGGAAGAAAATTTAACGGCTTTAGTGTAAGAATGACACAATTACTTAAAAGCTAGAATAAATTTTGCGAAAAGGTCCCGAGAGATCGATGTATGCATGAAAAAGCCGCGAATTATCGAATTTTTAAGTCGAAAATTGCTGTCTATAGGATATCCGGGATAATCATCCAACTCCAAGCCAATTTTAGAATTGGGGTTACTGCATCGTCACATTAAATTCTCTAGGCGGAGTCAGGATGGCGGGACGGCCTTCGTTCTCATGCCACCCGCTCAGCTCCTGCGCCGTGTGCGGATAGTCTTCGTTTGGGATCGCATCGTGCGGCGCGTCGGGAGAGCGGTCGTCTTCTGGAGGTGAGAGGCTGAGGTCAACGAGGCCAGCGCGCGGCTGATCAGGTGTTAGAAATATCACTTGATTGGTATATACGGGGAGTAAGGTGGAGAGTGAGAGGGTCATACAGGCGAGAATTGCCGCAAATGCACACCGCCGGAAGCGAGGATCTCAGACGATTTGGTGTCAACGCTGTAGGCTTCGTTGTAGACGACTTCACTGATGCCCACTTGAGTTATTTTGACGCTACATGTGAGACAGGGACAGCTGTAGTGTGTCAGACGTTAGTTAACGTTGAATTAGACGAGGGAGGGGTGATAGTGTAGAGACGTAAGACCTACGTGTTACAATACAGGATTGAGCCTTCTCGGATCCTGTCGCGGCCGGCTTCGAGGAGCGCGTTTTCTTCAGCGTGAAGGCAGAGGCAGGTTCCGAGATCCGCGCCGGCGTGGGAGCCTTGGTTACAACGGGCGCCTGGCGACTAGTATTAGTGTACGCATATTATTTTTACGTTACCCCTGAGAAACCTGGGTCTATTGAGAGTCCAAAACCAAACTGGCGCATATTAAGATTCTTACATCCTCCCTCATTGCAATTCCTCATGCCTCTGGGTGTTCCATTGTATCCCGTACTAACGACCCTCTTTTCCCTAACTAACACACATCCAACACGTCTCTTCATGCAATTGCTCCTATGCGCTGCCAAATCTGCAAGCTGCATAAAGTATTGGTCCCAGCTGGGGCGTAGGCGGACTTCATTCGGCAGATCTAAGGCTGCTAACGCCTTGTGAAGGGAAGCTAAGGAGGTCGTTGAATTTAGAAGCCGGAGCTGAGCGCGGTGAAGGAGAGGAGCGAGGCCGGTGACTGGAGTGAAAAGGTGGGTATCATTGCGAAGGACGAATTCACCTAATATGGGTGGAGTCATGCCATGAGTTGCACATCTGTGAATAGTATTATTAATATGCACCACCTCAAACTAGGTCGGCTGTGGATTGTGAATGTGCACAGAGGCTTAATTCTACTCACCTCGCCTTGAACCTCTCCCACCGTACGCTCACTGGCGCATCTACGCTTACGAGCAGGAAGAATGGCCGCCTCAGGAGCGTGTCCGCGACCGCCTCATCCCACATGTCCGTTGTTACCCAGCGTTCTCGCCACCGCAATGTCACAAAGTGCAATAGAGACTCCGCATCAAGAAATGTTAGGTCCTCCTCGTCCGAACTTGCTTCCGGGGTGGGTACATGGGCATATGAGGCAGATTTCTCAACAGTCTGGGTTGAGGTTGTTCGCGTGAGATAGATTCGTTTGAAGTGGTGTTCGTCGATGAGGTAGGATGCAATAGAAGACTTTCCGGCGCAGATACCTAGTGCATGTAAGCTATTTGACTTGCAGGGTTGAGGGTGTGCGTGCAGGGAGGTGGGGGAAAAGACTAACCTCCACAGAGCCCAATTAGCATTTTGGCAGGTATGTAAGAGGAAAAGATTTAGCTGGTGGAGAAAGACTTAATCCGTGCTACTTTTGAACATTGAATCCCCATAGTTTTACAGCATCAACTCCGACATTAACTCGACTGTAGAGCTCGTTATAAACTGCGAGCTGCGGGTTAGGAGCGTTGAACGTCAGATCTCGGCAATCTGCAGCTTGTCCCGCCGCGCTGCGCTCTGATGTTAGCGAGGGGTAAGCTTGACGCCTAAAGGCCCTGAGACATTCACTAAACAGCTCCCGCTGACCAAGGTACCTACAGCTCTTTCAATGACTCTGCGCTTCCTCTCATATTCAACCTCTAGCTCTAAACAACTTCACTTCTCCAGCATATCGCCATGACGAGTGTTAAATACGCGCCCTGGTCTACCGACCTAGAGATACAGTTCTACGCAACTCTGGCACACATCAAGATCAACCATGACAAGCTCGATGACTCCGCGCGAAAGGTCCTGGGATTGTACGAGGTGCGCCCAGGCGACCATCCTCAGCGCTCAAGTCGGATGCAAATCCATGGCACTGCGCTGACCACGGACGAGTCTGTATACCAAAGTATATTTCCTAGGGAGGATGCTAACAAATGTACATGTATGAAGAGTACCGGCCAACTACTTTCGCGCCGAAGGCATCATCAAGAACTGTAATACTATAGAAGACTACAAGAAGCTGGATAGAAGCGCTGTTATTGAGCGTGCTGGGCGTACTGTAAGCTCTATGCGCAAAGCTTCGGGAAAAAGAAACGCTGGCTAATATATTGTGGCAGATCTGGGAAGCTATACAGGACGGAACCATCTACTCCTGTCCATCTCTCCTCGCCTCATTCACCGCAATCTCCT
This sequence comes from Cenococcum geophilum 1.58, assembly GCF_001692895.1. Lineage (NCBI taxonomy): Eukaryota > Fungi > Ascomycota > Dothideomycetes > Gloniales > Gloniaceae > Cenococcum > Cenococcum geophilum. Next base: position 2,878,593 of record NW_027137572.1, on the reverse strand, counting down.
TCGCCGATCTTAAAAAATATAAATTCACATTTCACTTTGGCTACCCCGCTATACACTCTGAACCGCAATGGAAGCTTGTCGCGGAACACGGGCGATTATCCACAAAGGAAACCACTCACCTGGTAGATTCCGTACAAACCTGGAAATACAGTGTAGACAATCGCCAACACGGCTTCTTTCTCGCCAAACGAGTTCGAGAAGAACCCAAGACTCCTGCCACAGCTGAAGAACGACCGAAAACACCACAGACGCCGGGCAATGACAATCTAGACTACAAATGGGTTGTTGGATCACTTTCGCGCTATGAGGCCGGATTTTTCAATGATATTGACCCTGAAGACCGCTTTGTATGCTTCGCCGATCCCTCCACGTATGTTGACAACCCCGGCTGGATGCTTCGTAACCTCCTTATCCTCGTCCGACACCGTTGGCACCTCGACCAAGTCCAGATACTGTGCTACAGAGACACGCATCTGCGGCGCGATCAAGCAAACAGCCTTATCTTAAACCTCAAATCCAGCGAACCAGTCCCACCAACTGCTGGCCCTGAGGACGAATCCGGACAATCATCCCCGCGACCACGAACTCCCAAAATGCCTAAAGTAACTGGCTGGGAGCGTAACGACTCTGGAAAGCTCAGCAGTCGCATGGCCGATCTCTCGGAGTACATGGACGAACGCAAACTCGCCGATCAAGCTGTCGACCTTAATCTCAAGCTCATTAAATGGCGCATAGCCCCCACCTTGGATCTCGAAGTAATCAAGAATACTAAATGCCTTCTCCTCGGCGCGGGAACTCTAGGCTCCTACGTTAGCAGGAATTTGATGGGCTGGGGCGTGCGCAAGATCACATTTATCGACAACGCAAGCGTCAGTTTTTCAAATCCTGTCAGGCAGCCACTTTTCGATTTCAAAGATTGCCTGCAAGGCGGCGTCAAGAAAGCAGAGCGCGCAGCCGAAGCGCTCGAGGAAATATACCCCGGCATCGAAGCAACAGGCCACGTGATGTCCGTTCCTATGGCCGGGCACCCGATCACGGACGAGGCCAAGGTGAAAGGCGAGTTCGAGATGCTCAGGAAGCTGATCGATGAGCACGATGCCATTTTCCTGCTTATGGACACGAGGGAGAGCAGGTGGCTACCGACAGTGATGGGGAAAGCCGCCGGCAAGATCGTCCTGAACGCCGCCTTAGGCTTCGACACCTTCGTCGTTATGCGGCACGGCGTCAAATCCGGCGGGCCTGGCGAGGAGGAGCTAGGCTGCTATTTCTGCAACGATGTCGTTGCGCCCGCCGACGTAAGTCCTCACCCAACCCCAACTCCTCCCTTCTGAACTTCCACAAAACGTGNCATGTTATGCTAACGCCGCACCCCTAGTCCATCAAAGACGCAACCCTCGACCAGCAATGCACAGTAACGCGCCCGGGTATTGCACCCCTCGCCTCCTCCCTCCTCGTCGAGCTCCTCGTCAGCGTCCTGCAACACCCGCTGCGCGCCCACGCGCCCGCTAGCACGCCCAACACTCCCGCGCCCCCACCTCCGTCTCACCCCGGCCTACCCGCACCCTTCGTTCACCCGCTCGGCGCGCTCCCGCACACCATCCGCGGCTTCCTCTCGTCCTTCTCGAATCTGCTGATCACAGGTAAGCCTTACGATTGCTGTTCGGCGTGCAGCGATGGTATTATTAAGCTGTATCGCGAGGATAACTGGGGGTTTGTGCGGCGCGCGCTGAATGAGCGTGGGTGGGTGGAGGAGGCGAGCGGGCTAGCGGAGGTGCAGAGGCAGGCGGAGGAGGCGGCGGAGGGGTTGGAATGGGATGATGAGGGGGAGTTGGGCGTGGAGGAGGGGGATGGGGAGCTGATTTAGCCTGGGCGCAGGGTATTTGATTGGTTAAATGGGAGTTAGGATACGGTTGGTTATGTGTTTATGGCATGGTGTGTGCGTGCAAAATGAATATAATATCCAGTATATTTCAGCCAGGGTGTAGTTTCAGAAATGTGCGCGGGTGCTTGCGCCCGCCTATAGCGTTCGGCTCGTTTCTTTTTATGCTTGTTCAAACCGGCTTTCTATTGCGTTTTAATTTGGGGTTAATACAAAATCCACCTTGATTTATTCGTTTATTTCAACATCTGCCTCCTATAAACAGAAACCACCTTCTGCCGATTGAGGTTTAATAGCTTTATATAGCGTAACGTCAATCCAGCTTAGTTGTCAAGTGACGAAGTCACCTCGCCTATATGTTGTTCTGCACAGCCGTGCCTGGCATCTTGCCAGTCACTCGCTTACCTTTTGGGGTTTGTGCCGTGGCTGGGTGGTGCGGAGCCTGTCACCTCACATTAGTATCCCTTATCCCGTCAATTCGCGTCCACCCGTTATCGATAAGATCTCGCCAATCAATTGAACTGAATTCGATGCGCGCGCTGGGGCCAAACACCACAGTATTTTAACACACAAGCTCAATCTTAGAGTTGAGTCGCTCTATATGAGGTTGCCAGCAGTTGTCCTTCTCGCAGAACGGTATTTTACATATACTGCAGCCAAAATGAGTCCTTGAAGCACGCTCGCGCGTTGTTTTTGATTCTGGCGTTCGCGCACGGGCCACTTGTTCGTTGGACGCGGATAAGGGATAACACTAATCTATTAGTAACTCGCAGGCGCGCGTTACTGCCTTAGCGCATCTAGTTAAAAGCGTATATTAATTTAGCGATTAAACAGTAGAATTTTATACCTTTAAAAGTAAGAAGCATAACTATTTTAATATATTTTTAGGTGTAAACTATGGGACGGCAACCTGGCCGCCGATTTTGGCGAATTTCCTCTTCCGGCTAGTCTCCATTGTTAGCCCAGTGCAACACCAATCTCTTCGTCACCTTCTTCGTCCCATAAATCCCTCGCAGCCCTCCCAATTCCCATTCTCTCCGCCACATTGTCCTCCCGCCGAAGAATAAACATCACATTATAATAACGGTATACCTCATCGGGAGAGACTCTCGCCCTGTCCGCCTCCCACTGGTACAGCTCAAAATACATCGTTGCACCGGAGTCCTTGCAGCTGCACTCACCAGCAGAGATAACTATCACTTCAATCACGGAGTGATTGCCATCAATTTGGAGGCCAAGTCGAGCAGCTATCGTCTTTGATGTAGCGCTAGTTTCATTGACGGTCTCCTGGTTAACGACGTTGACGGTCAATGTGCCGATCTGTACCTTTTTGTCGAGTGACAGTAGCTGGAAATTGGGCATTACGTTAGGGTTGCTGTTCATTGATGTCACATCTTTCAATCTTATCCCGGAACTCGCTCCAAGGCGCAGAAATCTTCTCTTAACCCGGCCATAAATTATGGGCAAAGGAATGGTCTCGTCCTCAGAGATAGTTGAAATCATATCAGACGAATATATCGGGCATTTGTACATCGGCGATTCTTGGTGTATTGCTTCTTTTATCTTGTACATATAGCCGTCCGGGGTATCGTATCGTATCCAAGGTGGAGGAGGATCCGCATCAATGTTCGCCTCATTGTGTTTGAAGTCATTATAGCAATTGAGAATTGGTCTATCTCTCAGTGCAGGTGATGTCGGACTATTGGATCGTCGATACCATTTTACGATAGGAATAGTCAGACTTGGCACACTGTCCGTTAACTCACGGGCAAATTCCTTCCATTTCTTAGAGAAATTTGAAAATGATGGCCCGTCGAAGAGTTTTGGACGCATATTTTCATCAACAACGACGTATTGTGTTGCCATTACCCAGGTATGAAAATTAATATTGCCTTTCCATCTAGCCCAAGACCAACTCGGCACACAAGCAACCTCGTCTTGCTGGAATCGATCTTCAAGAAACCGGTCATCTGGTTCCCACAGGAGCGCAATATCGAACCATAACTCAGGCATGCCGAACAAGAATCCGCCAGGAAAGTGTGGCTCGAGATATGTCAGAATACCAGAAAATGCAGTAATGCAATCGGAAGGGAAAGTTAACTCTCTTTTGGCAAATTCCAACGCCAGATTTCCAAGATATATCAAACTGGGCCACGGTGGAGGCAAAAGCGGTTGGAATACCCTCCAGTGAGTATTTGAAGAATAGAGGAAGTCTTGTTGCCAAAACTGCTCATGGCACCTCCAAAGAACCATTCCATTGTTGAAGATGATAGTTTTTAGAGAAAAGAGCTTCTCTTGCAATGTCCACCCTCTACTGTCCCAGGTGCCATTTTCAAAAGGATTTTCCTCAAGTCCTACTCCAGCAAGTATCGAGTGTGTTTCGTCACTGTACCAAATGTTGCTATGCTGACGACTGCGATCGGTTTCTGAGTCCCAACTTATCAGGCCATCTGCAGCTGTCCCGTCAGCAGCAATAACCGTATACCTTGCAGAAGCATAGATCTGACACATTCTCTTGAGCTGGGCTTCTTTATAGTAATGATCGTCCTGAACGATACAATATCTATCCACCCACAAGTATCGTTCGCCCATAGTCTTTACAAACTCCATGGTACTCCTCACGGTAAGAGGTGGGTTGAAGAGATCTGGATTATCCAATGCCCCTTCCTTCATTAGTGACTCCAATCGCGATTTTCGACAATCAAGGATATTTTGCATTTTGCCCCAGACATAACTGAGACAAACATATGGCATAGTATTAATGGTGGACAAGACGAGTCGTCGATCATGCAGGTCTAGTAGATACAGATCTTCTCCAGATGATACGTGACAGATGTCTTGTCTTTTGCACCTCCTATGGGATTTTTCACACTGCTCAAGCAAAAGCCTGAGTTGATCGATTTTGAAGGTCCAGGAGTTATGCGTCCTGATTAAACCTGGAGCGGTGTGGTTTCCCTTTTCAAATGCCGTTAACCATACTCCATCAAGAGTCATCGGTGCATAATACCCGGTCACCAGGCCAATTCGCAGCCCCTTTGATACTTCCTCTGGAAACCGGTGTCGCAAGACCTTCGCTAAGAACCGCTCTACTTCAACAACGGTCCCTCCGTGTTTATAACGACGGCCGTTCTTGTCGTAAAAGATCAACCGTAGCTTCGAGGCCAGTTTCAAACAATACGGACATTGATATTCATGATGACATTCTCCACACCTAATGTTTTGAGGCGGGCAAATACGAATGTACTGACTTTTTTTCTCTGTATCGTGAAGGAGCCAGTTCACAACTCGCTTACAGTCCGAGCAAGCTACATCATGGGAGCAGGTTCCCTCCTCTTTCTTTATTATGGGCATCTAATTCAGATATTGAGCTCCCGAAGACACTGATGATTCATGTTTCAAGGGAGCACATACAGGATATTGGTCTCTGGAAAGCATTGCGACTCTTTGATCTGTTCAGCACTATTACGTGCTGATGAAGCCCCTTTGGATCTCTTAAAGTTTATGGAGCATTTCTTGGGATTCCAACAACCGGTCAGAAGTTTCCTGATGAACTACTGGTAATGGAAACGAGGAATACTATAAAAAAAACAACGGCAAGATTGCCGCTGTTGAACTAGACTCAGCCTCCTCACGTGAGTAGGCTCAGCGGTTTGGGCAGAAACTTATCTGAGAATCTCAGCCGCTTCGCAGAGGAATTGTTGGCAGTTGCATAACTCAGCACCTACCACCAACAGCCCTTATCTCATAAATCAGACCCCCGGTGGATCGTTGGTACGTGCACTACGCGCACGTACGGGCATACTGCTCCTTATCCAAACGAATGTTCCACCGAGAGGTTACTCAGAATTCAACACGGCCAGTTATCTGCTGACGGTGATACGAATAGATTCGCACCTACTATCTTTTCCAAAATAATATTCTCTCCGAGTAGTGTTAATGGGCAAAGTGCCTGGTATTCTGGCTATTTGAGCGATTTGCAAATTCGTGCAGCTCCAAATACTTCAATTGCAGCTGTCCAGTGGGACGACAAGCCCCAGATTCGCGTATACTGCCAAGGTAGGATGCTCTTCCTTCTTCATTTGAAAGCAATCCAAGAGCAATAGATTCAATATTTAATAGGATCTAGGAATATTGTAATGGCAAACCATGGACAAGGGGACCAACTCTTCCCAGGGCTTATACAGGGTCAAGTCTTGCCGTTGCAAAGTGGGAAGATAATAGGGTTCGTCTCCAGGTTTATTATCAGGCTCCAGGCTTCAGTCTGAAAGAGCACTACTGGGATCATTACCCCTGGTATACAGGCTGGTAATAGCCGCTCTCTTAAGGCCTAGTAATATTCTTTTAATATATGGATAGGCAATATCAACCCCGGGAAAGCACCAAGAAAGTCTGCAATTTTTGCTTTTGGGTCGAGCTCAGAATTGCGTGTGTTCTGGCGGAACAGCGAGCGAAACTTTGCCGGTGTAAGTGGCGCAGTGGCTGGATCTCGGCTGGCATTGTTTTCGGACCGCTGCCGGATAGGACACACTTGTCGGCTATCATCTGGGACAGTGTGGAGAATATAAGGGTTTACTATCAAGCAGAGAATGGTGATATCGTTGAGGAGTACAAGGACGGTAGTTTTAGGCGCGTTGTATCGGCGGTAGCGGTGAATTCCTAGATAGGGATAAAGGTTTAGCACTATATAAATGCGTATCCTGTTCTCCTAAACAAAAAAATAGATATATGCCTGTTGTGAGGCCGGTCTATACGAGTTTAATGGCCTCCTTTAATATCTTATCCTTAATGCACTAAGTAGCTTGGTATTCATCGAATTTTTGGTATAACGTCAACTTCTGTAATGCCCATAAATTTTCGAAGTACTCTTTCCATGCTTGCGTAAACCATAGATAGTAGTGGCTAATCTTTTGGGTCCGAAAGCCAGTGGATTTGAGGTAATCTTCTACCTTCAACTCTGGGCGGCTTGCTATCTTCTCCGGCGGATCTAAGAGCGGAAGCCTTCGATAGGCCGGCGTCATGGCGGACATTGCTTTTTAGTATGGTTGGGAATTGCGGCGGAAAGCTTGGTGACGGGATATTCGGTTTATTCTGTTCGTGCCTTCGTCCGACGCCTGGAAGGCTTACAAGATACAGAGACAATCAAGCTTCTGAATTACTTTATTTATGTGTTAAAATTTGACATTTATTTTTTGAGGTGCGCTTGGAGACCTTGAAGTATTAACCCATCTTTCGCTGTTGGCTTGAGGAGGCGCCGCGGAGGGCGTTAACATTTTCAAGGACTTGTTTTCGTGAGATGCGACTGGTGGAGCAATAGAGATCTGCACACGTCGAAACAAACAAGTTATCATTGTTGCATTGGAAAGGCTAGTTGGAAAGAGGCCAAAGATCATAGAAGATAAGCATGGCGTTGTACTTCTGTTTATTGGATTTTGAATGGCCTTACTTAATGCCTTTCATACCTCATAAGTCCCCATAACTCGTCATGATGCTCATTCTTATTACTATGCATAAACCCCCTCGTTACGTTAACTATTCGGCCCCATACCGACCCCACCTCCGTCCTTCGCGCCGGTATTTCGCAGATGTGCGCTACTGCCCCTGAACAAGCTTTGCCAGATAAAGGCTTCGCTGAGCAACAGCTCGATGTCTTTTTCGGTCCACGCACGCGTGGGTAGAGCTTGTAAGAACATCATGACTTCCTGGAAATCCATTTTCTGCAGCTGGTCGGACCATTTGACGAGGAAGGCAGCGCAGACGTAGAGGTGGAATGATGAGAAGCCGTCGTCTTCGGCCTAGTAGTGGAAAGTTGGTTAGGGTTCGTAGGATATGGAAGGAGTGGAGGGTGGGTGGGAATGGGCGAATATCTGAGATGAGAGGGACGGGCTTACGAGATATGTGTCCCACATCCTAATGGTGTTTTTGACGGATATTTCGCGCATGAGAAGACAATTCATCCATCTGAAACTGAATTGGATAAATTCTACGCCTTCGCTTTCGAGGTGCTTTGCTAGCCCAGCATCTATTCGCGTCGTCAGGTCCCTCAAACTGGCCACTTGCCTTTGGATTCCTGGCTGTGCGAAGATGTAGTTGTCTTGGATGCCGTCCAGCAGTTTCGTCAGGCACCAGAAGGAGTCGGCTTCCACTGCATCGAGGACTGGCTTTGGTAGTTGGCCTGGATCCATTCCAAACTCTATGTCTGGATCCGATATGTAGGCCCCAAGGAAAACTTGCCAGAAGGGGGTAACGAGGTCGTTTATGCCTTGTACATAGCCTGAAGCTGGATGGCGGATAGCCCACACATAGAGAATGCGCTCTAATGAGCGCTGTGTAGCTTCGTAACTGTATAGTTCTAGGTGTGGATTCGTCCGAGGTACATCGATGCTGATTTGGTGCCATATTGCTTCATCCAGTCCTCGTCCACGACCGCGGCTAGTAGATAGCGTGGAAGATGCGCCGACCACGCCGGCCGTAACAGGGCCGCTGCTTCCACTGGTTCCACGTTCAAAGGCCTGCCGCACGCCATCGAGGTACTCTTTCCGCTTCCGTTCTAGTGTTGCAACTCGACGTTCGCTACTTGTAGGGAGGTAACCGAGGAGGATCTGCCATGTCATGGCGCGTACTTCGGAGGGCACGCCAGACCATGCAGAATCCCGCAGCTCAGGTAGTGATATTGTACTTGTCTGGAGGATACGCTTAAATTTATTGATGCGTGTTATTCGTGCGGAATGAGCTTCGATTTCTTTGGCTGTCGCATTCGCAGGAAGAGGAGGGTGGGAGATTAGGTGGAGAGAGTTCGCAGGGTCGCGAAGGATTTCTTGGTATTGTGGTCGAAGAATCTTACCTTCACTCCTTTTTGTAGTGGGGTAATTCGGGATGCCGCGCTCTTCGGCGATGTCTCCACTATTCACTCCCCATGCTAGCTGCGTAGCACCATTTCGAAAACTGTCCAGTGTTCCTCCGGGGTCCTTGCCTTTGTTTGGGGGTTTTCGTTTGCCCTTCCGTCGCATGCTCGCTATACTAGGGAGACCAAACTCATCCTCGTCATCGTCGAAAGTGAATTCCCCCACTTCTTCGTCGTCATCTTCCTCCTCCGCTCCCCAGTCAGGATTTGTGTCGCGGAGGAAGGCTGTATAGTTCTTTCGTGGCGGCGGAGATATGCTATTAGCGCCTCTGGCTGGAGCCGCGCTTGATTCACGGCTGTGTGGTGCAGATGGTGGTGTTCGAGGGCGGGAGCCGCCGCCAGAAAGTGACCTGCATAATCGCACGCCATATGAGACAAAGCACAAAGGCAGACAGCCTAATATCAGAACCTTACAAAGAGTCGAACTTGAGTATGTCTGCGTGGGAGTAGGACGCGCCGATTATCTTTTTGCCGTCGTACGGTTTTGTGGTATTAGAGTTTGTGCGCCAGAATGGTGATGCTGATCTAGTTCATTGCTATAAGTATACGGCATACTTAGGGTAGTGTGGGATTATCTTACGAAGAGCGGTCTAATATGCATGTAGTGGTTTGGGTTAGCTGTTCTGTTACTAGTGACGATGTCTAGCGATGGCTACGGACCGACCTGCACCATTTCCTGGAAGGAACTTGTTAGCTCAAAAATAAGTAACGGGTGTAATAGCAAAACTAACCTGCTGCTGCTTTTTGGAGGCCATTGCTAGTTCAATCACGGCAGTTGTTGGACATTCATTACTGTTCCTCCACAATGCTCTGCAACGCTTCGAATACTTGGTTAAAGCTCCGATGAGGTTGCCGCAGCCCTTGGCGTGATTAGTCCGCTAGACCAAACCCAACCGCTGACAAAGTTCACGCGCTGTTCCGAACCCCAACCTTCCACATCTCCTCTTCTTTCATCAACTGTCCTACCATCTCCATCCCTTTGTATTCCACCTGGGGGCACCTATTGATTACACTCGCCTTTATTTATTTGCCATCTTGCACCTCTAGCTATTGTTGCTTACTGCAGGAATACTGACCTTCAGGGGACCTAACGACGTACGCGTGACGACGTCAAGCTCTTTGTCACATTCTCTTTTCGCGCTGGCCACAGCGCCCTTTCATTTCATTTTCAACGTCTAATATCACAGCAAAGATGACTGAACCGGAAGACCTCGATGAGGATCTCTTCGCTGATCTGTAAGTGACTCGATCTGAAGGCTGCTGCAACTGTAGTCATCTGCGATATGCGGGGCCTAGCTTTCATCTGACTCTTTTCCACAGTTACGAAGGTGACGACGTTCCATCAAAACCAACTCAACCACCCACCGCTATCAAACCTGAACCAATATCTTTGGATCCATTGAAATCAGAGGCGCCTGAATCCATTCCAGAAACTTCTTTGGAATCTGCACAGAATCGATCAAATGGCATGAGTGGCACAGCAGCGAAGAGTGAGGATGATGATATGAAAATGAATGGTGCTAGTTGGGAAGGCAGCGCAGGTCAACATTATGATGGCGGCCCAGTGGAAAATGATGATAACTACGGCCCTATTGGTATAAAGGAAGACGGGTAAGTCTGGTAGAAGATTCTGATTTCGCAGTACCATTTAGAAGCTATTCTACACATTTTTTGTATATCAAGAGGTGAGATATTAGCCACTTGCGCGGTGGCGGCAGCTATCTTCAACACTGGTATTGAGCATCATCAATTCGCCTTTATGTCTTCGGCTCAAATAGGCTACAACACGATTTAGTCAAAATTAGTCCGCATATTCATGCATGGAATGAGCAAAGTCATAGGATATGTCTTTTTCTCGTTGGTGACAAACTTTGTCACCAATTGTTCTATGGACAAGGAAGTCATGATAACCCCAGGCATGCTCCAACGGCAAAAAACATATCCGAATTTATAGTCGGCAAGCGTGCGAGGTGTAGCATTCAAGATTGTGGAATCGAGTGGAGTTTGGCTAGATGGGTGAAACTATGAGTCGGGCAAAGCTTGCAGTCAATGAGGGTTGTTGGACTGGATGGGCGAAAGTGGCATTGACGGGATGAGCGGAGCGACCTGGATCAGATACAACCGGCAGTGCGTTGAGGAGCCTGATGAGGAATAGCGTTGAGAGGACGACAGAACTGGTATCCCAAACACCTCTTTGCATATTCGCCTGACATAAAGGAAACTCAGAACCTGCCGCCTATTAGGGGCATAGCTTCATGTCGATAAATTCTTCATAGAGCGTACCAGCGCAAAAACAGGGTAGTCCTTCGAGCAGATGGATATTTTGGTCCAAGGACCTCAGTATCTAGCACTCGACTTCATAGCAAAACACACAGACGCTTCAACCGAACCTCACTGTGCCTTTGCAAGGGCTACTGCGTATTCTGCGAGTGGTGGAAATCGAATTGGCATATGGAAGAATTGGACGGATCCATCTCTATGGTTTCTGTGAAGGAGTGGACGATGTGCGAATTGGCTATACGTTCATACTACGTTCACACGTTCGTGGCATGCTCTCTATGATCTCGCGAGTCCATGTCAGATTGGGCTTGGCACGAGGCGGGCCAACACCACCATCAAGCCGCCCGAGGCCTTCACTGTCACCTCATCAAACTGCGGCTCAAAACGTGTTTGTTGTATGCCGATTAGACATTACCATGGAGATCGTAGTCTGCAGCCTGCAGTCTGCGGCCCGCCTGCGCATGGTTGCATGCCATTAAACCCGAATTGCGACGGAAGCTGGATCCTGGGACTTTTGTTGCCGCTGTTGTTGCTGCCGCCACCGCCGCCTTGACCATCTCACTATAATTTCTTTTTAAACCTGCGATTGTTCCTAGGTTTTTTATTATTTATTCACATTTTTGACTGGCGTTTCTATTTACAAGAGAGTTTGCTGATATGACTTTCTGCCCGCAGGAAAATGTTCATTGGTGGTTTGAACTGGGAAACTACGGAACGTAAGTACCGCCTTAATATATCTGCACACAACTATCTTTCCCTAAAGCTCCATAAAATTTATGTATACCGGCTTTCCTATTTCAGACTATTACCAAAGCATTTGGAAGCAGTGTTGCGTGGCTTGAGACAGTAAAATCTACCTTAGCAGACCTTCCCGCTCTACCCAAACATTTACAGCTCAACCCCTCATCTCTCTAACAACATGGGATGCTAACAATATTTCTTTCTAGAATCTTTAAAAGACTACTTCTCACAATTCGGTGAGGTGGTCGAATGTACCGTCATGCGCGATAGCGCCACAGGCCGCTCCCGCGGTTTCGGCTTTCTTACCTTCAAAGACCCGAAGTGCGTCAACATTGTCATGGTCAAGGAACATTATCTGGATGGCAAAATTGTAATTTTTCCCAATGCGCTACTGGATTTACGCAAGCTTCGTTTCTGACATATTTCCAGATCGACCCAAAGCGTGCGATTCCACGCGAGGAGCAGGAACGGACGAGTAAGATCTTTGTTGGAGGTGTCAGCCAAGAGGCTACGGAGCAGGACTTCAAGCACTTTTTTATGCAGTTTGGTCGCGTCATAGATGCGACTCTTATGATGGACAAAGATACCGGTCGTCCGCGGGGTTTCGGTTTCGTTACTTTCGACGGTGATGCAGCCGTCGATGCGACGCTTGCCGGCCCGCTCGAAATCTTGGGCAAACCGATAGAAGTCAAACGTGCTCAACCTCGTGGTAACCTGCGTGATGGCGAGGAGGAAAAGAAATTTGGACGGCGCAGTGGATCTGACGCGAAGTTCAACGGTCGCAGTGACAGCCAATCCGCAAACTTTGACAGTCAGCAGAACCAGAGCCAGCAAAATACTCAAGCCATGAACACAAACGGCATGACTCCAGCAATGATGGCCCAGTACTGGCAACGCATGCAGCAGTACTTCCAGTTGATGCAGCAGCAGATGGCTGCTAGCATGGCTGGCCAAGCCCAAGGCATGCAGAATCCAATGGCGGCTATGAGTGGTCAAATGAACCCGGCAATGATGCAGCAGATGATGGCAATGCAACAGATGGGTCGACCACAAGGCATGTCACCAACCGGTAGCCCGCATCCACAATCTCCAAACACCCAAGCTGCGATGCAAAACATGGGCCAGATGAACCCTGCTATGATGCAACAAATGCAACAAATGCAGCAAATGCAGATGCAGCAACAGGCCTCTCAGCAAGGCCCAGGTGCTGGCGGTTATGGCACGAATCCAGCTATGATGAATCAGATGGCTGCTGCTGCCGGTCGTCCGGGCTTTAATGCACAAGAACAGCTCGCCTTTGAGCAGCAGAAGTATGAACAACAACAAGCGCGCCGTCTCCAGCAGCATGCGGGCTATGGAGGTCAAGGTGGACCAACAAGCTGGGAGGGTATGTACGACGATGTTCCGCAGCCGAATCTTCCGCCAGCTGGACCTGCAGCTCGTGCAGTTCAAGGTGGTGGTGGCGGTTTTGGGAGACAAATGAGCCCTGCGCAAGGTGGTAGAGCCGGACGACAAGGCTCTTCCGCACCCCCGCCAGTTCAACCCAGCAACGCTCCTGCAAACGCGCCTACGGGTCCAAAGAATGCTGGAAAACCCGGGGCGAACTACCGCGGAGGTGGCAGGGCGCACCGTGGGGGGCAACAATTCCACCCATACGCGAGAAATGGATAGGTTTGTTATTGTTGTTCCTCGCTGAGTAACGGCGTGCAGGTAGGATCTCAGACTTAGATCCAGCTTGACAGCTCGCACATTTCTGGATGCTTTGGGAAGCGTTTGTCGATCGCGGAGCAACAAGCTCACTGTGGGATGCTTCTTGATGGCTCGCGGAGCCCCATCGCAAGCGATCTAATGTTCTTGACGGGAGGTGACAATGAGTGGGCTTGCTATGATCGGTCGACTGCTTATACGGGTCTATGGGGTCATTACTGGTTTTTTTATGCTATGCTTTGCGAGAATTGGGTGGACAATTATCTTACCTGTCTCTTTCTTTTTCTTTCTTTGTCTGCGTCAAGTCAACCACTGTTGGCACTCCGACGGCGTATATGGGGATTCTCATGGCATGTTAAAATGGAATTCCTGCCCCCTCTTCACCTCTCTCTACTATGGACTACAAGAAGGGATTTGCTTATTTTGCTGCTGATTGGGGACCCTGCTATTTCCAAACGCCTTGGGCAGATATCTCGAGCTCTATGGCCTTCTGTACGATACGATAATGCAGGTTATATAAGACCGCCTTTCTGCACAGAAACTCTGGATAGCTCGCGCTTTGAAACCCAATTTCTGTACCGGAGTCAATGCATAAAACGATGCATACTAATTAACGTTAGTGAAGAAGTAGCATTTGTTACAATTATTTGTCACAATTCAATTGGTGAGGGAAATGGTGAAGCTCTGCAGGCGTCGCATCCTGGTTTCTTGGTATTTAGCAGCGTGGTTTTCAATAAGCGAAAATCCAGCCAATAAAATATTGGCATTTGTCGATATTTGCAGTGTCAATATTGGAATATTGGCAATTTTTAGACAAAATTATTATAATAGAAATATACTTATTCTAAAATAAATATTATACAAATTATTGGCATAGATTGGCAGTTTTATAATATATTCTTGCGTATAGAAGTATTTATATACTATAAAATGTCTTAGTACGCGCTCCCTTACCAAAATCAATTAATTTAAATATTAACTACCCCTAACTGCACCACAACTATATATAATTAAAGCTCTATATCTCTAATATAGCCTCTTTACTCTGCTATCTACGTTATCTATAAGTAGCTAGTTATATAATAGCTTTATGGTGGCGCAGTAGAAGGGTAGTTAGATTTTTTGCGACCGTACNCGTCCTACNAAAGCTCTGCAAAAGCTCTGCACGAAGCTCTACTCAAAGCTCTGCTTAAAGCCCTATATAGAGCTCTAAAGCTCTACTAACACGCAGCACTAATATACTAGGAAGGTTCTACAATCGGCCGTACGAACGCCCATACGATTAGTCGCCATACGATCGTCTCTACGAACGGCTCTAACATGCGGAACGTTGGTCCCCCAACGCAAATTTTGACCCGAGTGTAATAAGCCAATTAGTTAACCCAAAGCTTTAATTTAGAGCTTTATTATATAAACTTTAATTAATATATATAGAGATGAGGTTTTCCAGGGGGAGACCCCCTGGGACCCCCCTATATAGAGCTTTTGCTTAATTTAGAAGTAGTAGTAAGATTAAGGCGCCTTAGTTACTGCTAGGTAAGGATCTACTGCAGTGACTAAGGCGCCCTACTTAAGCCGGGCCTAAAGAATATATTGGTCACGAATATAGCACATATTTAGACTGCAGAGCTTTAATATAGAGCCCTCTACGTAGGATATAATATAGTAGATTGTAATTCCAATTTAAAGCTTTATATACTAAATATTTTTAATACCTAATAACTATTAACCACGTTATTACCTACCTAGTTCGGACGTATAACGATATAATAGCTTAGCAATAATATAATAGCTTGGCGCCGAGTAATAGGAGGGAGGAGAGGGAGGGGAGGAGATTAGGGGTGGCTCGGCTACTGCAAGAAGGTCGTAATATTAGTGTAGTGTTAAACTTTAAAAATTGTGTCCTAGGAGCTTAATCGACGACCCCTATATAAAACGTTAACAATATTTAATTATAGAGCTTTAAACCGGCAGATCTTTTAGGAATGCCTATTATAAGTAGCTCTAAGTATAAAATCTAAAATATTTAGTAGTGGTGTAAGTATGGGATAGGGTATATATTTGCGTTCCTAAATATCGTTATATAACGTAATTTTTGGGTAACAAAAACTAGCTGTTAATATTACTCGACTGACACCTACTAGAGGTTCCTCCGTCCTTTCTATCTTCTCTTTTACCTATTTTCTTATCCAATACTATTTATATCGCCATATTAACTAATAGATCCCTTAGTAGGGACTAAGGAGTATTAGAGCACCTCTAGCTCTTATAAGAAAGAAGAAAAGAAAAAAGGAAGGTATAAAGGAGGGAGTATTTATAGACGGGAGGAGGCCTATAAGTATAGGAGATTAGGCAGCTATAATATAGCCATTAACGTTGCTTGACTAACACCTACTAGAGGCTCCTCCGTCCTTTCTATCTTCTCTCTCGCCCGTTTCCTTGTCCGATACTATCTATATTACTATATTAACTAATAGGTCCCTTAGTAGGGACTAAGGAGAAGTATTAGAGCACCTCTAGCTCTTATAAGGAAGAAGAAAAGAAAAAAGGAAGGTATAAAGGAGGGAGTATTTATAGACGGGAGGAGGCCTATAAGTATAGGAGGTTAGGCAGCCATAATATAGCTATTAATGTTGCTTAACTGACACCTACTAGAGGCTCCTCCGTCCTTTCTATCTTCTCTCTCGCCCGTCTCCTCGTCTAATACTGTCTATATTACTACGTCAACCAATAGGTCCCTTAGTAGGGACTAAGGAGGAGTATTAGAGCACCGCCAGCTCTTATAAGGAAGAAGAAAGGAAGAGAGGAAGGTATAGAAGAAGTATTTATAAACGGGAGGAGGCCCTATAAGCACGTGATTTGGTAAGTACTAATAGCATAAAATTCTCGTATAAGATGGGCTTAATTACTTACCAAAATATAGGGTGTCTCTGTCACTGTAGTGGCTACTATAGTAGTAGAGACGCCTTAAATATTTAATATAACTAACTACTAAGGCTGTTGATAAGTAGAAGGTAGGCTACTAATATAGTACAAATAATATAGTTATTAATATCGTTTATAGCCTGTTTTTGCTTCTAGTATACGTGTAGATTATCCTTATATTCGGCATAGAGCTAGTTATAGGTAGTAAGCTAGTTTAGGTCTAGCTTTGCTATTAATATAGCCGTAGGTAGTATGTCCCTTAGTATAGGCCGACTTAGTAGTTCTAGCTTTAGAAGATTTAGAAGATTATCTTTCTTCTTAAATAGGTCGATATACTACTATACCTTATTAGTTTTAGCTATGTCTTAGATAATAAAGAACTATTAAATCTAATTAGATGGCTTATTAAGGATAAGGTTGATTTTTAATTTAGTAGGGGTTATTATTTTTAAAATTTAATAGGTTAGGAAGGGTCTAGGTTAGGGTTTAGCTAGCGTCTTAGTAGAACCTTATTTAGACGTTAATTTAATTTATTAGTTTAGATTACTAAAATCTAAAATTTTGTTACGGGGAGCGCGATTAATAACCCCTACTAATAGCTCTAACTATGTCTAATTTTTAATTTATAAATTAGTAGATTTATAGGTAATAGTTATTATAAGCAGCTCTAGGTGCGGTATATATAAAATCTTAACTATAGGGTAGAGAAGTCGTGGCTGCTAATATGCGGTCCTAAGTAGTATGTATTCTTAGAGGTTACGTAACTCCTTATATAAGCAATATTTCCGCCCTTTAAAAAAAACTTAAAAAATTCTAAAAATTGATTAACGCTATAAATAGTAGTAATATTAATCCGGTAAAACTACTAATTCTCTTTATATACCATTATATATATATCTAACAGCTCTAGAAGCGGTAAGAAGGTAGGATAGATAGGGGAATTAAAATTTAGAAAATTAGATTTTGCGGTTAAGCTATTTAAAAATTAGGAAACTAAGACGAATACCGCATTCTTCGCTTACCTCTAAGCCAGTATATGATTTCCTATTTAGGAAAAGTTGTTTATAAGTAGTTACTGCTACCTCCATACAAAATCTTCTTGTTATACCTCTTTAGTCTTACTTATAGATAACTAAAATCATTTTATATTGAACCTACGTTCAAATATAAGCCCTAAAAGCTTCTTAACTTATAAGATTGCTATATAGGTTAGCCCGGCTATCTTATCCTTTTCCTTAACATCTAAAACTACTCGGTTAAGTGTTAGGCCCTAGCTTTTATATACAGTAAGAGCAAAAGCTAGAGTAATTAGAAATTAACGCTGTAAGCAAGAGCCTCTTATACCCTCCCACTTATAAAGTACGGAAAATATAGGGACGACTTTCTTACCATTCTGCCGAGTGAATAGGGTAGGTCCGTTGTACCCATCTACCGTAATTAGTAGTAACTAAGGCTGATCCTTTTTAATATCCGCGTGTCCCTTCTATACGACATCTTTAACTATACTAGTAGTACCGTTTACTAAGCCTAGTTTAACCCAGATATTCTATATTAGCATTACTTTCGCGCCAATACATAGGGCTAGATTCTCTATAGTATTGCACTAATTAGGAGTAACTTTCCGCGCACCTACACTAGTGTTAACTGACTTAATAACCACCACTAGCTGTAAAAGGTCGCGAAGCCGAATAGTGTTATACTTACCTATAGTAGCGCGCGTACCATATATAAAGCTTATAACCTCATCGGTAGATAGGCCCTGCTTATACCTAGTTAAAAGAAGCTTCTAGGTCAAATTACTTATAGAATCACTACGTAGCTCTATAAGGGCTGTCCTAAATACAAAGCTCTTAGCGTTATCACCGCCCTACCGTATAACTTAATCTAGGACAGCTGTTTGGTTAATCGCCTTATAGGCTCCCTTTCTATAGCTAGCGAGCTCTAACGGCCTAGCGGGTAGATTGCTATATAAGGCCGCCTAACCTACAGGGGGAAGCTAATGGAAATTGCCTACTAGTAAGATATTTAAGCCTCTGAAGTAGTTATTATTATATATAGGGTAGATCTAATAGAGGCGGCGATTAATCTAGGCTAGATGTACTTACCTAATTATAGATTTCTCGTCAAGGACGAGATAGTAAATATCCTTAAAAGCTTACTATAGAGGCGTAAAACTGGCAGTAGGCAATTCCTTAAACGGGCGATTTACTGGAAACCTTAATAGATCGTATATAGTTCTGCCGTTAATATTAAAGGTAGCTACCCTAGTAGGGGCCGCTCAAGCTAATAGCATCGGCTTATTATTAGCCCTTGCTATATTACAGAGCGTAGTAAAGAGGACAGCAATAAGATATAATTTGCCGGTTCCTACCTCTCTATTAACGTTAATCCGCAGTAGGGGGGGGCCAAGGCCCGCTTAGATCTGCCTATAGTAATTAACTATAACATTATAGATATAACGCTGACCTAGTTATAAGGAGGACGGAGTTACTGTTTAGGATAGGCGGCTCTATAGTAAAGGCTGTAGCTATACTTTTTACTAATAAGTTCTCTTATTAAGCTGCGGGTACGTACCCTAATGCGTACTCTAGTCGTAGTTATAATTAAGCTCCCTATTACTAAGCCTGTTAGAATCTTTAATTTTAACTTTATTAGTATTTTAAACGCGGGCATATAAGGCCTTAAAGGACTAGTATAGCTCTAAGTTGTCTATAAAACCGCCATCAAACTTATTAATATTATTAGCAGTTTTACAACCTTCCTCTAGTTTCCAATTGCAGAAGTAGTTAGGTAGGTATTAATAAGAGTTAACGCAAGCCTAATAGGAAGCTATATAATTAGGGGCCCTAAATCCATTAGTATAAGTAGCTACTTCCTTATACTCCCTTTACGGGTAATAAAGAATAAGCTTTATACGGTAGAACTTAGAATACTACGGATAGGAACAATCGCCGTTATATCGCGGAAAGTACAATATAACTTAAGGCCTTACTCTTAGCTAACGCTTATAAGTAAAGTAATTAAAATAGAGTAGAAAATTAAGGAAAGTAATATCCTCTACCCCATCTAGGCGGCGCTTATATTTCTTATAGTTAGACAGTCCGCACCCTCTTAGTTACCTATTATTAAGCTTATATATAGCGCTTTAATTATCCTCCTAGTAGTAGTCTAAAGTTACTATATTCCTAGAGCCTTCGTAAAGGGGAATATTAAGAAGTAAATAGTATACCTCCTGCGCTAACTAATCGCGTTTAGTAATAAGCTTATTTATA
The DNA here is from genome assembly GCF_001692895.1 of Cenococcum geophilum 1.58. Taxonomy (NCBI): domain Eukaryota; kingdom Fungi; phylum Ascomycota; class Dothideomycetes; order Gloniales; family Gloniaceae; genus Cenococcum; species Cenococcum geophilum. Next base: position 2,858,888 of record NW_027137572.1, on the reverse strand, counting down.
AACCTAGCCACAACCAAACTAAAGGCATAAAGGCTATTGGCGTGCGGTTATACTAATTAGAGTAACTCCTAGTAGGAAGTTAACTTCTTCTCTTTCTTACTGCAATATTTGCCTATATAGTTAACTATTACTAATATACTCGTAGCAGGTAACGTATTAATATTTACCATCTACGCTAATATTATAGCTGCATTATAACTATTAAGAAGCTTATTATTACGCTATAGATAAAACGTCCAATAATATAGATTTTAATCCTTTAATACAGCAGCCTTATTACGGAGAGAGTGTAGAAAATAGAAGCGGCACTCCTTTACTCTAGTGGAGCCTTTCTTTAATCTTAAGCAGTAAGATTTGGTGTAATTATAGTGCCGTTAAAATTAATTAAGGTAGGCAGTAAGAAGCTTACTAGTATTAAGCTGTTCTTTATAGCTAAGAGTAAAAGGATATTAGAAATTGGGAGACCTAGATTAATTAGGATTAATTACGGATATAAAAGTAACCTAGTACTTAGTAAAAGCCGCCCTTAAGTTACTAGCTAACGGATCTAGCCTTAGGGCTGTTAAACTCTATAAGAAGCTATGTATATAGCCGCTACCTTATACCTACCACTTATATTAAGACCAAAAGTCAGTACTATTAAATAGGCCTATAAGTACGTGCTTCCTAAATAGATTAAAGCAGCAATATAGCTAGTAAGCAGCAATATACGGATTATTGTTAAGATTTTAAGAAGCAATCTGGTAGCGCTAAGCCTTATTAGCAGCCTTATATTTATTAAATAGAGGCATATAAGAGTGTAGATTATGCTAATATAGATTAGCAGCGCTAAGTATAAAGAATAGAGACCCGCTCTTAATATTCTTAGTATAAGCCGTAAGCTTATTTCTCTTCTGCCTCTAGTAAAATCTAGTGCCCTTAAGGTTCCGTATATACCGTACAATCTTATTTAGTAACTAGCTACCCCTATTGCTATTTATAAGATTACTAAGCTTATTTAAAGATAGATTATTCTTATTTAATCAGCCGTAAAGGAAGCGGGTAGCGTTAAGGGCTTGCTCTCTTATAATCTAATTAAACACATAATAGCGAAATAAGGGGTAGCGGCTAAACCGACCGTCCTAATACTTAAGCATATACTTGGCGTACGCAGCCAGGGTAACTATACGGCTTTATAGTATATTAAAATCGGCTTTACTATAAGGAAATAGAGTAGAAAAGGCGCCGCGCATAATAAAGCTAGCTAATTGCTTAGAGAGAGGTATCTATCGCATAGTGGGAACCTTTAGGCCCGCTTATAGGTCTTATTAGTATTAAACCTTACGACCTAAAAGCTCTAATTTATTAAGGTTAGGTACTAAATCAGGAACTAAAGTATCTAGTATATTGTTATTAAATTTACCGTCTAGTATATTACTGTTAAGCTCGGTAGGCAGAGGATTAATAGCAAGAGGACGTTATATAGGAGTAGTAGGGTAAGCCATTAGGCCACTAAAATTAGACTCTAACTTATTAATATAAGGTAGCTAATTTAATATAGAGCCATTTTTAGGTAAGCTAGTAAGCCAAGTGCTATATATTTTAACGTCGCAATAATTAGAATAATTGGCCTTTAGAAAGTAAAGCTACTATACTATAGCAGAGCGCCTTATAGTATACCGCTTAGTAAACCACCGACCTAGGTATTCGCCACCCTCTACTACTATAGGCCTTACGACCAGTATATCGAGTTTAGTAGGTAGCTATAGTAGTTACCTTTAAGTCTTTGGTGTGTTCTGGCTAAAGTAATAGACGTAGCTAGTATAGCAATATTACTAGCCGCGTATACGCACGACTTGTAGATAAACGTATATACGCGTAATTAGAAGCTCCTCTACCGCGGTAAATATAGGTAGAAAGCCAGGAACAGGCCCTAGATTAAGCCCGTTGCTTTTACTAAATAGGGGAAAAAGGGTTAGATATTTAAGGCTATCGGCGTCCTTAATATAGGCTTTACATATACCTATATTATTACCCTCCATATTACGGACGCTTTAAGTACAATGTTATGACTACTTAGAGAAGAGACGGAAGAAGCTAGTTAGTTAATTTAGGCATAGTCCAGGATAGAGCCAATAGAACTATATGACGAGGAATGGTAACTAAGGTTACATAATGTGCTACGTATTAAACGAGAGGAATAAGAGGAACTTACGTACCTTACGTATAAAACGTGTATCACGTATAAGAAGGATTTTATAGGAGTATAGTTGTGTATTTAAGGACCCTTAGTCCCTACCTAGATAGTTCCTTCCTTATAGTAATTCTTAGAATATAATTAGAGTTAATCTGTTAGGCAACTACTCCACTAGTTATTATTACGTTGTTAACTTTTATACTTACATTTCCTATACACCTAGCCTATTAATAAGCCTATTGTAGTTCTTGCTATAAGGTTCCGTTATATAATTACTACCTAGTTATAGTATTAATATAAGAAGTCGAACAATATGCCACCAAAAGCAGCCACTATAACGCTATTAACGGTAGCAACTACTTCAAGGACAGGAGGTAACACTAGTATAGCAGATATTGACTTACAGCAACCTATAACGGTTGGATAGCTATAGGAAATAGTTAACTAGCTAATAGCTAATAATATAGTATTAAAAGAAAGACTTAATAGGATAGGAGCAGTAAAGATCAAGCTACTATTAATTAAGAGATTTATAGGAGAGAAGTTAAAGCTTAAAGGATTCCTTACGCAGATATACTTTAAGGTCTTATAGGAGGGAGTAAAGTTACTTATACCTGTGGATTAAATAGCCTATATAGGACTATTCTTATTAGGAAAAGCACTTAAGTGGTTTAAACCTTACTTTATGGAGATATAGGTAAATAGAATAACGACCACTAACTAAAACGTGCAATTTATGTTCTTAAGTTGGGAAGGATTTATAGAATAACTTACGCAGATGTTTAGAGACCTAGAAGGAATAACTATAGTAGAAAGAAAACTCCAAAACCTTATGTAATAAACTTTAGTAATTAAGTATATAATATAGTTCCAGATACTAGCAATATAAGTAAAGTAGAATAATAGGGCGCTTATGGCACAATATAAATAAGGACTTAAGGCTAAAGTCTAGGACGTAATTATCCTAATAGAAGATGCGGATACCCTAAGGGAACTAATAGATTAGGCGATTAAGATTAATAATTGGATCTACTAAAGGGAATAGGCTAAGAGAGGCTAGGATAGAGTTCTATAGTTATATAAGGCGCAAAGTACGCAATAATAAAAGCTAAATTAGAAACTATGGTATAGCGCAGAGCTAATAGACCTAAGTGGTACTAAAGAAGCCTATAAGAGATAGAGCAAACTATAGAAACCTAGAGGATAAGGATTAAGTAATTAAAGGTCTAAGGAGTAAAGGCCGAATTAGGGATCTTAATAGTAGAAGATATTTAGGCGGACTCTATAATAAGAGAAATGGTTTAAAGAAGGAGCTTATATAAATTGCGGAAAACAGGGTTATTACGTTAGAGACTATAGAAGTGGGCAGAGTCACTATATAGTAAAAGGTATAAGACTAGCAGACGATATATACGTATAAAGGGACGATAATATGCTATAAGGGATAAAAGAATATTCAATCAAAAGTTTTGCGTTTTGTTATAATAACGCATACCAAATTTATAAGGACGCTAAGTATAGTGTAAGCTATTAGCTATAAGAGCTAGCACCTATAGGATATAGAGGAACTAATAAACTAGTTCGCAGATTGGATATTAAAGACGATAAATTTAATATAGGCGAAATATTCCGTAATAATAAGGTAATAAGGGCCGCTTACTAGGAGCGAGTAGACCTTAGAGATGTTATACTAAAGGTAAAGGATAATTCTACTACAGAATAAGGAACATTAGTAGGGATTAAAACCCTACTAGATATAATATCTATCGCTTTATAAGACGTAAGAGAAGTAGGATAGTAAACCACTTCGGTACTTAATAAAGGCAAAAAGCTAAAGGCTTAAGATTCTTAAGATAAGATAAGAGATAACTAAGATTCTTAAGACGAGATAAGGTAAGCTTAAGGACCTATAACGGATAGAAACCAATAGAGTAGAGCAGCAGCTTAGTTTAAAGATATATAAATAAGCTTAGGATAAGAATTCCTAACGGTATAAGATTTTTAAGATAAGATAAGTGAGATCTAGGACTCTTAAGACGAGACGAGGACACTAGTTAAGCCTAGTTAGACTAAGGTAGGGGCTAAGCTTAAGTTAAAAGCAAGCTTAGGATTAAAGAATCTAAGGAATTAAGATTTTGGAGTATAAATAAGGGCACCTATAGGTAAGAGGTAAGGAGCTTCTTTATAGATTAGAGAATCTGCGGCATAAATAGTAATTAGACTAGGAGACAGATATATAGACCCAGAAGACTTATTAGGGGAATATAGTATTTAGCCTAAAAATTAAAAAGTTAATATTAAGATTAAGAAGTAGGAAGACTTTAAGGATCTACTTATAAGACGTAACGTAAAAGAAACCATAGAGGAGTTTAGGGTAAGAATTACCTTATAGCAAGAACAGAAACTAGACAAAAGATCTAGCACATTAGGACGTATAAAGGACAGAGTATTAGTATAAAGAATCACTAATAGGCTAAGAGTAGGCATACTAAGAGCCAAGTGGCTTACTAAACTAGAAGATGAAGAGGATTTAGGGATTCTAACTAGGTTTAAGGAACAATATATAAAGGGCTGTTATAATATAGTAATAAGAAGATACTTCCTTACGGACAGACCGTATATACTTTAGCAGCTATATTAAAAGTAGTATAGGCAAAGGCATAATAATAAGTGGGAAGATTTCTATATATAGTTAGATAAAAAAGTTATTTAGGACCACCTAATTATAGAGAAGGCTATAACACATATCAAAGGAGCCTTAATTATAACATTAAAGGATCTAGAGGAACGTTTAGAGGACTAGAGAAGCAAAAGACGCATCTTAATACCTATAAATAAAGTTATAACATTTAGATTAGTATAATAAAGGTTTAAACTTAGAAATAAAGATAAGTTAAGAGTTAACCTAAAGTACCTAGCACACTACACATTATTATGGATTGTGTATATAGACAATATATACAAAATATATAAGAATCTAAAAGAAAAGAATCAGAAATACCCTATAAGGATATACTAGATAACAGATAAGTAATAGTATAGGAATGCTAAATATATATATAGATAGCATCCAGCAGAGGTCTAAGAGGAAGAAAGTTTAGTACTTTAGCCAGAAAAATTCCTTACGGAAGAATACTTAAATAGATAATAGTAATAGGAATGCCTAGAAAACATATATCTATAGTATATTAAAGATAAAAAGCAAACTAGGCATTAGCTAAAGAGTAAGCTAAGTGTACCAGGATTAAGTAGCCAATAGTTAAAAAAAGTAGAGGCCTATAGAACTAGAGGGAGCTAGTAGTAGAGCCTTAGACCCTTAAAGGAATTTAAGGACAATACCTAAATTTATAAGTTAATTGGTAAAATTAGCAGTTTAAAGCGCTAATAGATAGTAGAGTAACGCGAAACCATATCTTACTAACAGTAGTTAAGAGAATAGGACTACTTTATAGACAAAAGGAGCAACTTTACCTATTAGTTATAATTTTAGGAGATCTAATAACCTATAGAGGAGGGATTATTAGTCTTAAAACAGGACCTATTTAGATAACTATTAAAGGAAGATAAATCGAGATATCTTTTAATATCCTACTATTAGGACGGGACGAGGCAGTATTAGGTATACCTTAGTTATAGAAATACAATCCAAGAATTAATTAGATTATAAGTCAGGTCAATATTAAAGATACTTAACGCCGCAAAATATAATAATAAGCTAAGTTAGTATAGTACTAAGTAGGAGCAACCTATAAAGAAACAGAAAAAGGACTAGGTTATATACTAAAGAGATACCATAAGTATGGCAAGAAACTATAGTTACTAAAAAGTAAGAAGCTATTAGAATATATAATATAGGACTATAAAATAGAGTTAAAACTAGAAACAAGTCTAAAGTTTTTTTTAATCTATAAGCTTACTAAAGAAAAAGGTAGAGCGTTAAAAGAGTTTATCTAGGAAAATTTATAAAAGGGATACATTAGACCATCGCAGTCATCAGCGGGTTATCCAGTACTATTCGTACTAAAGAAGAATAGTAAACTAAGGCTGTATATTAACTACAAATAGTTAAACAGCATTACTAGGAAGGATAGGTATCCTTTACCCTTAATTAGCAAAATCTAAAATAGGATAGGCAATACGCAAATCTTTATAAAGATAGATTTAAGATAGGCGTACTATTAAATCAGAATTAAGAAAGGCAATAAATAAAAGGCAGCCTTTAGGTCAAAGGAAGGACTATATAAACCATTAGTTATGCAATTTAGGCTTATAAACATACTAGCAATATTCCAAAAGCGTATTAACAATATATTAGGAGAATACTTAGATGAATTTATTATGGTATATTTTAATAATATTATTATCTACTTAATAACTAAGAAAGAATACAGGGAATACGTTAAATAGGTTTTAAAGAGACTACAAAAAGAATAGATACTAGTAATAATTAAAAAATACAAGTTCTTTACCAGGAAGACAAATTTTATTAGATTTATTATTAAACTAGGCCAACTTAGCATAGATCTAAAGAAGATTAAGGCTATAGTAAATTAGCAGAAACTAGAAAACGTTACACAGTTAAGATTATTCCTAGGGTTTTACAATTACTGCAGAAGGTTTATAGCGCAATAGTTAAAAGATATTAAGCTATTTACGCAGTTAATAAAGAAAGAAGAACTATAGGCATAAGGGGAGAAGCAAAGAGAACTCTTTAAAAAAGTTAAAAAGTTATTCACCTAGGAGCCAGTTTTTAAGATCTATTAACTAGGACTAGAGACGGTTATAGAAATAGATATATCAGACTATATACTAGGGGTGTGCTTTATATAAAGGCATTAAGATAGATAGCACCCAGTAGCATACTATAGTCGGAAGATAACACCACCGGAGTTAAACTATAACATCTATAATAAGGAGTTATTAGGTATAGTTACAGTATTAAAGAAATAGAAAGCATTCTTATAAGGCATAAAGAAACTATTTATAGTTAAGACGGATTATAAGAACCTAATAGGATTCCTAATAATAAAGGAACTTAACTAAAGACAGGTTAGATGGGCAGAGATGCTTATAGAATACTATTTTAAGATTTAGTATATTAAAGGTACAGATAATACGCGGGCAGATACTCTAAGCCGTAAGGCTAAACTACAAAATAAGGAAAAGCCATTAGGGGCTTTATTGCGAAAGGATATAGACGGATTAATTAGGTATAATTATCTAAAAATTACAGTAACTTAAGAAGATAATAAACCAGAGAAAGTCTATAAGATATTAAAAAGCTTTTAGGTATAAAGAATTCTAGAAGCATAGCTAGAAGATCTATAGATAAATATATACAAAAATTAAGAAGTAAAGTATATCCTAAGAAGCATAGCAGAGCAGTTTATAGAAGACTTCCATAAGGGACTAACTTAAGGACATAATAGAGCTACGGGCTTAGTATTAAGACTTTAGAAGGAGTACATTATTAACGGAATTTAGAGAATAGCTAAAAAAGTTATAAAGAAATGTTTAAATTACTAAAGGAATAAACCAACAAGGTATAAGCTATATAGAGGGCTACAACCTATTAAGATACCAAAGAGACTATAGGAGGTTATATTATAGGACTTTGTTATTAAGTTACTAAAATTAAAAGATCCTATTACTGGATAAGATTATAACGCGATCTTAGTAATAGTAGATAAGCTTATAAAGTGGGGATACTTTATAGCATGCACAGAAGAAATCTCAGCGGAAGATGTCGCTAGAATCTACGTTAAAGAAGTGTTTATAAGATATAGAGCATTAAGTAAAATTATATTAGATAGAGATCTAAGATTTATAGTAGTATTCTAGGAAGTGTTCTTAGCGGAGCAAGGAGTTTAAGCAGTAACTTCTACCGCATATTATCCGTAGACAGACGGTTAAATAGAAAGGTTAAATTAGACGCTAGAGCAGTACCTAAGGCATTATATTAACCATATATAGAACAATTAGGTATTGCTATTACTAGTTATATAGTTCGTATATAATACAATACCTTAAGAAGGGATAGGCATATTACTATTTAAGGCAAATTATAGATATAAGCCAAGAACATCGTTATTACCACAATAAGTAAAGAAAATAAGTAGTATAGCTAAAGAGAGAATAAAGACATTAATGAATCTTTATATAGACCTTATAGAATTAATAAAGAAAGTATAAAAGAGAATAAAAAAGTACTATAATGCTAAGAGATCTAAGGGACCAGATCTTAAGGAGGGAGATAGAGTGTAGCTACTATATAAAAATTTTAAGAGTTAACAACTAAGTAAGAAATTAGACCACGTTAAACTAAGACCTTTTAAAATTATATAAAGGATTTTACTAGTTATATTTAAGTTAAACCTACCAGCCAAAATAAAGATTTACCCTATATAGTATATTATAATACTAGAGCCAGTATATAGGAATATTAAGCCACCGGTTTATAAAGTAGACATATATAGAGGATAAGAAGAAGACAAATAGTAAGTATTAAAGATCGTTAATTATAAAGATATTGACAATAAAATATAGTATAAGGTTAAGTAGATAGGCTATACTAAGACTACCTAGGAGCCACTAGAGAATTTAAAGAACGCTATAGGAAAGGTATAGGAGTATTAAAAGAGATTAGGTTAGGCAGCATTAATAAAAAAAAATTGCTAAAGAATAAGTTACCTAAAGGGGACCTAAGAAGAGCAATTGCCGAGCTACTTAGATTTATTTCCTTCTCTATTAAAAGGGAATCCGTTCTTTTATTACCTAGTTCCTATAGACCTTATTCTATAAGTTTCTACTCCTTAAAATAAACCTTTTTATAAACCTTCTTAAGATAAAGCAGATAAGTAGACGCCGCAATTTAAGTATTTAGGGCCTTCTGTTCTGCATTACAGGAACGTTCTAACTTAGTAAGGGCTTATAACAGTTTACCATCTAGCTAAGCAGCAGTAGATTAAATATAAGACCCTAAGACAAATTAATTAGGGAACTAGACGACTATTAAGAGTAATAGGTCGCGTATATTTAGTATTAGAAGTAAAGTAAACGTTATAGGACGAATAAATATTCGCTTTAGTATACTTTAAGCAAGAGAACGGTTATCGCGAAGATAGGTTTGCCAACGCAATATAAACTAACCCTTTTTTTAAACAACGAGAACACGGAGACGGTATAATCTTACTAAAAGATAATATCGCAGCAATAGTGCGAGCACGACGTTGGGCGTATAAAGAAGAAATTACTTTAGGTATAATAAGCAATAATATTAACCAAATTAATTAAACGGATATTACACCTCTAATAAACGACTTAGAGATATTTTAAATCTTTAAAAATAAAGATAAAGAGAAGAGAAATAGTGTTACGGACGCTTTAAGTACAATATTATAACTACTTAGAGAAGAGACGAAAGAAGCTAGTTAGTTAATTTAGGCATAGTCTAGGATGGAGCCGATAGAACTATATAATAAGGAATAGTAACTAAGGTTATATAATATGCTACGTATTAAACAAGAGGAATAAAAGGAACTTACGTACCTTACGTATAAGACGTATATTATATATAAGAAGAATTTTATAAGAGTACGGTTATATATTTAAGGACCCTTAGTCCCTACCTAGATAGTTCCTTCCTTATAGTAATTCTTAGAATACAATTAGAGTTAATCTATTGGGCAACCACTCCACTAGTTATTATTACGTTATTAACTTTTGTACTTGCATTTCCTACACACCTAGCCCATTAACGAGCCTATCGTAGTTCTTGCTATAAGGTTCCGTTATACTCTATAGCTAGGCCTATTTAGAACTACTACTCCTTACAATAACTACACGTCTCTATATATTTAGCCTATAGTATACTCCTAAACTTCTTAATTCGCTCCTAATTAACAGCTAAAACGGGTAGTAATGTAGCCGTAGTCGGAGCTTGCCGCAAGAAAGGTAGTATTAGTGGTAGGGTAGGTATTAGTAGTAGAGTAGGCATAGGAGCTAGTTCTAGCAAGGACGTATTTAGGCCATTTAGGGTGCCTCTTCTACTATATAAAGCTTTATCTATAGTATATAGCGGAGGAGTAGGTAAGTAAGCTTTACCCCACTAATTAAGAATACGGTACTCCTATTATATTACCCTAATTATCTTCCGCTATTAAGCTATTTTAGGGGTATCTTAACTGTTCTAGCCGCAAGGTAAGAAGACGTCCTTAGTATTGGTTTTAGGTAAAGCATTTCGCTAGCGCTTTATAGAACGAGTCTTAGTAGAACTAAGCTCTGCTTTCCGCCTATTTAAATTATATTTAGAGCCCTAGGAAAGTAAGTAAAAGTAGAAAAAATATATAGGGAAAACGCGCCTTTAACTAACACAATTAACATTACTTTAAAAGCTTAGTAGATAGGCCGTTTTTAATAAAATTAATACGGGGTTATATTAAACAGCACTTACTGCACTTAATTAGAGCAGGTTCTACCATAGTTAAGACGCGTATAGTAGTATTAATAGAGATGTCAACAAAAAGGTTAATTTATTAATAGTGAGATCTTAAATATTTTAATGTTCGTCACGTGTATTCTGCAGGTAGATACCGCCCGCGGTTTTTTTTTGGACCAATTAAAAGCCGGCTTGGCAAGGGTTTGAAATCCAGGACCCGAAAATATAGACCACTCGTACCTCGGGTCAATAAATGTCGCACGATTGCCCGTACGAACGCCTATACAATTAATCGATCGATTAATTAATTACCTATATAAACGCCCCGTACGAACGCCCATATAATCGTCTATACGAACGTCTCTACAAACGTCTCTATAAATGTCTACACGAACGCCTGCACGAACGCCTATACAAAGCTCTGCTTAAAGCTCTATATAAAGCCCTTTACAAGGCCTTTAAAAACAGGCCTAAATACAAAGGTCTATATAGAAGAAGCCCTAAACCAAGCTCTGCTCGAAGCTCTGCTCGGGGCTCTGCTCGAAGCTCTATCGGAGCTCTGCTCAAAGCTCTGCACGAGCTCTACTTAAAGCCCTATCAAAGCTCCACTTGAAGCTCTGCTCGAAGCTCTGCTCGAAGCTCTATCAAGGCTTTGCACGGAGCTCTACTCAAGCTCTGCTCAAAAGCTCTACGCGAGCTCTGCTCGAAGCTCTACTAATACGCAGCACTGATATACTAGGAAGACTCCTATAACCGTCTATACGAACGGCTCTACAATTAATTGATTTATCAATTAATTGCCTACACGAACGCCTATACGAACGTCTATATAAACGCCCGTACGAACGTCTGCACGTCTAGACATCTATACGTCTACACGCCTACACGCCGCACGCGCGTGGTCCCGCATAAGGCTCTGCGCGAACCTCTGCACGAAGCTCTACTAAAGCTCTACACGAGGCTCTGCTTAAAGCTTATCCCCCGCTGCGAAGCAGCCCCTATAGCGCAGTTCCCCACCCCACTACGCTTCCCTCTGCGAGGATATAAAGGAGGCTGCGCAGCAGCCGACTTTATATCTTCTATAGAGGGAGCGTAGCGGGGCGGGGGGCTGCGCGGTACGATGGAGGGATAGGATTTGCTTCGCAAATCCTACTAACTAGTATCTATAGGTTAAAAGTATTTTTTTTACTAGCAGTTAAATAACTCCTCTATATTAAAAAGTAATAAGTCTGTTTTAGAAGCCATAATATTTAATAATTTATCCATACGATATTAAAGTTAAAAATTTGAAGGGGTGCCAAGAAAATCTGCAAATATTACAAATCTCGCCAATACTCGCCAATATTGATTAGTAACAATATTGACCAATCTGATTGGCAATATTTATATTGAAAACCACGCTGGTATTTAGACCTCAAGCACTCTAACAAGACTATCCACCGGGCACAAACCAGCTCTCCCCCCCATTAGCCGCCTTGACCCAAAACTGCATCTACCGGCGCAAACCCGGCAGCTGCAGCGTAGAACCACTCACGCAGCCAACGCAACCCCACATCCCCGCATATACGCATTTACTCGTACCCACATGNCCATCCTCGACCATGCAAAGTAGCAACGTCCGCAAAGAGTATATTCACCTGCGCTATAAGTTTACACAGTATTACTATACAGTCTCATACCATCATCTTACATTGTCATTGACATTGTCCTCGGCTCCACTGTCTTGATTAGTGAACATGGCCAATAAGTCGGACAGACCTAATTGTTCGTGTTTGAAGAATGATGTAATATCTAAACCTTGCAAAAGCTATATCTAGTGCCTGACAAAGCGTGCCTTTACTGCATTAAGGAATTGTCTCACGGATTAGAATTGTATACCCTAGCTGAAGGAGAAATGCGAGGCAATCAGAGACCGTTTAGAACAATAGCTATTGAGTATTGAGACAGGCAGTGAGAGCGGCAAAAGAAAGACTCTATATAAAGAGCTTTACAGACGCTTCTGTTGCAGCATTCTCACCACACTTCACTCATCGTCTTCACAGTTCACACTCCAACTCCCATCTCACCACCAACCCAACCACCAAAATGCCTCTCTGGCACGTCTACCACCCCCCGACCACCTTCACGACCGCGGCGTCTAAGACCGCGCTCGCGGCCGCCTTCACAAAGCTCTACACCGACATCGGCCTGCCGCCCTTCTACGTCAATGTCTACTTCCACCAGATCCCCGCCACGGATATCTACATCGGCGGGCAGCCCCAGGAGTCGACCGAGCCCGGGGTCGAGCCGCTCGCGCGCCCGTTCGTGCGGTTTGTCGGTGAGCAGATTGCGGTGAGGATGGAGGACTCCGACGAGGTCTATGCGCAGTGGTTGGATAAGGTTGATGTGGTGAGTTTGACTGTTTATCCTCCTTTCAGAGAGCCCTGGTTGCCAGGGCTGGTGGGCGGGGAATGAGATGGGGAAGAGTAGGTTTTGGTGGATAGTGCTAATGTGGTGGTGGTAGGCGCTAAAACCGCATGTTCAAGACAAGGGTTACGATTGGGAGTATCATATTGATGAGACAGAAAGACGGCTGTGGAAGGTAGCGGGGCTATATGCGCCGCCGTTTGGGAGCGAGGAAGAGAAGATGTGGTTTAGAGTGAACAAGGCAGTGCCTTGGAAGGAGTAGAAAGGAGGAATGGCAAGGGGAAAAAAGGTAGTACAGGAGAACTTGATGGTGGGAGAAGTGACGAAAATGTAGGAGATGAAGGAGGGGCTTTATTTGGGTAGGATTGAAGAATATTGTAATGTATACTTAGTCAATATTACTCCTCCCTTTACTTATGTTCTATGTTGAATATCGGCTTTGGTTGTGGCGATACTGACTTAAGAAAAGGCCAAGGGTCGATAGGCCAAGGGAACGAAACACTTAACGGAACCCTCACAGGTATCCAATATACCGTAGGTTAAAAAACATGCCCGTGATCGACTATTCGGCAGATCCTTGCTCTACTAGGTGGTTTCGGAGGAATGTCTGAAATGCCTCAGTATTAGATAGGATGGAATAGCTACTAGTATATATTGAGCTGCCTAAAAGGATTCATGTATATAGAACTATAGCGCCATAGCCTAGAGGCTGCATGTGCAGTATTGTACGTAGTATAATACAACGGATATCCCTTGCATCGATAAACGCGTCCTTAGAGCTGTACTCTGTGCGCACCAATCAGGAAGCTGCATACGCAGGCGGTCGATCGTTCCGCCAGATAATCAAGGCCTCGTAGATGAGGTTATAAACGTGTTAAATTTTGTATATATATTATATATAGAGCTTCATTCTTTGGTGTTGAGTCGATTTACGTGCTCCTGCCAATGCGGCCCCGTCTTGCAGAATAGGGCGGCTAGTTCTAATCCGGTAATATATAAGGTCTACTAAATATATACACAGGCTATAGAAGGACGTATAGGTTTAGCGATAAAAGGTCTAAACTATGCCACACTATATTATAGACTTCGTTAAAATATCATGCTTGTAACGAAGCCTTGTGGGAAATACCACAATGGACTTGTCAATGGGCTGGGTATGTAGGCTGAGGAATTGTCGAACATTGAGGTCACTGTCAAGTACCACCTTATGACTCACACCCTGTTTCTTGCCATCGTATGTCTTACTATCTATTTTCTATTACCTATTCATTACCTATCACCGACTGAGTGGCAATGTCGACCTAGTGGCGATTGAGTAATAGTTCCAAATCGTCGTCAGTGTCGTCGTTAGTGTCGTCGTCAGTCTTTTGCCCTAATGTCATGTATATAGAGAGCTTCTAGAGCCAGCTTTAATCGACAGAGTTCTTATAAGTGACTTGTCCGTCCAACAGTTATAAGCCCGGGCTATCTACTGCATTATCTTTAATTTAAAACCCTAATTACCCTATTATTAACTAAATAGTAAAAGCCTTAAAATGTCCTCTTAATAATCCGAAACCCTTATTATAACGCACACTGTAATCCTAGTAGGCCCAAATAATTGGGACTAATAGATTGGTATTATTAAGTATAGAGCTAATAGTAAGAGTGTATGGGAGTACATTGATCCAGATATTAAGAAAAATGATTTACCTAGACACAGAGCACCGTTAGAGCTATTACCATTAGTTATTAATCCTTAGAAGACTACGTTCTTAGCCCTTAATAAAGGCGAGAAGGAAGAGCTTTAAGCTTTATAAAAATAGTACAACTGTGCTTATAAGTGGTATAAGAAAGAGGAAGCAGCCCTTAAGTCTCTACGCACCTATATTATTAGCACTATTTCCCATAACTATATTAACTATACCTTTAAAGGAAATACCATCTATAATGTCCTTATATTACTTAAGTAGGCAGTTACTCTAACTAATAACGCTTAGAAGGTTAATCTAGCTACCTAATATTTAAAAATAAAGAAAGCCCTAAAGAGTTAGAATATTAAGAAGTAGCTCTATAAGTAGGAGAAGGTATATAATAACTACAAAAAGGTTAAACTACCTAAGGTAGATGGCGATTAACCAGTTAAGGACTTCGTATATACCATTAAATCTATCTTATTAGGATAGTTAGAATACTAGAAAAACAAATTATAGAACCTTAAAAGGAAGAAGGAAAAACTACTTACCCTTTAAGTTATTATCGAGGTCTATTAAAATTATTATTAATTAGACTTAGCTTAGAAGGTAAGGAGCTAGCAGGGCTCCTATATAGTAAGCTTTAAAGGAGAACTAATTAATAAGCCTAAATTAGAAACTAAACCAAAAGCTAAATCTTTAAGAAGGTTAGATAAGGAATAGACAAAGCTATACCTATGCGGATTGCTATACCTATAGAGGAAATGCTTCTACCTTATTAAGTTAATTTAACCATTAGGTTGGAAACCAAATAACTTAAAAATATAGTTAGTAGAGTAAAAGCTTGCTAAGGCTTTACCTAAATTTAAGGCCTTAATTAACTAATTAAGGAGCTAAGCCTTATCTAATAAGAAGCTAGAGAATGCAGAGAATATAGAGTAAAAAAGCTTACCTAGTAAACTATATGGAAGCTTTAAAGTTAATTAAGCTAGAGCTTATATCGCATCTAATTACACTCTCTATAATAGTATAATTCTTAACCCTATAACAACCCTATATGTTATTAACGACTAAATAAGGTTTATAGGTGATATCTAACCGGCCAGTAATTAGTTATATATAGGATTTAGTATAAAAACTATTAAAGGCTTCGGAACAGCTAAAGTTACAGTTATTACCCTATTAGGAAAGAAGAAGATTTATCTAAATAAGGCTATATATATACTAGGATTTTATACAAATCTAGTCTATAATTAAAGACTTAATAAAAAAGGTGTCTTTTGGTATAATAAGGGCAACTACCTCTACCGTCACGGTAGTAAGAAGTTTGTATATTACGGATATAACTATAATTAGATAACCCTTAAATATAATAAATTAAAGCTAAGGATGGAGGACGCGTCCTTTACGGCTAAATTAATAGAACTTTTACCTAATTAAAAGGTAAACGGATAACTTTAGCATAGTCAACTCGGACATATAGGAAGTGCTACTATTAAGTAATTGCCTAAGGAAGTAACTGGGGCAATTCTATAAGGCCCTATAACAATTAAATATAAGACCTATATAGTTAGTAAAGCTTATAAAATTATATTAAGAAGGATACCTATAAATAAGGTAATAAGGCCCTTCTACTATATATACATGGATTTAATTTAGGAAATTAAAGCCTATAACGGAAATAAATAAATAATATATTTTCTTAACGATCTAATATAAATAAATAAGGTTAAGATATTCGTGTAGAAGTTATTAACCACCTAAGCAATTATTAAGTATTATAATGTAGTTAAGTAACGCTACGGCTTTAAAGTTACTATAATTTATATTAACAATAAGTCATCGCTTAGAAATAAATTCGATAATTAGATAGCCAAAAAGGGTATTATAGTAGAGTACTTAGCTCTAAGTATATTAGAACAGAACGGTCCTACAGAACGTTTTAGGGGGGTAATTATAATAAAGTTTTAATATATATAAATTAAAGCATAACTACTAGAAGAACTCTAGCCTAAAGTCTTTAAAGTAGTAGCGTATATAACAAATAGGACACTAAGCCGACGGCTTAACTAAAAGACGCCCTTTAAAAAGCTTTAGTTAGTAATAGGTCTCTTACTAACTAAGCTAAATATAGCTTACTTACGTGCCTACGGCTATAGAGTATACCTACTTAAATATAACATTCCTTATACCTAAAAGCTTACTCCTAAAGCCTATATTAGGTATCTAGTAGGGTATAATTTAACAAATATCTTTTAAATATATATACTAAGTAAAGGGAAGGTAATTTATATAAGAGATATTATATTTAATAAACGACTTATTTATAATAATAGCTGCCCGCGAAGCCCTACTGCACGCGTCCACGTCGCCGCGGGTGGAAACATCATCTGGAATTCGTTCCTCTTGATGGCCAAGTGCAGAGGCGATGGTAGAGAGCCGTCGCAGCGCGCGCAGCGCTGTCGTGGCGACTCTGTGGTGTACGACGCATCGTACGAAGCATCGCCCTCAACAACACCAGGAGACCTACTGCCCCCGCTTAGGGCTCCTGCTATACCATCCAGGGGGGCCATCAAGGGAAACTGGGATACGAAAACCGCCCGACGTACGACTACCTGGCTCACAGCCAGGCCCGAAACTGGCCTTATCCAGCCAGTCAACATAAACGCGCCTAGGCGTACGACAGGACACCCTTAGGCTTGCACTAGCTCTAAAATCGCAAAGGGAACGCAACAAAGGCATAAGAATCCTCTTTTTATAAGAACTTATTAAGGTTAACGCGTCGCAGATACTTCGTATAAAACTTATTAAGGCCCCAAGGCCACCACAAAGAACTTATTAAGGCCCTACCTAGAGAACTCGTTAAGGCCCCTCTATAAGGGCCTATCTAGTATCCAGTACACCCAGGTGACTCAAAAGAGGGTCTTAATAGGCGTAGTGCGCGCGACCTGGTCGACAGCGACGCGACAGCAACGCGACAGCGACGCGACGGCGACGCGACGGCGACCAGACGGCTCAACAAGGTAAAAACACGGGCAAAGCTCTAGGCAGCGGAAACACAGGCCAGCTTCGACGGCCCCATAGCGTCAAAAGGTAACTCATAGGAGGGTCTTAATAGGCGTGGTGCACGTAACCTAATGTATATATATAAGGCGACTCACAAGAGGGTCTTAATAGGCGTAGTACACGCAACCTAATGCATATATATAGGGGAGGCTGTAGGGGAAACACAGGCCAGTTAGACGAGGTCTTAACAGTTAGAGACATAGGCCAGCTTATAAAAAGGGGGGACACAAGCTTAGTTAGTAGGAGAGGGGAAAGTAGGTCGCCTGGCACGGGACCTAGTCTATAACCCCCTCCTACAAGACACGGTTAGCCTATTATAAGGAGACTCTTATAGGCAACGCGAAATGGGAGCTAGTAGTATATATAGGGTATTGCGCCCCTATATTACTACTAGCCCCCACAAGGCGTAGTGCGTAGTAGCCACTACTAGCTCTAGGGACCTTACCCCTTAGTTAGGCTCTAACCCCTAGTGCACCTAATAAGTAGGCAGGATTACGTCCTAGCTAGAGAGACTACTACGTGGCTTAAGAGAACGGATGCGCGTATCAGTGTACCAATAGATAGGACTGCTCGCTAGGGCAGTACGGCTGCTTACCAGGGCAGTACGGCTGCTCACTAGGGTAGTACGCTAGTGAGGTACGCTTAAGGAGCAAACAGGAGTTACTCAGGCGGGAGAGGTTTTGGCCTAGCCTTAACCGTAGAGGTGGTAACGCCCAAAGGTGGGAATAAGCCACTGAAAACTGGGGTAGAGGCCTAGATAAGCAGGCATGTTAAACTCTACTATATTATAGCTAATATATAACTACCTGTCTCAATATAAAAAGGCCTTAAGGCGGTTACCTAGTAGCTTATTAGCTAAAATGTACTAAACTAGTTCCGGGTTATAAGGGAAATGGTAATAGAGGGTAGAAGGGCAAGCAACGGGCGCCCCCTAATGACTCTACAGTAGTAGAGTAAAGTTTGCGATACTAGCGCGTCCATAGGCTTGTTACGGCAGCAGTGGTTCCCAAGGAGGTCAAAAAGTAAGGTAGTAGGAGCACCACAGGCGACTCGCAGGCGCCTCGCAGGCGCCTTGTAGGCGAGTCCCAAAAGGCGGGAAGATAAATTACGGGGTTTTCTTAAATAGAGTTTTCTCCCTATATGTACATAAGGAGTAGTCCGCGTGGGCCTAATAGGGATCTAAATCGGACGTTAAGCAATGAATTATTATTATTATTATTATTATAATAATAGCTAACTAAATCTAGTAAATTTACTTTAGGAGAAAGCTAATTAAATGCTAGAAGTAATTAACGTAATTAACCCTAATAGGACGCTTTAGGAAGACCTAGTAGATAATATAAGTAAGGACAATAAAATTCTAGATAAAATTTAAGTTAAAAATAATAGAAATTAATACGTGGATTCTCGTAGAAATCAGGACCGTAAGGAGCTAGATACTTAAGGCGATAACGTAATTATAGTAAACACCTCTAAGACTAATCCTTTACCTAGCCTTCCTACACCAGAATTAACGCCAAAGCCTTAATCAATTCCTATTAATATAGAATCCTCAAGCACCTCTAGATCCTCTACTCTATTAACCTATTAACGCCCCAGTTTTAAATACGTTAAAATTAACCCAGAGGAGTTAAGAAAGAAGGACTTAGCTAAGGTTTTTAAGGACAATATTATATAAGGAAGAAAATTAAAGAAGCCAATAAAGCGAAATAAAGCTTATTTAACTTATCTTAAGGAGGTAGATACCTTTTAACCATTTTAAGCAGCCTTTTATATAGGGCTTAAATATTAAAGGAAAATATATCGTAATAAGCTTCTACCTCTACCTAAGAATTAAAAGGAGCTGCTAACTTACTAGTATAAGGTAGAGTTCTTAGTAGCCGCTATAAAGGAGTATATAGACCTAGATAATTATAGAACGTTTAAGGTTATAGATAAGACACTATTAATTAAAACAGTACCTATTACCTAGGTATTTACCTATAAAATAGATATAAATAGATACCTAATAAAATTTAAAGCCCAACTTTATGTTAGAGGTAACCTATAAGAGTTAATCTATAAGGACACCTATATAGTAACTCTAGTAGCTAGAGTCTTTAGAGCTCTTATAGTAATTATCGCAGTATTTAATTTAGACGTTTGGTAAGGTAATACTATTAACGCGTTTATAAATAGCCTAATTAATAAGACAGTCTATATTAAGTGTCTAAATAGATTTGCTATTAAGGGCAAATATCTACTACTACGTAAAGCTCTCTATAGACTTCGACAATTACCACGTCTTTAGTATAATAACTTTAGCAATTAACTTATCAAATTAGGGTTAAAACCCGTTAGTAGAGAGCCGTATCTCTACCACAATAACTTACTAATTGTATTCTTCTACGTAGACGATATCTACATTACCTCTACCAGAGAAAATTAATTAGAGCTCTAAAGCTTTAAGAAAGCACTTATAAAAAAGTATAAGATAAAGGACCTAGGTAAACTATCCTAGTTCCTAGAAATTTAAGTCTTAAGAGATAAAAGTTAAAGAAAGCTATATCTCTGTTAAGACTCCTATATTAAGAAGATTGCTAATGAATTTCACCTAACTAATATACGCTTAGTTAGTATACCTATAAACACTAATAAGCTCCTACTTAACCTAGAGGAAGCTTTAAAGTAGGAGATCTATGTCTACTAAAGAATAGTCAGATTACTACTTTACGCGACCTATATTATAAGATCTAATATAGCTAGAGCTTTAAGTAAGCTATTAGAGTTCCTACAAAACCCCTTACCTTTTTATAACACTATAGCTTAACAAGCGATTATATACCTATATTAGAATAGGACTCTAGCGATTAAATACTTAAAATAAAATATAGGAAGTTAAGCCTTTATAGGGGCAAGCAACGCGGCGTTTAGAAATAATTTAATAAGCAGACGTAGTATAGAAGAATATTTATTCACCTTATTCGGAGAAGCAATTAATTAGCGCTCTATAAAGTAAACGCTAGTAATAAAGTTAAGCATAGAGGCAGAGCTTACGGCTCTGTTCCATGCAGAAACTAAGTTAATTTAGTAGAATCGCTTCTTTAAGGAAATTAAATTATCCTTAGATAAGGAACAAATAATTAGCTGCAATAATTTATAGACAATTAGACTACTTATAAAGGACGGATAAGAGCTCTCTATAAAGCTTTAACACGTTAATATATACCACCACTAGCTACGCTAAGAGGTACGTAATAATCGAATTAGAATTAAATAGACACCTACCGTGGCTATAGTCGCAGACGGCTTAATAAAGGCCCTACCACGTTAGAAGCATAAAGGATTCGTTTAATAATTAAATCTCATTAACATTAAGGATTAAATTTAATTAAATTTAGATGATATTTGGACAAGGTAACTCTATAGAGGATTTCTTTAACTTAATACCAAATTAATATCGTGACTTTTTCTATTTTCTATTTAGCTGCTTAGTTAAGACTGAGCAGCTGGGGGGGTGTGTCGAACATTGAGGTCACTGTCAAGTACCACCTTATGACTCACACCCTGTTTCTTGCCATTATATGTCTTACTATCTATTTTCTATTACCTATTTATTACCTATTACCGACTAAGTGGTAATGTCGACCTGGTGGCGATTGAGTAATAGTTCTAAATCGTTATCAGTGTCGTCGTCAGTGTCGTCGTCAGTGTCGTCGTCAGTCTTTTGCCCTAACGTCATGTATATAGAGAGCTTCTAGAGCCAGCTTCAATCGACAGAGTTCTTATAAGTGACTTGTCCGTCTAATAGGAATAGTCAAACGAGTAAACATAACTGGTGGAGTAGGTTGCCAATAGATTAACTCCAATTATATTCTGAGATTTACTACAAAGAAGAGAACTATCTAGGTAGGGACTGTAGTCCTTTAAATATACAATACTGCGCCTAAGAAATATACTGAGTACGTCAGTACGTCAGTACGTCGCGTTCCCACGTTCCCACGTTCCTACGTTTTATCTCATGAATCAGACGCTCCGCAAAAGATTTGTTCCGTGACAAGGGATAGCGCATAGACCCTACTTCTGGACCAATTAGAACAGCGCACTAATTCCAGCCCCCTGCGCACCCCTGTCACCTAACAAAATCCTCTGCGGAGCGTCTGAGAGCTTATGGGCGTCGCTTTGGTGAGATTTGAATGTTTTGAAAATCAAATCTTGCGTATTTCTATGAGCGACGTCCTTACTATAAGAGTTATTATATATTTTATTGATGCAATAGATTCTTTAGGTAATTATATCTATATATTTATAAATTATAACCCCCTACTAAGAATAATAGGGGGCGAGATACATCGTCGCAGAATGTAAGTTAGACTTTAAATTTGAATGTTTTGTAGATTTTAACTAAAACCAACCAACTACCTATGTCTAACTTCTTGTAAAATAGAGCTACGATATTGCTATAATATAGAGACGATAGAGAAGATAAAGAGCTTTTACCTCGTAGTATTTTAGAGATAATTAGACCTANAGAAGTATATAAGTTTTGGNAGTNAGGCAAAATTNTAACAAAACTAGACTAAAACTGACCAACTACCTATATCTAACTTCTTGTAGAATAGAGCTATAATATTGCCATAATATAGAGGCGATAGAGAAGAAAAGGAGCTTTTAGCTCGTATTATTTTAGAGATAATTAGACATAGAGAAGTATGTAAGGTATAGCAGTAAGGCAAAATTGCGACAAGAAAATGCGACCGACAAGAAAATGCGACGAGAAAATGCGACCGACAAGAAAATGCAACCAACAAAATGCAACTAACGCAACCAACTATAATATAGCTACGACGTTATTATTTAATGCAATAGATAGAGAAATTAAAGAGCTCCTACCTTATAGTATTTTTATAATAACTAGACGTTATTGACCTAAGGTACGAGTGGTCTATATTTTCAGGTCCTAGATTTTAAACCCTTGCCAAGCCGGCTTTTAATTGGTCTAAAAAAAAACCGCGGGCGGTATCTACCTGCAGAATACACGTGACGAACATTAAAATATTTAAGATCTCACTATTAATAAATTAACCTTTTTATTAATATCTCTATTAATACTACTATACGCGTCTTAACTATAGTAGAACCTGCTCTAATTAAGTGTAGCAAGTACTGTTTAATATAACCCTATATTAATTTTATTAAAAACGGCCTATCTACTAAGCTTTTAAAGTAATATTAATCGTGTCGGTTAAAGGCGCGTTTTCCCTATATATATTTTTTACTTTTACTTACTTTCCTAGGGCTCTAAATATAATTTAAATAGGTAGAAAGCAGAGCTTGGTTTTACTAAGGCTCGTCCTATAAAGCGCTAGCAAAATACTTTACCTAAAACCGATACTAAGGACGTCTTCTTACCTTGTGGCCAGAACAGTTAAAATACCCCTAAAATAGCTTAACGGCGGAAGACAATTAGGGCAATATAACGGGAGCACCGTATTCTTAATCGGCGGGGTAAAGCTTACTTGCTTACTTCTCCGCTATATACTATAGATAAAGCTCCATATAGCAGAAGAGGTACCCTAGATGGCCTAAATACGTCCTTACCGGAACTAGCTCCTATGCCTGCTCTACTACTAATACCTACCCTACTACTAATACCACCTTTCTTGCGGCAAGCTCCGACTACAGCTACATTATTACCCGTTTCGGCTATTAATTAGGAGCAAATTAAAAAGTTTAGGAGTATACTATAGGCTAAATATATAGAGACGTGCAGTTATTGTAAGGAGTAGTAGTTCTAAATAGGCCTAGCTATAGAGGGTAACAATATAGGTATATATAAAGCCTATATTAAGGACGCCGATAGCCTTAAATATCTAACCCTTTTTCCCCTATTTAGTAAAAGCAACGGGCTTAATCTGGGGCCTATTCCTGGCTTTCTACCTATACTTACCGCGGTAGAGGAGCTTCTAATTACGCGCGTATACGTTTATCTGCAAGTCGTGCGTATACGCGGCCAGTAATATCACTATACTAGCTATGTTTACTACTTTGGCCAGAACATACTAAAGACTTAGAGGCAGCTACCACGGCTACCTACTAAACTCGATATACTGGTCGTGAGGCCTACGGCAGTAGAGGGTGGCGAATACCTAGGTCGGTAGTTTACTAAGCGGTATACTATAAGGCGCTCTGCTATAGTATAGTGGCTTTACTTTCTAAAGGCCAATTATTTTAATTATCGCGACGTTAAAATATATAGCACTTGGCTTACTAGCTTACCTAAAAATGGCTCTATATTAGATTAGCTACCTTATATTAATAAGTTAGAGTCTAATTCTAGTAGCCTAATAGCTTACCCTACTGCTCTTATATAACGTCCTCCTACTATTAATCCTCTACCTACTAAGCTTGGTAGTAATATACTAGACGGTGAATTTAATAACGACGTACTAGATACTTTAGTTCCTGATTTAATACCTAACCTTAATAAATTAGAGCTTTTAGGTTGTAAGGTTTAACACTAATAAGACCTATAAGCGGGCTTAGAGGTTCCTACTATATAACAAACACCTCTCTCTAAGCGATCAGCTAGCTTTATTATGCGCAGCGCCTTTCCTACTCTGTTTCCTTATGGTAAAGCCGATTTTAACATACCACAAAGCCGTATAGTTACCCTAGCTGCGTATACTAAGCATATGCTTAAGTATTAGGACGGTTAGTTTAGCCGCTACCCCTTATTTCGCTACTATGTGTTTAATTAAATTATAAGAGAGCAAGCCCTTAACGCCACCCGCTTCCTTTACGGCTAATTAAATAAAAATAGTCTATCTTTAAATAAGCTTAGTAATCTTATAAATGGCAATAGGGGTAGCTAGTTACTAAATAAGATTATACGGTATATACGGAACCTTAAGGGCACTAGACCTTACTAGAGGCAGAAGAGAAATAAGCTTACGGCTTATACTAAGAATATTAAGAGCAGGTCTCTATTCTTTACACTTAGCGCTACTAATCTACATTAGCATAATCTACACTCTTATATACCTCTATTTAATAAATATAAGGCTACTAATAAGGCTTAGCGCTACCGGATTACTTCTTAAAATCTTAATAATAATCCGCATATTGCTGCTTACTGGCTACATCGCCGCTTTAATCTGTTTAGGAAGCACGTACTTATAGGCCTATTTAATGGTACTGACTTTTAGTCTTAATATAAGTGGTAGGTATAAGGTAGTGGCTATATATATAGCTTCTTATAGAGTTTAACAGCCCTAAGGCCAGATCCGTTAGCTAGTGACTTAAGGGCGGCTTTTGCTAAGTACTAAGCTACTTTTATATCCGTAATTAATCCTAATTAATCTAGGCCTCCCAATCTCCAATATCCTTCTACTCTTAGCTATAAAGAATAGCTTAATACTAGTAAGCTTCTTACTACCTACCTTAATCGATTTCAACGGCACCGCAATTACACTAAATCTTACTGCTTAAGATTAAAGAAAGGCTCCACTAGAGCAAAGAAGTGCCGCTTTTATTTTCTACGCTCTCTCCGCAATAAGGCTGCTATATTAAAGGATTAAAATCCATATCACTAGACGTTCTGTCCGTAGCGTAATAATAAGCTTCTTAATAGTTACAATGCAGCTATAATATTAGCGTAGATGGCGAATATTAATATATCACCTGCTATAAGCATATTAGTAATAGTTAACTATATAGGCAAATATTGCAGCAAGAAAGAGAAGAAGTTAACTTCCTACTAGGAGTTACTCTAATTAGTATAGCTACACGCTAATAGCCTTTATACCTTTAGTTTAGTTGTAGCTAGGTTTATAAATAAGCTTATTACTAAACGCAATTAGTTAGCGTAGGAGGTATACTATTTACTTCTTAACATTCCCCTTTGCGAAGGCTCTAGGAATATAGTAACTTTAAACTACCACTAAAAGGACGATTAAAGCGCTACGTATAAGCTTAATAATAGGCAACTAAGAGGGTGCGGACTATCTAACTATAAGAAATATAAGCGCCGCCTAGATAGGGTAAAGGACGTTACTTTCCTTAATTTTCTACTCTATTTTAATTACTCTACTTATAAGCGTCGGCTAAAAGTAAGGCCTTAAGTTATATTATACTTTCTGTAATATAACAGCAATTGTTCCCATCCGTAGTATCCTAAGTTCTACTATATAAAGCTTATTCTTTATTACCCGTAGAGGGAGTATAAGGAAGTAGCTACTTATACTAATAGATTCGGGGCCCCTAATTATATGGCTTCCTATTAGGCTTATATTAACTCTTATTAATACCCACCTAACTACTTCTGCAATCGGAAACTAGAGGAAGGCCGCGAAACTACTAATAATATTAATAAGTTTAATAGCAGTTTTGCAGACGACTTAGAGCTATACTAGTCCTTTAAGGCCCTATATACCCACATTTAAAATACTAATAGAGTTAAAATTAAGGATTTTAATAGGCTTAGTAATAGGGAGCTTAATTATAACTACAACTAGAGTATATATTAGGGTACGTACCCGCAGCTTAATAAGAGGACTTATTAGTAGGAAGTATGGCTATAGCCTCTACTATAGAGCCGCCTATCCCAAACAGTAACTCTATCCTCCTTATAACTAGGTCAGCGTTATATCTATAATATCGTAGTTAATTACTATAGGCAGATCTAAGCGGGCCTTGGCTCCCCCCTACTGCGGATTAATATTAATAGAGAGGCAGGAACCGGTAAATTATATCTTATTACTGTCCTCTCTACTACGCTCTATAATATAGTAAGGGCTAATAGCAAGCCAATGCCATTGGCTTAAGCGGCCCCTACTAGGGTAGCTGCCTTTAATATTAACGGCAGAACTATATACGATCTATTAAAGTTACTAATAAATCGCCCGTTTAAGAAATTGCCTACTACTAGTCTTATGCCTCTATAGCAAGCTTTTAAGGATATTTACTATCTCGTCCTTAACGAGAAATCTATAATCGGGTAAGTATATCTAGCCTAGATTAATCGCCGCCTCCGTTAGATCTACTCTATATATAACAACAACTACTTTAGAGGCTTAAACATCTTACTAGTAGGCAATTTCCATCAGCTTCCCCCTATAGGTCAGGCGGCCTTATATAGCAATCTACCTACTAGGCCGTTAGAGCTCGCTAGCTATAGAAAGGGAGCCTATAAGGCGATTAACCGAATAGCTATCCTAGATTAAGTTATGCGGCAGGGCGGTAATAACGCTAAGAGCTCTATATTTAGGACAGCCCTTACAGAGCTACGTAGTAATTCTATAAGTGATTTAACTTAGAAGCTTCTTTTAACTAGGTATAAGCAGGGCCTATTTACTAATAAGGTTGCGAGCTTTAATAACGTAATTCGGCTATATAGCACGCGCGCTGCTATAAGTAAGTATAACACTATTCGGCTTCGCGACCTTTTACAGCCAGTAGTGGTTATTAAGTTAGTTAACACTAGTGTAGGTGCGCAGAAAGTTACTCCTAATTAGTGCAATACTATAGAGAATCTAGCCCTATGTATTAGCGCGAAAGTAATACTAATATAAAATATCTGGGTTAAACTAGGCTTAGTAAACGGTACTACTAATATAGTTAAAGATGTCGTATAAAAGGGACACGTGGATATTAAAAAGGATCAGCCTTAGTTACTACTAATTATAGTAGATAGGTACAATGGACCTGCCCTATTTACTTGGTAGGATAGTAAGAAAGTTATCCCTATATTTTCTATGCTTTATAAGTAGGAGGGTATAAGAGGCTCTTACTTACGGCGTTAATTTCTAATTACTCTAGCTTTTGCTCTTACCGTATATAAAAGCTAGGGCCTAATACTTAACCGGGTGGTTCTAGATATTAAGGAAAAAAATAAGATAGCCGGGCTAACCTATATAGCAATCTCACGAGTTAAGAAGCTTTTAGGGCTTATATTTGAACGTAGGTTTAATATAAAACAATTTTAGTCATCTATAAGTAAAACCAAAGAGGTATAATAAGAAGATTTTATACGGAGGTAGCAGCAACTACTTATAAACGACTTTTCCTAAATAGAAAATCATATACTGGCTCGGAGGTAAGTAGAGAATATAGCATTTATCTTAGTTTCCTAATTTTTAAATAGCTTAACCACGAAATCCAATTTTCTAAATTTTAACCCCCCTATCCGTCCTACCTTCTTACTACTTCTAAAGCTATTAGATATACATATAATAGTATATAGGGAGAATTAGCAGTCTTACTAGATTAATATTGCTACTATCTATAGCGTTAATCGATTTTTAGAATTTTTTTAAGTTTTTTTTAAAGGGCGGAAATGTCGCTTATATAAGGAGTTACGTAACCTCTGAGAATATATACTACTTAGGACCGCATATTAGCAGCCACGACTTCTCTACCCTATAGTTAAGATTTTATATATACCGCACCTAGAGCTGCTTATAATAACTATTACCTATAGATCTGCCAATTTATAAATTAAAAATTAGACGTAGTTAGAGCTATTAATAGGGGTTATTAATCGCGCTCCTTATAACAAAATTTTGGATTTTAGTAATCTAAACTAATGAATTAAATTAATGTCTAAATAAGGTTCTGCTAAGACGCTAGCTAAACCCTAACCTAGACCCTTCCTAACCTATTAAATTCTAAAAATAACGACCTTTACCGAATTAAAAATTAACCTTATCCTTAATAAGCCATCCAATTAGATTTAATGGTTCTTTATTATCTAAGACACAGCTAAAACTAACAAGGTATAGTAGTATATTGACCTATTTAAGAAAAAAGACGATCTTCTAAATCTTCTAAAGCTAGAACTACTAAGTCGGCCTATACTAAGGGATATACTACCCACAGCTACATTAATAGCAAAGCTAGACCTAAACTAGCTCACTACCTATAACTAGCTCTACGCCAAATATAAGGACAATCTACGCGTATACTAGAAGCAAAAACAGGCTATAAACAATATTAATAACTACATTATTCGCACTACATCGGTAGCCTACCTTCCACTTATCAATAGCCTCAGTAGTCAGTTACATTAAATATTTAAGGCGTCTCTACCACTATAGTAGCCACTACAGTAATAAAGACACCCTATATTTTAGTAAGCAATTAAGCCCATCTTATACGAAAATCTTATACTATTAGTACTTACCAAATCACATACTTGTAGGGCCTCCTCCCGTCTATAAATACTCCTTCTACACCTTCCTTTCTTCCTTTCTTCTTCCTTATAAAAGCTAGCGGTGCTCTAATACTCCTCCTTAGTCCCTACTAAGGGACCTATTAGTTAACGTAGCGATATAGATAGTATCGGACAAGGAGATAGGCAAAAGAAAAGATAGGAAGGACGGAGGAGCCTCTAGTAGGTGTTAGTTAAGCAACGTTAATAGCTATATTATAGCTGCCTAACCTCCTATACTTATAGGCCTCCTCCTATTTATAAATACTCCCTCCTTTATACCTTCCTCTCTTCTTTTCTTCTTCCTTATAAGAGCTAGAAGTGCTCTAATACTCCTCCTTAGTCCCTACTAAGGGACCTATTAGTTAACGTGGCGATATAAATAGCATTAGACAAGGAGATAGGTAAGAAAGAAAATAGAAAGGACAGAGGAGCCTCTAGTAGGTATCAGTTAAGCAACATTAATGGCTATATTATAGCTGCCTAATCTCCTATACTTATAGGCCTCCTCCCGTCTATAAATACTCCCTCCTTTATACCTTTCTCTTTTTTTTTCTTCTTCCTTATAAGAGCTAGAGGTGCTCTAATACTCCTTAGTCCCTATTAAGGGATCTATTAGTTAATATAGCAATATAAATAGCATTGGATAAGGAGACGGGCGAGAGAGAAGATAGGAAGGACGGAGGAACCTCTAGTAGGTATTAGTCGAGTAATATTAATAGCTGGTTTTTGTCACCTAAAAATTGCGTTACGTGACAATATTTAGGAATATAAATATATACCCTATCCCATACTCACACTACTACTAAATATTCTAGATTTTATACTTGGAGCTACTTATAATAGGCATTTTTAAAAGATCTGCCGGTTTAAAGCTCTATAATTAAATATTATTAACGTTTTATATAGGGGTTATTAATTAAGCTCCTAGGATATAATTTTTAAAGTTTAATACCATACTAATATTATAACCTTCTTGCAGTGGCCAAGCCACCCCCAATCTCCTCCCCTCTCTCTCTTCCCTCCTATTACTTGGCGCTAAGCTATTATATTATTACTAAGCCATTATATTATCGTACGTCCGAACTAGGTAGGCAATAACATAGTTAATAGTTATTAGGTATTAAAAATATTTAGTATATAAAGCTTTAAATTAAAATTATAATCTACTATATTATATCCTACGTAGAGGGCTCTATATTAAAGCTCTGCAGTCTAAATATATGCTATATTCATAACCAATATATTCTTTAGGCCCGGCTTAAGTAGGGCGCCTTAGTTACTATAATAGATCCTTACCTAGCAGTAACTAAGGCGCCTTAATCTTACTACTACTTCTAAATTAAGTAAAAGCTCTATATAGGGGGGTCCCAGGGGGTCTCCCCCTAGAAAACCTCATCTCTATATATATTAATTAAAGTTTATATAATAAAGCTCTAAATTAAAGCTTTAGGTTAACTAATTGGCTTATTACACTCGGGTCAAAATTTGCGTTAGGGGACCAACGTTCCGCATATTAAAAGGGTTAAGATACGTGTTATAGTGGAAGAGTTATCGCCTAACAAAAAACATTAGGTTCTTATACAAAGGGCGCCCATAAGCTCTCAGACCCTTAGGGAGAAATTCCTCTCGATGCGATCTGATTGGCCTAGGAGTCCATAGGACTAGGGTAAGGTCTACAAGCGTAGCGCTAGTCCTTTCACGTCGTAGCGCAATTTCTCCCCGGGGGTCTGATTTATGAGATAACCTACGTTCCGAACTTGTAACGTAACTAACCACGTGACTTGGCTATCCCTCGTCCTATGGCTCGATCGGTCCCAGCGCCTCCCATACTGTCTTAACCAACCCGTTTATATCTCTCCTCAGTAGTGCTACTACTGCCGATATAAGGTCTGTAACAATGCTTATAACTACCTTAGCACTATAAAGATAAATCCTACTATATACTCCTAGTTAAAAAAGGCTTATAGACCTTTAGTTCTATCTAACTCCTAAGGATTAGATAGGTTTATTTATAATTAGTACTAAGGTTTTTCGCAATAGAGAGGCTTTACTTAATTAGATACTATTACTAGATAACTAAAATATATATTAATAAGAAAAATTTGTAGTTTTTAAATATGTTTAGATAGTAGGATTCTATAAGATAATGGGTCCGTATATATAATACCAAAAGTTCGTCAATTTAGGGTTCTTCATTGGCTAAAATCTTATCGATAACGTTGGATATAACTCAACGGTCGAAGGGATATAGGCATTCGTGCAGGCGTTCGTGTGGGCGTTCGTGTAGACATTTATAGAGACATTTATAGAGACGTTTATATAGACGATTATATAGGCAATTATATAAACGTTTAATAAATTAATTATATAGACGTTTAATTAATCGATTATATAGGCGTTTGTACGGGTAATTGTATAACATTTATAGAGCCGTTCGTAGAGACGATTATATAGCGACTAGTCGTATAGGCGTTCGTACGGCCGATTGTAGAACTTCCTAGTATATTAGTGCTGCGTGTTAGTAGAGCATTAGAGCTCTATATAGGGCTTTAAGTAAAGCTTTAAGTAGAGCTTTAAGTAGAGCTCTAAGTAGAGCTTTAAGTAGAGCTTCGTGCAGGGCTTTTACAAAGCTTTAGTAGGACGCGTATGGTTATAAAAAATCTAACTACCCTTCTACTGCGCCACTATAAAGCTATTATATAACTACTTATAGATAGGCTATATTAGAGATATAGAGCTTTAATTGCGTATAGTTGTGGTATAGTTAGGGGTAGTTAATATTTAAATTAATTAATTATAGTAAGTATCGGGAATGAGGCAATTTGCCCTTACGTACGGCATATTACCGTCACATGAGGCAACTTGCCGTCACGTGCCGTCGCGGCACTAGCGTGGTGAGGAACCTTAAATTCCTTACCCTCCCCTATCTAGAACAAGAACCTATTCCATTACTATATCTACTCAAGTAGTATTAGTAATTTACCCTATATTTCTAACACTAATTAGTGGTTAAATACACAGTTAACTATAGAGCAGCTAGGTTATTAATAGAAGAGATAGTCTTATATAGGGGTGCTATATACACTTATATGGAATGGATCCCGGCAATACTATACTACCTTAGACTTACGGAAAACTAGTAATAAAAGTGTTACTAAGTACTAGGAGATACCAAGTTGCGTCTATTACGCAGAACAATCACGTTTACAAAGATTTAGTTAAGTACTTTAGGTTAGAAGTATCACTAAACCTAAGGTCCTAAGTTAACGTCTAAAACGCGTTAAACAATATCTTAAATTGCCTACCTTTAGACAGCAAACCTACAAGATCCTATAAAACCGAAAATCCTACCTACCTTTGACGTATAACACCTCGTCGATTTTACCTACCATGGCGTTAACCTATCCAAAGAAGTATAAGAAAGATATTAACCCAAAGACATAGGACAGAGCCATAACTAACTTTATAACCGCTAAGCAATAGGACTTAAATAGATTCTTAGTACACTATATAGAATACTATAAAGATAGCAAATACGATAATACCGCGCTATGGTATTATATAAAGGAGGACTTTATTAGATAGATAAAGGAAATATAGGTTCCTATAAATAAAGATATTATACGGGACTTCCGTAACTTCCTTTGGGAGTATAGAGTATTTGTCCCTATAGATAGGGGTAGTATTAGGGATAATATTTAGGAACACGTTATTAATATAAAGGAAGAGCATAAATGGACTCTATAAGAGATTAAGCACTAACTACGTACTATAAAGAAGCTTAAATTATAATGGAACCTAAGTAATATACCACTAGAGACGCGTTCTAACTCTATTGCTTTAGGCACAAGTTCTAACATTCCACATCTATCGCCTCTACCTCTATCTTTAACTCCCCTATATTAACCAGCTTAACCTATAGCCTTAATTAACAACCCCTAATAAGCGTAAGATCCCCTTACTTCGCGGTCTAATAACCTTTAAACTCCGCCGACTAGATCTACGTCACTATTATAGCCTACAATGCAATATAGCTAAACACTAATTAGAGGTACCTTAAAAATACTTATAAAGCTTATAAAGCTCTATTTAAAACAGGAGAAGAAGTTTAGTAGAGAACTATATAATATCCTTAATTTAAAGTTACGTATCTTCTATAACTGTTACCAGAAGGTTAAACTAGAACCCAATTAATACTATATTACTTATTTAGTTATACTTAAGGGCCAAGCTAGTACCTTCTACTATAATCGTTTAGCAGAAAAAGGATATAATTTTAACCAAATAATATATAAAACAAGATGCCACTTTAAAATAGAGGAGAATAAGCAGTAGTATATGTCGGAGTAAAGAGAGACTACCTTCCTAAGAATTATTGCTATAAACCTAGGTACCTCTTAACTCAATTGTCTTTAAAAGCTCTTTAATTAACTCTAGATAATTTAGCGTGGTTTATCCGAATCATATTAAGAGGACTTTAGCCTATGCGATTAAGTTATTAGTATATACTAAGGTGTTAAAGAATATAACCTTACTCTCTTTAACCCTATAAGTACTTATAAAGGAGTATATACTTAATTAAGATCCTCTATTAGCACCGCCCTACGCTCTTAAAAAGTATAGCAATTTAACGCCTAACTCTAACCTACTTTAATTAACCCGGCTAACTAACACGATTATAACTAGACTAATTAAATATATAGTGGTTGTGGTAGGGGATATAGTAGAGGGTATAATTAATATTAACTATAAAGTAATTATAGAGGTCCTTGTAGAGGTTTATTTTATAATAATTGGCAAAAGAAATGCTACGTTTATAAGAAGCCAAATTACTAGTTAACTAGACACCCCCTTAATAAATAAAAGGAGGTATATAATAAGTTTCGCTAGAGCGCACGAAACGTTAAAAATTAAGAAGTTACTATAGCCTACTTCCAAAGCTTCCTGGTTTAATATAAAGGCGAAGAAGATCTTAAGGGTAAGATTAATAAGGCTGAACAGCTCCTTATAGATATAGAAATTAAAAACTACTCTTCTAACTAATACTTTACTAAGTATAGTAAGGTAAATAGCACACAAACCGTTACTGTCTTTAATGACTAATCTACGCTCCATTCTATTATAAGGTTAAATATCTTTAATAAGCTAAAGGAAAGTTCCGCGTTCTCCTTTAATAATAAATACTCGGCGAACGTCTTTTATGGTATTATACCAGATACTAGAGCCGTAGGAGTATCTATAGTAGGAGAACCTTAAGTCTAAGCTCTTTAGCAGCTTAATAGTTCTATTTAGATTAACTAATTAACGGCAGGCCAATATATAATTCGCTTTAGTAAGGGTACTATAATCTCTCTTAGCATAATTAAGGTCCAAACCCTATTAGGATATATTACTTTCTATATTATTCCCACAAATACCCCGTTCCTATTCTGCATCTAAGATATAGATAAATTAGGCATTAAGCTTAACAACCTTAAGAATATACTTATTTAGAGAGATAATCGGGTGCCCGTTATACGCAAGTAGGGTCACCCTTAGTTACTCCTTTAATAGCTAGAAAGGAGCGTTACTTAGAGTTACTTAACTAAGTTAGAGCTACGTTAACTACATTATTGTTTTGGCCACCTATCCGTTTACTAACTACTTAGGGTTCTTTAACGAGCAGGTTATGAAGTTAAGGTTAAGGCGATTAAACATCTTATAAAGTACTGCTATTACTACTAAATAAACTAGAAGTCCCCTAGCCGATTTAAGTTTACCCTTAAAGACAACTACAACTTTAACTTTTATATTATTATAGATGTTATATATCTTAGCGGCAAGCTAGTACTCCAAGTTATTAACTTCTTAACCTCCTCCTAAGCCGCACGCTTTTTAAAAAGATATATTAGCTAGGAACGTATAGGATACTCTTTAATTATGCTAGATTAATATCTACCTAGGACCCCCTAATTAAATCATTTATAATGTAGGAAAGAACTTCTTATCTATAGAGTTTTAATAATAGGCAAAGGTAATAATAATTAAGGTTAAGGAAGTCCCTATTAAGGCATATAATAGTATTGGAAAGGTAGAACGATACTATACGCTATTACGCCGCGTATATAAGATTATTTCTTTAAAACTAAAGGGTACTAGCGAAGAGCTTATCCTATAGATAGCTATTAAGGCTATTAATAATACCGCTAGCCTAGATAGGCTCGTACCTATATTACTAGTCTTTAGCGCCTACCCTTAAATAACTAATGATTCTTTATTATCTCCCTCTATTATATAATAAGCTAAGGCGATTTATAAGGCAATAAAGGAGGTATAACGTCTCTACGCTACGCGCTAGGTTAACAACGCACTAGGAATAAGAAATGGCCCAAATACCTTAACTATGCTTAATCTGCCACTCCAATCTAAGGTACGCGTATAGCGTAAAAAGGGAAAATAGTTAGGCCTATATAAACTTATTATAATTAATGGTTAGACTTATACTCTTTAGATGCCCCATAGACCTACTTAATTCCATTTAACTGTTATTAAGCCTTACTATAAAGATGATAGTTCCGAGCCTTTATAGGATACCCTAGAAGATACCCTAGGAGATGCCCTAGAGGAGAACTACAATTAACGTGCCTTAGAAGGCGACTACGACCCTAATATAACTGTAGTAGATACGCCGTAACTATAACGCGGTAAAGGTCGCCCAAAAGGATTACGAAACCGCTAATACCTTATTAATTTTAAAGAGTAACTCTTTACCGCCATCAAGAATAGAGTTAAGCTGTTAATGGCCTTTATAATAGCTAAAGAGAAGGCTAACTTTAAGCTCGCAAAACAGCTCTAAAAGGAAGGCCATATTATAACTCTAGGAGCTCCTTTCTAAGCATCTAATAAGTAGGAGATTAACGGTCTTATTATAAGAGGAGTCTTTAAGTTTAAGAAGTATAACCCTACTAAGTTTAATAGGGTTCGTATATTTAGGTTAAAAATAGTTAATAAGATTAAAGGTAAAGCTACTAATACCCCATTTAAGAAGTTAAGGCTAGTTATTTAAGGTTATAATAATAATAGTAAGGAAGTAATTCTTACGCAATCCCCTATAATTTAACAAGCTAGTTAGTAAGTTATTATTGCACTAGCTCCCTCCTTAATAAAGAATAGAATGGTGGTTTATTTATAAGATATCACCTAGGCCTATACCTAATTAGAGACACGCCTTTAGCGCTTAATACTAGCATACCTTCTAGAGTAAATTCGCCACTAATATCCCAAAGATACGATTATAGTTATGCTTAAGCCACTATATAGAATTGCAGAGGCAGGAACTTATTAGTAGGCTACTTATAGTAAGCACTATAAAGAGAAGCTTTTAATAACTACTTCTATATTTAATCCCTACTTCCTTATTATAGCTATAGGAACTCTATTTAGAATTGTTGGCATATAAATAGATAATATAATCATCTTAGGAGATAACTAATTCTTAGCTCTTAAAGAAGATAAGCTAGTAAAGGTAAATCTTATAGCAAAGCCAAAGGAAAGACTTAATTTAATAACACTATTACTCTTTAATAGATATATCATTTCCCTAAATAAGGATTCTATTGCCCTACGCCAGAAAGGTTAAAGCAAGAAGATTAATGTTATTAATATTAATTCTTTAAAGTAAGGATATATGGAGCAACGCACTTATAGAGCTTATATAGCTTCTATCTGTTAACCTAAAGCTTCCTTTAATTTCTTTGTTGCCGCTTAATACTAAGAACTAACTAAGGAGGACATCCTTGCCCTAAATAAGCGTTTTTTCTGGCAAAGGAGCTATCTTAATTAAGGACTGCTCTATATACCTATTAACCTTCCTACTACTAAGCTTTTTATATTTATTAATAGATCGTTTATAAATAATAAAGATTTTAGCTCCTAACTAGAATATAAGATTATTATCGCGAACAAATCTACTAGAGAGAGTAACTTTATAATCTACGGTAATCTTATCTATTAGAGCTTAACTAAGAGTAAATATATTACTTAAAGCATTCTAATGTTAGAGATATATAGAATAGTAGCGGAGTTAACATAGTAATTACAATTGGAACTACCTTAAAGATAATTATAGATCGACTTAAACTCCCTATTATCCCTACAATTATATACACCGACTTATATTCCCTCTATAAGTATTTAGTCAAGCTTAGTACTATAAAGAAGAAGCGCCTTATAATTAATATTATAGTACTATAGCAATCTTACAAGCGTTAAGAACTCTTTAAGATTTAATGGATTAATGGTTAAGATAACCCAGTAGATGCAATAATAAAGGTAAACCTAAATAAGGCATTAGAGACGTTTATTAACACAAATACTCTATATATACGAGTTAAAGGTTAGGTTAAGAGGGAGTAGAAGATGCGGTAAGGGCCGCTAAGGCGCTAGTGGTAAGTAAGCCAATAGCGATTTTCCATCCTGGGGATAGAAAATCGTAATTAGTTAGTAGAAGTCCGGGTCGGCAGAATAAGGCGTATTACCTACCAAATTCTGCTATAGTCTGCCTACGGTCGTATTATTATATACTGTTTGTTTATATATAGATAGTAACCATAAAAAGAAGAGTTGCTAGTGTCGGGAATAAGGCAATTTGCCCTTATATGCGGCATATTGCCGTCACGTAAGGCAACTTGCCGTTATGTGCCGTCGCGGCACTAGCGTAGTAAGGAACCTTAAATTCCTTACCCTCCCCTATCTAGAATAAGAACCTATTCCATCACTGTATCTACTTAAGTAGTATTGGTAATTTGCCCTATATTTCTAACAGTAAGGAAGCACGTGCCAAGATATTTTATAGTGTGTAAATACTTCTATACACAAGAATATATTATAAAACTGCTAATCTATGCCAATAATTTATATAATATTTCTTTTTAAATAAGTATATTTCTATTATAATAATTTTATTTAAATTATTGCTAATATTTAATATTTTATTGGCTAGAATTTCGCTTATTGAAAATCTTACTATTAGTAATCTTAGCTAATAGATCTTTGAAATTAGATATTCTATAAATAGTTACTTTAACTTTTAAATAACTATCTCTATTCTTCCCCTTACTTTTAAGGCTTATTCTTCTTAATAAGTTGCATAAAGTATTTAATATTCTTTAACTATTATATAATAAATCGTCTATAATATTTATAAAACCTTAAGAACGACCTTAATTACCTAATTTTTTTTATAGCTTTTACTAATTGTCGGGAATAAGGCAAGCGGTTATTACGTAACACCGCGGCACTAGCGTGGCGAGGAGTCTTAGGCTCCTCGCCCTTCCTTATTCCAATAAATAAGCTTTATTAACTAACATTACTATAGCCCTACTTAAGTAGTTATTATTAGTAAGTTACCCTATATAACCAACACTAATTAGTAGTTAAATATATAGGTAACCACAGAGCAGCTAGGTTTTTAAATAGAAGAGACAGTCTTATATAGGGGTGCTATATGCGCTTATATGGAATGGATCCCAGTAATACTATACTACCTTAGACTTATGGAAAACTAGTAATAGAAGTGTTATTAAGTACTAGGAGATACCAAGTTGCGTTT
This sequence comes from Cenococcum geophilum 1.58, assembly GCF_001692895.1. NCBI lineage: Eukaryota > Fungi > Ascomycota > Dothideomycetes > Gloniales > Gloniaceae > Cenococcum > Cenococcum geophilum. Next base: position 2,820,350 of record NW_027137572.1, on the reverse strand, counting down.
ATTACGCAGAACAACCGCGTTTATAAAGATTTAGTTAAGTACTTTAGGTTAGAAGTGTTACTAAACCTAAGGTCCTAAGTTAATAACTAAAACGCATTAAATAACTACCTTAATATCCTCCGTATACCTTCGTAGATCTTAGGATGATTATAATTAATACCTAAATCCACCTACGCACGTCCGCTATTATAGCGTTAACTTATCTAAAGAAGTACAAAAAGGACATTAACCTAGAAATATAGAATACTAATATAATTAACTTTGTAAACGCTAAGTAACAGGACCTAAACGGATTCTTATTATACCGTATAGTATACTATAAAGACAGCAAATATAATAATACTATGCTATAGTACTGTGTAAGGGAGGACTTTATTAGATGGATAAAGGAAATATAGACTCCTATAAAGAAGGATATTATATAAGACTTCCGTAACTTTTTATGGGAGTATAAAGTATTTATACCTATAGACGGGGGTACTATTAGAGATAATATTTAGGAGTAAGTTATTAACGTAAAAGAAGAGCATAAATAGACTCTATAAGAGATTAAGCACCAACTACGCACTATAAGGAAGCTTAACTTATAATAAAACCTAAGTAATATACCTCTAGAGACGAACCTACCTCTGGCTTTAACTCCTCTATATCTAATTTAACCTATAACTTTAACGTTAGATACTATACCCTAATAAGAGCAGGTATAAGATCCTATTGCTTTATAATCTAATAACCCTTAGACTCTACTAACCAGACCTATATCCCTACTACAGCCTATAATACAACTCCTACCTCCTCTATCTTAATCTTAAATTAAAGGTAGTTTAAAATTGCTTATAGAGCTTATAAAGCTCTACTTAGATTAGGAGAAGAAGTTTAGCAGGGAATTATATAATATTCTTAATTTAAAACTATATATCTTCTATAACTATTGCTAAAAGGTAGGAATAGAGTCTAATTAATACCATAACGCCTATTCCGTTATACTTAAGGGCTAAGCTAGTACCTTCTATTATAATTATTTAGCAGGAAAAGGATATAATTTTAACCGTATAATATATAAGTTAAGATNCTACTTTAAAATANAAGAGAATAANTANNAGTATATATTNGAATNGAGAGAGANTACCTTTTTAAGGATTATTGCTATAAACCTAGGTATCCCTTAGCTTAATTATCTTTAAAAGCTCTTTAATTAACTTTAGACGATTTGTAACGGAACCTTGTAGTAGGAACTACGGTGGGTCCTGTTATTGGGCTAGGTGTGTAGGAAATGCAAGTATAAAAGTCGACACAATAATAACAACTGGTGGAGTGGTTGCCTAATAGATTAACTCTAATTATATTCTAAGAATTACTATAAGGAAGGAACTATCTAGGTAGGGATTAAGGGTCCTTAAATACATAACCATACTCCTATAAAATCCTTCTTATACGTAATATACGTCTTATATATAAGGTATATAAATTCTTTTTATTCCTCTTATTTAATATATAGCATATTATATAACCTTAGTTACTATTCCTTATTATATAGTTCTATCGGCTCTATCCTAGACTATACTTATATTAACTAACTAGCTTCTTTCGTCTCTTCTCTAAGTAGTTATAATATTATACTTAAAGCGTCTATAATACCATCTCCCTCCTCTTTATCTTTGTCCTTAAAGATTCCTAATATCTCTAAGTTATTTACTAGAGGTGTAATATCCGTTTAATTAATTTAATTAATATTATTGCTCATTATACCTAAAGCAATTTCTTCTTTATACGCCCAACGTCGTGCTCGCACTATTACTGCAATATTATCTCTTAGTAAGATTATACCGTCTTTATGTTCTTATTGTTTAAAAAAGGGGCTAGTTTATATTATATTGGCGAACCCATCTTTATAATAACCGTCCTCTTACTTAAAGTGCACTAAAGCGAATATTTATTTGTCCTATAACGTTTACTCTACCTCTAATGCTAAATATATATAACCTATTACTCTTAATAGTCGTCTAGTTTCTTAATTAATTTATCTTAGGGTCTTATATTTAATCTACTACTACACAGCTAGATAGTAAACTGTCTTAAGCCCTTACTAAGTTAGAATGTTCTTATAATGCTAAACAAAAGGCCCTAAATGCTTAGATCGCGGCGTCTACTTATTTACTCCGTCTTAAGAAGGTCTATAAGAAGGTTTATTCTAAGGAGTGGAAACTTATAAAATAAGGTTTATAGGAACTTGGTAATAAAAGAACGGATTTTCCTTTAATAGAGAAGGAAATAGATCCGAGTAGCTCGGTAACTGCTCTTTTTAGGTCCCCCTTAGGTAACTCGTTCTTTAGTAATCTTTCTTTATTAATACTACCTAACCTAATTTCTTCCGATACTCCTATACCTTTCCTATAACGTTCTTTAAATTCTCTAGTAGCTCCTAGGTAGTCTTAGTGTAGCCTATCTACTTAACCTTATACCATATTTTATCGTTAATGTTCTTATAACTAACGATCTTTAAAACTTGCTATTTATTTTCTTTCTATCCTCTATATATATCTACTTTATAAACTAGTGGCTTAATATTCCCGTATATTGGCTTTAGCATTATAATATACTATATAGGGTAGATCTTTATTTTAGCTAATAGGTTTAACTTAAATATAACTAGTAAAATTCTTTATATAATTTTAAAAGGTCCTAGTCTAACATAGTCCAACTTCTTACTTAGTCGTTAACTCTTAAAATTTTTGTATAGTAGCTATACTTTATCTCCCTCCTTAAGATCTAGTCCCTTAAATCTCTTAGCATTATAGTACCTTTTTATTCTTTTTTATGCTTTCTTTACTAATTCTATAAGGTCTATATAAAGATTTATTAACGTCTTTATTCTTTTTTTTAGCTATACTACTTGTTTTCCTTACTTGCCGTAGTAATAACAATATTCTTAGCTTATATCTATAATTTGCCTTAAATAGTAATATACCTATTTCTTCTTAAGGTATTATATTGTATATAAACTATATAATTAGTAATAATAATACCCAATTATTCTATGTATAATTAATATAGTATTTTAGATACTGCTCTAGTATCTAATTTAATCTTTCCGTTTAACCGTCTATCTGCGGATAATATGCGGTAAAAGTTACTGCTTAAACTCCTTACTCTACTAAAAATACTTCCCAAAATACTGCTATAAATCTTAGATCTCTATCTAATATAATCTTACTTAGTGCTCTATATCTTATAAACACTTCTTTAATATAAATTTTAGCGATATCTTCTACTAATATTTCTTCTATATATGCTATAAAGTATCCCCACTTTATAAGCTTGTCCACTATTACTAAAATCATATTATAATCTTATCCAGTAATAGGATCTCTTAACTTTAATAACTTAATAATAAAGTTTTATAATATAACCTCCTATAGTCTCTCTGGTGTTTTAATAGGTTATAGCCCTCTATATAGCTTATACCTTATTAATTTATTCCTTTAGTAATTTAGACACTCCTTTATAACCTTCCTAGCTATTTTCTAGATTCCGTTAACAATATACTCCTCTTAAAGTCTTAACACTAAGCCCGCGGCTCCATTATATCCTTAAGTTAATCCCTTATAGAATTCTTTTATAAATTACTCTGCTATACTTCTTAGGATATACTTTACTTCTTAATTCTTATATATATCTATCTATAGATCTTCTAGCTATACTTTTAGAATTCTTTACGCCTAAAAGCTTTTTAGTAACTTATAAACTCTATCTAATTTCTCTTAAGTTGCTGCAATTTTCGGATAATTATACCTAATTAATCCGTCTATGTCTTTTTATAGTTTAGCTTTACGGCTTAGAGTATCTACCCGCGTGTTGTCTATACCCTTAGTATACTAAATCTTGAAATAGTATTCTATAAGCATCTCTGCCCATTTAACCTATCTTTAGTTAAGTTCCTTCGTTATTAGGAATCTTATTAGGTTCTTATAATCCGTCTTAACTATAAATAGTTTCTTTATACCTTATAAAAATACTCTCTATTTCTTTAATACTGTAACTATACCTAATAACTCCTTATTATAGATATTATAGTTTAACTCTAGTAGTGTTATCTTTTAACTATAGTATACTACTAGGTGCTATTTATCTTAATATTTTTATATAAAGTATGCCCCTAGTATATAGTTTAATATATCTGTTTCTATAACCGTCTCTAGTCCTAGTTAATAGATTTTAAAAACTAGCTCCTAGGTAAACAACTCTTTAACTTTCTTAAAAAGTTCTTATTATTCCTCTCCCCATACCTATAGTTCTTCTTTCTTTATTAATTGTGTAAATAGTTTAATATCCTTTAACTATTACGCTATAAACCTTCTATAGTAATTATAAAACCCTAAAAACGATTTTAACTGCGTAATATTCTCTAGTTCTTGCCAATTTACTATAGCCTTAATCTTTTTTAGATCTATACTAAGTTAGCCTAGTTTAATAATAAATCTAACAAAATCGGTCTTCCTGGTAAAAAACTTATATTTCTTAATTACTACTAGTATCTATTCTTCTTATAGTCTCTTTAAAACCCATTTAACGTATTCCCCGTGTTTTTCCTTAGTTATTAAGTAGATAATAATATTATTAAGGTATACTATAATAAATTCATCTAAGTGTTTTCCTAATACGTTATTAATACGCTTTTAAAACGTTATTAGTGCGTTTATAAGCCTAAATTGCATAACTAATAGTTTATATAGTCCTTCCTTTAACCTAAAGGCTACTTTCTATTTATTGCCTTCCTTAATCCTAATCTAATAGTACGCCTATCTTAGATCTATCTTTATAAAGATTTACGCATTACCTATTCTGTCTTAGATTTCGCTAATTAAGGGTAAAAGATACCTATCCTTTTTAGTAATGCTGTTTAACTATCTATAGTTAATACACAGCCTTAGTTTGCTATTTTTCTTTAGTATAAATAGTACTGGATATCCCGCTAATAACTATAATAGTCTAATATATTTCTTTTATAGGTTTTTCTAAATAAACTTTTTTAATGCTCTACCTTCTTCTTCGGTAAGCTTATAGATTAAAAAGAACCTTAGACTTATTTCTAGTTCTAATTCTATCTTATAGTCCTATGCTATATACTCTAACAGCTTCTTACTTTCTAGTAACTATAGTTTCTTGCCGTACTTATAGTATTTCTTTAGTATATAACTTAAGCCTCGCTTAGTCTCCTTATATATTACTCCGACTTAGTACTATACCAACTTAGCTTGTTATTATATTTTACGGCGTTAAGTATTTTTAATATTAACCTAACCTATAATCCAATCGATCTTTAGATTGTATTTCTATAACTAAGGTATTTCTAATACTGCCTCATCCCGTCCTAATAGTAGGATATTAAAAGACATCTTAATTTGTCTTCCTTTAATAGTTAACTAAATAGGTCCTGTTTTAAGATTAATAATCCCTCCTCTATAGGCTATTAGATCTCCTAAAATTGTAACTAATAGGTAAAATTGTTCCTTCTATCTATAAGGTAGCCCTATTCTCTTAACTACTACTAGTAAAATATGGTTTCTTATTACTCCACTATCTATTAGCGCTTTAAACTATTAATCTTACTATTTAATTTATAAATTTAGGTGTTATCCTTAAATTCCTTTAAGGGTCTAAGGCTCTATTACTAGCTCCCTCTAGTTCTATAGGCCTCTACTTTTCCTAACTATTAGCTACTTAATCCTATTATACTTAGCTCGCTCTTTAGCTAATATCTAGTTCGCTTTTTATCTTTAATATACTATAAACACGTATTCTCTAGGTATTCCCACTACTATTATCCTTCTAGGCATTTTTCTATAAGGAATCTTCCTGATTAAAGTATTAAATTTCCTTCCTCTTAGACTTCTGCTAGATGCCATCTATATATATATTTAATATTCCTATACTATTACTTATCCGTTATCTAGTATATCCTTATAGGGTATTTCCGATTCTTTTTTTTTTGGATTCTTATGTATTTTATATATATTATCCACGTATACAATCCATGATAATATATAGTGTGCTAGGTGCTTTAGATTAACTCTTAGCTCGTCTTTATCCTTAAGTTTAAACCTCTATCGTGCTAATCTAAACGTTACGACTTTATTCGCAGGTACTAAGATATATCTTTTACTTCTCTAGTCCTCTAAACACTCCTCTAGATCCTTTAACATTATAATTAAGGCTCCTTTAATGTAATTTATAGCCTTTTCTATAATTAGGTGGTCTTAAATAACTTTTTTGTTTAACTATATATAGAAATCTTCCTATTTATTATTATATCGCTACCTATACCACTTTTAGTATAGCTGCTAGAGTATATACGGCTTATCCATAAGGAAGTATCTTCTTATTACTGCGTTATAATAACCTTTAGTATGTCGTTCCTCGAACCTAGTTAAAATCCCTAAATCCTCTTCGTTTTCTAGTTTAGTAAGCCACTTAGCTCTTAGTATGCCTACCCTAGGTCTATTAGTAATTCTTTATACTAGCGCTCTATCCTTTATATGTCCTAATATACTAGATTTCTTATCTAGTTTTTGTTCTTGCTATATAATAATTCTTTATCTAAACTCTTCTATAGTTTCTTTTAGTCTATATCTTACTAATAGATCCTTAAAGTCTTCTTACTTTTTAATCTTAGTATTAACTCTTTAATCTTTAATCCAAACACTATATTCTACTAGTAAGTCCTCTAGGTCTATATATCTATCTCCTAGTCTAGTTGCTATTTATATTATAGATTCTCTAATCTATAATAAAGCTCCTTACCTCTTACCTATGGGTGCCCTAATTTATACCCCAAATTCTTAGTCCCTTAAATTCTTTAATCCTAAGCTCGCTTCTAACTTAAGCTTAGCTCTAGCCTTAGTCCAACTAGGCTTACTTAGTGTTCTTATCTCGTCTTAAGAGTCTTAAATCTCACTTATCTCGTCTTAAGAATCTTATACCTATGGGAACCTCTATCCCAAGCTTATTCGTATATCTTTAAACTAAGCTACTACTCTACTCTATTAGTTTTCGTCCGTTATAGGTCCTTAAGCTTACCTTATCTCGTCTTAAGAATCTTATACCTATGGGAACCTCTATCCCAAGCTTATTCGTATATCTTTAAACTAAGCTACTACTCTACTCTATTAGTTTTCGTCCGTTATAGGTCCTTAAGCTTACCTTATCTCGTCTTAAGAATCTTAGTCGTCTCTTATCTTATCTTAAGAATCTTAAGCCTTTAGCCTTTTGCCTTTATTAAGTGCCGAAATAGTTCGCTATCCTACTTCTCTTACGTCTCGCGAAGCGATAGACATTATATCTAGTAGGGTCTCAATCCCTACTAATATTCCCTGTTCTGTAGTGGAATTATTCTCTATCTTTAGTATAATATCTCTAATGGCTGCGTGTTCCCAGTAAACCGCTCTTATTACCTTATTATTACGGAATATTTCGCCTTTATTAAATTTATTATCTTTAATATCCGATCTGCGAACTAGTTTATTAGTACCTTTATATCCTATAGGTGCTAGCTCCTATAGCTAGTAGCTTACGCCATACTTAGCGTCCTTATAAATTTAGCATGCGTTATTATAATAAAACGTAAAACTTTTAATTAAACACTCTTTTATTCCTTGTAGTATATTATTATCCCTCTATACGTATATATTGTCTACTATTAATCTAGTTCTCTTTATTGCATAGTATCTCTAACTATCTTTATAATCCCTTACAAAGTAACCTTATTTCCTATAATTTATATAAGCTCCCTCTCTAAACTATTACTTTTACTATAGAGTCTGCCTAAACATCTTCTGCTACTAAGATCCTTGGTTTAGCCTCTGCTTCTTAGACCTTTAATTACTTAATCCTTATCCCCTAGGTTTTCACGGTTTCTTACTTTATCTCTTATAGGCTTCTTTAGTACTACTTAGGTCTATTAACTCTACGCTATACTATAGTTTTTAACTTAGCTTTAGTCGTTATATACTCTACGCCTTATATAACTATAGAACTCTATCCTAACCTCTCTTGGCCTATTCCCTTTAGTAGATCTAATTATTAATCTTAATCGCCTAATCTATTAGTTCCCTTAGGGTATCCGCATCTTCTATTAGAATAATCACGTCCTAAACTTTAGCCTTAAGTCCCTGTTTATACTATGCTATAAGTGCCCTATTATTCTACTTAACTTATATTACTAACGTCTGGAACTATATTATATACTTAATTGCTAAGGTTTATTACGTAATATCTTAAAGTTTTCTTTCCGCTATAGTTACTGCCTTTAGGTCTCTAAACATTTATATAAGTCGCTCTATAAATCTATTCCAGCTTAAGAACATAAACCGTACTTCTTAGTTCGTTATTATTATTCCGTTTACCTAGATTTCTATAAGGTAAGGCTTAAACCATTTAAGTGCTCTTCCTATTAAGAACAATCCTGCGTATACTATTTAATCCATAGGTATTACCAGCTTAGCTCCCTCTTACGCTACTTTAAAGTGCATTTACATAAGGAATCCTTTAAGCTTTAATCTCTCTCCTAAGTACCTTTTAATTAATAGTAACTTAACCTTTGCTGCGCCTATCCCGTTAATCCTATTTTCTAACGTTACATTATTTTCTATTAGCTAGTCAACTATCTCTTATAGCTGTCCGACCGTTATAGGTTACTATAAGTCAGTGTCTACTATACTAGTGTCGTTACCTAACCTCGATATAGTTGCTACCATTAATAGCGTTATAGTGGCTGCTTTTGGTGGCATATTATCCAACTTATTATATTAATACTATAACTAGGTAGTGATTGTGTAACGGAACCTTATAGTAGGAACTACGGTAGGTCCTATTATTAGGCTAGGTGTATAGGAAATATAAGTACAAAAGTCGACACAATAATAACAACTAGTGGAGTAGTTGCCTAACAGATTAACTCTAATTATATTCTAAGAATTACTATAAGAAAGGAACTATCTAGGTAGGGACTAAGGGTCCTTAAATACACAACCGTACTCCTATAAAATCCTTCTTATACGTAATATACGTCTTATATATAAGGTACGTGAGTTCCTCTCGTTCCTCTCGTTTAATACGTAGCATATTATATAACCTTAGTTACTATTCCTCGTTACATAGTTCTATCGGCTCTATCCTAGACCGTGCTTATATTAACCAACTAGCTTCTTCCATCTCTTCTCCAAGTAGTTATAACATCGTACTTAAAGCGTCCGTAACACGATTTATGTAACGGAACCTTATAGCAAGAACTATGGTGGGCTCGTTATTGGGCTAGGTGTGTAGGAAATGCAAGTATAAAAGTCAACAACGTAATAACAACTGGTGGAGTAGTTGCCTAACAGATTAACTCTAATTATATTTTAAGAATTACTATAAGGAAGGAACTATCTAGGTAGGGATTAAGGGTCCTTAAATACACAACCATACTCCTAAGAAAGTTGTTGCTCTATCTGCTCTATCTACTCTATTCGCTCTATAATAGATCTTACAGATTATATAAATTATACAGATTACATTACGTGACTCTGCTTACTATTCCTTGTTATATAGTTTTATGGGTTCTATCCTAGACCGTACTTATATTAACTAACTAGCTTCTTCCAACTCCTCTCTAAGTAGTTATAATATTGTACTTAAAGCGTCCATAATACCATCTCCCTCCTCTTTATCTTCGTCCTTAAAGATATTTAGTATCTTTAGGTTGTTTACTAGAGGTATAATATCTATCTAATTAATTTAGTTAATATTATTACTTATAATACCTAAAGTACCTTCTTCTTCCTCTATAGCCCGTTAGTCTCGTACCGTTGCTATAATATTATCTCTTAGTGAGATAATACCATCTCCGTATTCTTATTATGTAAAAGAGGGGCTAGTTTATATTGCGTTGGCAAGTCCTTCGTCCTAGCAACCTTCCTCTTGTTTAGAGTATACTAAAGCAAATATTCGGTTATCCTATAACGTTCGCTCTATCTCTAATATTAAATATACACGACCTATTACTCTTAATAGTTGTCTAGTTCCCTAATTAATTTATTTTAGGGTCTTATATTTAATCTAAGGCAGAAAAACTTAAGGGTAATCTTACCGTAGCGCTAGCGGAAGCCTATTATCGATCCAAAGAATCTGCTTATACCCTTAAGGCTTAGTAGTCTACCTTTATAAAAGTTTAGCGTCTTTAACGCGTTCGTAAGAAGGTTTACTTTAAGGAGTAGAAACTTATAGAATAAGGTCTATAGGAACTAGGTAATAAAAAAACGGATTCTCTTCTAATAGAGAAGAAAACAGATTTAAGTAGTTCGGCAACTGCTCTTCTTAGGTCCCCCTTAGGTAACTTATTCTTTGGCAATCCTTTTTTATTAATACTACCTAACCTAATCTCTTTTAATACTCCTATACCTTTCCTATAGCGTTCTTTAAATTCTCTAATAGCTCCTAGGTAGTCTTAGTATAGCCTATCCACTTAACCTTATACCATATCTCGTCATTAATATTCTTATAATTAATAATCTTTAATACTTACCATTTGTCTTCTTCTTGTCCTCTATACGTGTTTGCTTTATAAACTAGTGGCTTAATATTCCTATATACTAGCTCTAGTATTGCGATATGCTATATAGGGTAGATCTTTATTTTAGCTAATAGGTTTAACTTAAACGTAACCGGTGAAATCCTTTATATAATTTTAAAAGGTCCTAGTCTAACGTAGTCCAATTTCTTACTTAGTTATTAACTCTTAAAATTTTTATATAGTAGCTATACTTTATTTCCCTCCTTAAGATCTAGTCCCTTAGATCTCTTAGCATTATAGTACTTTTTTATTCTCTCTTATACTTTCTTTNCTAATTCTATAAGGTCTATATAAAGATTTATTAACGTCTTTATTCTCTCTTTAGCTATACTACTCGTTTTCTTTACTTACTATAGTAATAACGATATTCTTAGCTCGTATCTATAATTTGCCTTAAATAGTAATATATCTATTTCTTCTTAAGGTGTTATATTATATGTAAACTATATAACTAATAATAGCGATACCTAATTATTTTATACATAATTAATATAATGCCTTAGGTACTGCTCTAGCGTCTAATTTAACCTTTCCGTTTAACCGTCTATCTGCGGATAATATATAGTAGAAGTTACTACTTAAACTCCTTGCTCCGCTAAGAACACTTCCTAGAATACTGCTACAAATCTTAAATCTCTATCCGATATAATCTTNCTTANTGCTCTATATCTTATAAACACTTCTTTAATATAGATTCTAGCGATATCTTCCGCTAAGATTTCTTCTATACATGCTATAAAGTATCCCTACTTTATAAGCTTATCTACTATTACTAAAATCGCGTTATAATCTTATCCGGTAATAGGGTCTTTTAATTTTAGCAACTTAATAATAAAGTCCTATAATATAACCTCCTATAGTCTCTCTAGTATCTTAATAGGTTATAGCCCTCTATATAGCTTATACCTCGTCGGTTTATTCCTTTAGTAATCTAAATATTCCTTTATAACCTTTCTAGCTATCCTTTAGATTCCGTTAATAATATACTCTTCTTAGAGTCTTAACACTAAGCCCATAGCTCTATTATATCCTTAAGTTAATCCCTTATAGAAGTCCTCTATAAACTACTCTACTATACTTCTTAGGATATACTTTACTTCTTAATTCTTATATATATCCATCTATAGATCTTTTAGCTATACTTTTAGAATTCTTTATACCCAAAAGCTTTCTAGTATCTCATAGACTTNCTCTAGTTTATTATCTTCTTAAGTTGCTACAATTTTCGGATAATTATACCTAATTAATCCGTTTATATCTTTTTGTAATAAAGCCCCTAATGGCTTTTCCTTATTTTATAGTTTAGCTTTATAGCTTAAAGCGTCTGCCCGCGTATTATCTATACCTTTAGTATACTAAATCTTAAAATAGTATTCTATAAGTATCTCTGCCCATCTAACCTATCTTTAGTTAAGTTCCTTTATTATTAGGAATCTTATTAGGTTTTTATAATCCGTCTTAACTATAAATAGTTTCTCTATACCTTATAAAAATGCTCTCTATTCCTTTAATACTGTAACTATACCTAACAACTCCTTATTATAGATGTTATAGTTTAACTCCGGTAGTATTATCTTCCAACTATAGTATACTACTAGGTGCTATCCATCTTAATACCTTTATATAAAGCACGCCCCTAGTATATAGTCTAATACATCTATTTCTACAACCGTCTCTAGTCCTAGTTAATAGATCTTAAGAACTAGCTCCTAGGTAAACAACTCTTTAACTTTCTTAAAGAGTTCTCTTTACTCCTCTCCCTATACCTATAGTTCTTCTTTCTTTATTAACCTTATAAATAGCTTAATGTCCTTTAACTATTGCGCTATAAACCTTCTACAGTAATTGCAAAACCCTAGGAATAATCTTAACTGTATAACGTTCTCTAGTTCCTACTAATTCACTATAGCCTTAATCTTCTTTAGATCTATACTAAGTTGGCCTAGTTTAATAATAAATTTAACGAAATCGGTCTTCCTAGTAAAGAACTCGCATTTCTTAATTGCTACTAGTATCTGTTCTTCTTATAGTCTTTTTAAGACCCATTTAACGTATTCTCCGTGTTCTTCCTTAGTTATTAAGTAAATAATAATATCGTTAAAATATACTATAACAAATTCATTTAAGTGTTCTCCTAATATATTATTAATACGCTTCTAAAACATTGCTAGTGCGTTTATAAGCCCGAATTATATAACTAATAGTTTATATAGTCCTTCCTTTAACCTAAAGGCTGCCTTTTATTTATCGCCTTCCTTAATCCTAATCTAATAGTACGCCTATCTTAGATCTATCTTCGTAAAGATTTACGCATTACCTATCCTATCTTAGATTTCGCTAATTAAGGGTAAAGAATACCTATCCTTCCTAGTAATGCTGTTTAACTGTCTATAGTTAATATACAGCCTTAGTTTACCATTCTTCTTTAGTATAAATAGTACTAGATAACCCGCTAATAACTGCGATAGTCTAATATATCCCTTTTATAGGTTTTCCTAGATAAACTCTTTTAACGCTCTACCTTCTTCTTTAGTAAGCTTATAGATTAGAAAGAACTTTAGACTTATTTCTAGTTCTAACTCTATCTTATAGTCCTATACTACATATTCTAACAGCTTTTTACTTTTTAGTAACCATAGTTTCTTGCCATACTTATAGTATCTCTTTAGTATATAACTTAGTCCTTTTTCTATTTCTTTATAGGTTGCTCCTACTTAGTACTATACCATCTTAGCTTATTATCGCATCTTATAGCGTTAAGTATTTCTAATATTAACCTAACTTATAATCTAATTAATCCTTAGATTATATTCCTATAACTAAGGCATATTTAACACTGCCTCGTCCCATCCTAATAGTAGGATATTAAAAGACATCTTAATTTATCTCCCTTTAATAGTTATCTAAATAGGTCCTATTTTAAGATTAATAATCCCTCCTCTATAGGTTATTAGATCTCCTAAAATCGTAACTAATAGGTAAGGTTACTCCTTTTATCTATAAGGTAGCCCCATTTTCTTAACTACTGCTAATAAGATATGGTTTTATATTGCTTTACTATCTATTAGCGCTTTAAACTGCTAATCTTGCCAATTAACTCGTAAATTTAGGTATTGTCCTTAAATTCCTTTAAGGGTCTAAGGCTCTACTACTAGCTCCCTTTAGTCCTATAGGCCTCTACTTTTCCTAACTATTAGCTGCTTAATCCTAGTATACTTAGCTCACTCTTTAGCCAATGCCTAGTTCGCTTTTTATCTTTAATATACTATAGACACGTGTTTTCTAGGTATTCCTACCACTATTATCCATCTAAGCATTCTTCCGTAAGAAATCTTCCTAGTTAAAGTACTAAACTTCCTTCCTTTTAGACCTCTGCTGGATGCCATCTATATATATATTTAGTATTCCTATACTATTACTCGTCCGTTATCCAGTATATCCTTATAGGGTATTTCCAATTCTTTTCTTTTAGATTCTTATATATTTCGCATATATCGTCTATATACGTAATCTATAATAACGTGTGGTATACTAGGTGCTTTAGATCAACTCTTAGCTTATCTTCGTCCCTAAGTTTAAACCTTTATTATACTAATCTAAACGTTATAACTTCATTCGCAGGTACTAAGATACGCCTCTTACTTCTCTAGTCCTCTAAACGTTCCTCTAGATCCTTTAACATTATAATTAAGGCTCCTTTAATATACGTTATGGCCTTTTCTATAATCGGGTGGTTTTAAATAACTTTTTCATCCAACTATATGTAGAAATCTTCCTACTCATCATTACGTCATTGCCTATACTACTTTTGGTACAGCTACTAGAGTATATACGGCCTGTCCGTAAAGAAGTATCTTTTTATTACTATATCGTAATAGCCCTTTATATGTCGTTCCTTAAACCTAGTTAAAATCCCTAGATCCTCTTCATCTTCTAATTTAGTAAGCCACTTAGCTCTTAGTGTACCTGCTCTTAGCCTATTAGTAATTCTTTATACTAGTACTCTGTCCTTTATACGTCCTAATATGCTAGATCTCTTATCTAGTTTCTATTCTTGCTATACGATAATTCTTTACCTAAACTCTTCCATAGTTTTTTTTGGTTTGCGCCTTGCGCTCTAATCCTTAAAGTCGTCTTACTTCTTAATCCTAGTATTAACTTTTTAATCTTTAGTCCGAACACTTCGTTTAACTAATAAATCCTTTAGGTCTATATATTCGTCTCCTAGTCTAATTGCTGTTTATGCCGTAGATTCTCTAATCTATAAAGAAGCTCCTTGCCTCTTATCTATAGGTGTCCTAATTTATACCCCGAATTCTTAACCCTTTAGATTCTTTAATCCCAAGCTCGCTTCTAACTTAAGCTTAGCTCTAGCCTTAATCTAACTAGGCTTACTTAGTATTCTTATCTCGTCTTAAGAGTCTTAAATCTCACTTATCTCGTCTTAAGAATCTTATACCTATAGGAACCTCTGTCCTAAGCTCATTTATATATCTTTAAACTAAGCTACTACTCTACTCCATCGGTTATCGTCTATTATAGGTCCTTAAGCTTACCTTATCTCATTTTAAGAATCTTAGTTATCTCTTATCTCGCTATAAGAATCTTAAGCCTTTAGCCTTTTGCCTTTATTAAGTACTAAAGTAGTTTACTATCCTACTTCTCTTACGTCTCGCGAAGCGATAGACATTATATCTAGTAGGGTTTTAATCCCTACTAATGTTTCCTATTCTGTAGTAGAATTATCCTCTACCTCTAGTATAATATCTCTAAGGTCTACTCACTCCTAGTAAGCGGCCCTTATTGCCTTATTATTATAAAATGTTTTACCTAGGTCGAATTTATTATCCTTAATATCCAATCTACGAACTAGTTCGTTGGTTCCTCTATATCCTATAGGTGCTAGCTTTTATAGCTAATAGCTTGCGCCGTACTTAGTATCCTTATAAATTTAGCATACGTTATTATAACAAAACGCAAAACTTCTAATTAAACACTCTTTTATTCCTTATAGTATATTATTATCCCTTTATACGTATATATCGTCTACTAGTCTTATACCCTTTACTATATGGTAACTCTACCCACTTCTATAGTCTCTAACATAATAACCCTATTTTCCGCAATTTATATAAGCTTCTTCTTTAAACCATTTTTCTTATTATAGAGTCCGCCTAAATATCTTCTACTATTAAGATTCCTAATTCGGCCTCTACTCCTTAGACCTTTAATTACTTAATCCTTATCCTCTGGGTTTCTATAGTTTGCTCTATCTCTTATAGGCTTCTTTAGTACCACTTAGGTCCATTAGCTCTACGCCATACCATAGTTTCTAACTTAACTTTTATTATTATATACTCTGCGCCTTATATAACTATAGAACTCTATCCTAGCCTCTCTTAGCCTGTTCCCTTTAGTAAATCTAATTATTAATCTTAATCGCCTAATTTATTAGTTCCCTTAGGGTGTCCACATCTTCCATTAGGATAATTACGTCCTAAACTTTAGCCTTAAGTCCCTATTTATACTATGCTATAAGCGCCCTATTATTCCACTCTACTTATATTACTAGTATCTAGAACTATATTATATACTTAATTACTAAAGTTTATTATACAAGGTTCTAGAGTTTTCTTTCTACTATAGTTATTCCTTCCAGGTCTCTAAATATCTGCGTAAGTTATTCCGCAAATCCTTCCTAACTTAAGAATATAAATTGCACGTTTTAATTAGTGGTCGTTATTCCGTTTGCCTATATCTCTATAAAGTAAGGTTTAAACCACTTAAGTACTTTTCCTAATAAGAATAGTCCTATATAGGCTATCCGATCCACAGGTATAAGTAACTTTACTCCCTCCTATAAGACCTTAAAGTACATCTATATAAGGAATCCTTTAAGCTTTAACTTCTCTCCTATAAATCTCTTAATTAATAATAGCTTAATCTTTACTACTCCTATCCCGTTAAGTCTTTCTTTTAACACTATATTATTAGCTATTAGCTAGTTAACTATTTCCTATAGCTGTCCAACCGTTATAGGTTGCTATAAGTTAGTATCCGCTATACTAGTATTACCTCCTGTCCTTAAAGTAGTTGCTGCCGTTAATGGCGTTATAGTAGCTGCTTTTAGTAGCATATTGTTTAACTTCTTATATTAATACTATAACTAGGTAGTGATTATATAACGGAACCTTATAGCAAGAACTACGGTAGACTTGTTATTAGGCTAGGTGTGTAGGAAATATAAGTATAAAAGTTAATAACGTAATAATAACTAGTGGAGTGGTTGCCCAATAGATTAACTCTAATTGTATTTTAAGAATTATTACAAGGAAGAAACTATCTAGGTAGGGACTAAGGGTCCTTAAATACACAACCGTACTCCTAAGAAAGTTGTTACTCTATCTGCTCTGTCTACTCTGTTCGCTTTATAACAGATCTTATAGATTATACAGATTATACAGATTATATCACGTGACTCTGCTTACCATTCCTTGTCATATGGTTCTACGGGTTCCATCCTAGACCGTGCTTATATTAACCAACTAGCTTCTTCCAACTCCTCTCTAAGTAGTCGTAACATTGTACTTAAAGCGTCCGTAACAATTTAGCGTAATTTATCCAAATTATATTAAAAGGATTTTAGCCTACGTAATTAAGTTATTAGTGTATATTAAGGCGTTAAAAAGTATATCCTTGCTCTCTTTAATCCTATAAATACTTATAAAGGAGTATATACTTAATTAAGATCTTCTATTAGTACTACTCTACGCTCTTAAGAAGTATAGCAATTTAATGCCTAACTTTAACCTACTTTAATTAACCCGGCTAACCAATATAATTATAACTGGACTAATTAAATATATAGTGGCCGTAGTAAGTAATACGGTAAAAAGTATAATTAACAACTATAAGGTAAAGGTGGAGGTCCTTATAGAGGTTCATTTTAAAGTAATCGCTAGAAGAAGTGCTACGTTTATAAGAAACTAAATTGCTAGTTAATTAGGCATTTTCTTAATAAACAAAAGGAGGTATATAATAAGTTTCGCCAAAGTATAAGAAATGTTAGAAATTATAAGGTTACTATAGCCTATTTTTAAAGCTTCTTAGTTTAATATAAAGGCGTAGAAAATCTTAAGGGTAAGGTTAATAAGGCCGAATAGCTCCTTATAAATATAGAAATTAAGGACTACTTACCTAACCAATACTTTACTAAGTATGGTAAGGTAAATAGTATATAAACCGTTGCTATTCTTAATAACTAATCTACGCTCTACTCTATTATAAAGTTAGATATCTTTAATAAGCTAAGGGAGAGTTCTATATTCTCTTTTAATAATAAATACTCGGCAAACGTCTTTTATAGTATTATACCAGATACTAAAGCCGCAGGAGTATTTATAGTAGGAGAACCTTAAGTTTAAGCCCTTTAGCAGCTTAATAGCTCTGTTTAGATTAACTATTTAACAGTAGGCCAATATATAATTCGTTTTAGCAAGGGTACTACAATCTCTCTTAGCACAATTAGGGTTTAAACCCCTTTAGGGTATATTATATTTTACGTTATTTTTACAAACACACTATTTCTATTTTATATTAGAGATATAGACAAATTAGGTATTAAGCTTAATAACCTTAAAAATATACTTATTTAAAGAGATAATTAGGTGCCTATTATACGCAAATAAGGTTACCCCTAGTTACTCCTTTACTAACTAGAAAAGAGTATTGCTTAAAGCTACTTAACTAAGTTAAAGTTACGCCAACTATACTATTATTTCGGCCACCTATCCGTTTATTAATTACTTAGGGTTCTTTAGTAAGTAGGCTATAAAGTTAAGGTTAAGGCAATTAAGCATCTTATAAAGTACTACTATTACTACTAAATGGCCGTTGAAATCGGACTCTGCACCTATACGTGGTGACGGCTACAAACCTAGTCTTCGAAGTTCAGATCCAGAGCCAACGTAGAGACGTCACACAGCGTACGGACAGGACCTGGTGGTGGTTGTAGGCGTTAAGGGCGGTAGTGAAATTTTTTTCAGATGGTGAGATCTTAAAAACTACTACTGTTAGCCCTCTATAATACGACGACTACTACACTATTCTCCTATCTAGGGCACCTATACGATCCAATATAGATATATAGTATTTAATAACATCCCCCTAACTTATAATTAAAAGCATTAATAACCTTATATTAATAAACAAATAAACAAACGCGAATAAATAGCGAACGAGTAAATATACGGCCCCTCCTAACCCCTAGGGCGATCGCCCGCGGAGTATACGGTTACTTACCGTCTACTACTAAATACCTAACAGCCTAGATTGCGACCCACGGTTTCCCTTATCTCCTTTTAATAAAGTAGTAACCCTTAGAAAGGGCCTAGCTGGGGCCTAGGTATAAAAGATACCTAAAGCACAATAATATATCCTGCGGTTAGTATTACGGTAGTTAGAATAGATAAATCCCCCTTACGCCTTTAATAGCTCTAGGGGGGGGGAGGCAAGGCGTATATAGTAATAGTTAACAAGAGATAGTATATAGGGGGTGGTTAAGATATAGGAGATAACGATAATAATAAAACATAGTAATTAATTAGCAAGGCCTAGCTAGGATATAGTAAACCTTAGCCTTAAATAAGCTAAGGAAGGAAGCAGTGGTTCCTAAGGAGTTTGAACATTTAAGGAGAATAGGACGTAGCCGTAGACCCGCAAGGCCGCTGCTACGGACGGACATGGCAAGTTGGGGTTTTTTATTCTACTGAGGTGGCTTATAGGGTTTTTCCTCCCCTAACATATTAGGGGTTTTCTTCCTGTAAATTTATAAGTTTCCCCTATGTACGGGGTAGTCTGCGTAGGCCGTATAGGATCCGTATCAGACGTTAAGCAATAAATGAATTAATATTACTACTAAATAAACTAGAAGTCCCCTAGCTAATTTAAGTTTACCCTTAAAGATAACTATAACTTTAACTTCTATATTATCGTTAACGTTATATATCTTAGCGGCAAGTTAGTACTCCAAGTTATTAACTTCTTAACCTCCTTCTAAGCCGTACGATTCTTAAAGGATATATTAGCTAAAAACGTATAGGATACCCTTTAATTATACTAGATTAATATTTACCTAGGACCCCCTAACTAAATTATTTATAACGCAGGAAAGAACTTCTTATTAGTAGAGTTTTAATAATAGATAAAGGTAATGGCAATTAAGGTTAAGGAAGTCCCTATTAAGGCATATAATAGTATTAGAAAAGTAGAGCAATATTACGCGCCATCACGCCATATATATAAGATTATCTCTTTAGAACTAAAGGATGTTAGCAAAAAACTTACCTTATAAATAGCTATTAAAGCCGTTAATAATTCCGCTGGCCTAGATAGACTCGTACCTATATTACTAGTTTTTAGCGCCTACCCTTAAATAACTAATAATTCTCTACCATCTCCCTCTATTATATAATAAGCTAAGGCTATTTATAAGGTAATAAAGGAGGTATAATATCTCTACGCTATACGCTAGGTTAATAATGTACTAGGAATAAGAAATGGCCTAAATACCTTAACTACGCTTAATCTACTACTCTAGTCTAAGGTACGCATATAGCATAAAAAGGGAAGATAGTTAGGCCTATATTAACTTATTATAATTAATAGTTAAACTTATACTATTTAGATGCCTTACAGACCTACTTAATTCTATTTAACTGTTATTAAGCCTTACTATAAAGATAATAGTTTTAAGCCTTTACAGGATACCCTAAAAGATACCCTAAAAAAGAACCACAATTAATATACTCTAGAAGGCGACTATAATTCTAATATAATTATAGTAGATATGCCGCAACTATAACGCGGTAGAGGTCGCCTAAAGGAATTATAAAATTACTAACACCTTATTAATTTTAAAGAGCAATTTATTGCCGCCATTAAGAATAGAGTTAAGTTATTAATAGCTTTTATAATAGCCAAAGAGAGGGCTAACTTTAAGCTTACGAAACAGCTTTAAAAGGAAGGTTATATTATAACTTTAGGAGCCCCTTTCTAAGCATCTAATAAGCAGAAGATTAATAGTCTTATTATAAGAGGAGTCTTTAAATTTAAGAAGTATAACCCTACTAAATTTAATAGAGTCCGCATCTTTAAGTTAAGAATGGTTAATAAGATTAAGGGCAAAGCTACTAATACCCCATTTAAAAAATTAAGGCTTGTTATTTAAGGCTATAATAAAAATAGTAAGGAGGTAATTTTTATACAATCTCCTATAATTTAATGAGCTAGTTAGCGAGTTATTATTGCGCTAGCTCCCTCCTTAATAAAAAATAAAATAGCGGTTTATTTATAAGATATTACTTAGGCCTATACCTAATTAAAGACGCACCTTTAGCGCTTAATATTAGCATACCTTCTAGAGTAAATTCGCCACTAATATCCTAAAGATACGATTATAGTCGTGCTTAAGCCACTATATAAAATCGCAGAGGTAGGAACTTATTAGTAGGCTACCTATAATAAGCACTATAAAGAGAAGCTTTTAATAACTACTTCTATATTTGATCCATACTTCCTTATTATAACTATAGGAACTCTATTTAGAATTATCGGCATATAAACTAATAATATAATTATTTTAGAAGACGACCGATTCTTAGCTCTTAAAGAAGATAAGCTAGTAAAGGTAAATCTTATAGTAAAGCTAAAGGAAAAGCTTAATTTAATAATACTATTACTCTTTAATAAATGCATCCTCTCCCTAAATGGGGATTCTATTACTTTACGCTAAAAGGGTTAAGGTAAGAAGATTAACGTTATTAACATTAATTCTTTAAAGCAAGGATACGTAAAGCAGCGCGCTTGCGGAGCTTATATTACTTCTATCTATTAACCAAAGGCTTTATTTAATCTCTCCGTTACTACCTAACACTAAGAACTAACTAAGGATAATACCCTTACCCTAAATAAGCGTCTTTTTTAGTAAATAAATTATTTTAATTAGGGACTACTTTACGTGCCTATTAATCTTCCTACCGCTAAGCTTTTTGTATTTATTAATAGATCGTTTATAAATAATAAAGATTTTAGTTCTTAGCTAGGATATAAGATTATTATTATAAATAAATCTACCGGAGAAAATAACTTTATAATCTACAGTAATCTTATCTATTAGAGCTTAACTAAGAGTAAATACGTCACTTAAAGCATTCTAGCGTTAGAAATATATAAAATAGTTAGCGGAGTTAATATAGTAATTGCAATTGGAACTATCCTAAAAATAATTATAGATTAACTTAAACTTCCTGTTATTTTTACAATCGTATATACCAACTTATATTCCCTCTATAAGTATTTAGTTAAGCTTAGTACTATAAAGGAGAAGCGCCTTATAATTAATATTATAGCACTTTAGCAATCCTATAAACGATAAAAACTCTTTAGAATTTAATAGATTAATAGCTAAGATAACTTAGTAAATATAATAATAAAGGCAAACCTAAATAAGGCTCTAGAGACGTTTATTAATATAAATACTCTATATATATAAGTTAAAGGTTGGGTTAAAAGGGAGTAAGAGTATAATATTCTATAGACCCTAATTATAAGCTAGCTAATTAGGATTTTCTATACCCGGTATAGAAAATCACTATTAGCTTGCTTACACTTAGCGCCTCGGCGGCCCTAATATAATATCTACCCTAACTTTAAAACAACTAATTAGGATTTTCCATCCCCGGGATAGAAAATCGCCATTAGCTCACTTACCACTAGCGCCTTAGCGGCCCTTATAACTTACAAGATATCTACTAACTATCCTAACAGTAAGTAAGAAGGATTAATATCTATTATACTTAATTGCGTTATTTGTATATAGATGGCAACTATAAAGGAAGAGTTACCAGTGTCGGGAATGAGGTAAGCGGTTGTTACGTGACGCCGCGGCACTAGCGTAACGAGGAGTGTTACGGACGCTTTAAGTACAATACTATAACTACTTGGAGAAGAGACGGAAGAAGCTAGTTGGTTAATATAAGCACGGTCTAGGATAGAGCTGATAGAACTATATAACGAGGAATAGTAACTAAGGTTATATAATATGCTATGTATTAAATAAGAGGCACGGGAGGGACTTATGTACCTTATATATAAAACGTATATTATATACAAGAAGGATTTTATAGAAGTATAGTTATGTATTTAAGGACCCTTAGTTCCTACCTAGATAGTTCCTTCCTTATAGTAATTCTTAGAATATAATTAGAGTTAATTTATTAGGCAACTACTCTACTAGTTATTATTACGTTATTAACTACTATCTTTATATTTCTTATATACCTAGCCTATTAACGAGCCTACTATAGTTTCTGCTACAAGGTTCCATTATATAATTACTACCTAGTTACGGTATTAAACACAGAAAGTTAAATAATATGCCACCAAAAATAGCCACTATAACGCCATTGACGGCGGCAACTACGTTAAGATTAGGGGGTAACACTAGTATAGCGGACACTGACTCGCAGTAACCTATAACGGTAGGATAATTATAAGAAATAGTTAACTAGTTAATAGAGAATAATACAGCACTTAAAAATAGGATTAACGGGATAGGCGTAGTAAAGGTTAGGTTACTATTAATTAAAAGATTCTTAGGAGAGAGATTAAAGCTTAAAGGATTCCTTATATAAATGCACTTTAAGGTTACGTAAGAGGGAGTAAAGCTAGCAATACCTATGGATTAAATAGCGTATGTAGGGCTATTCTTAATAGGAAAAGCACTTAAATAGTTTAAGCCTTACCTTATAGAGATATAAGTAAATAGAATAATAACTACAAACTAAGAGGTATAGTTTATGTTTTTAAGCTAAAACGGATTTATAGAACGACTTATATAAATGTTCGGAAACCTAGAGGCAATAACTATAGCGGAAAGAAAACTCCAAGACATTATATAGCGAACCTTAGTAATTAAGTATATAACGTAGTTTTAAATATTAGTAATATAAGTTAAGTAGAATAATAAGGCGCTTATAGTATAGTATAAGTAGGGACTTAAGGTAAAAATCTAGGACGTAATTATTCTAATAAAAGATGCGGATACCCTAAGGGAACTAATAGATTAAGCGATAAAGATTAATAATAGGATTTACTAAAGGGAATAGACCAAGAGAGGTTAGGATAGAGTTCTACAGTTATATAAGACGCAGAGTACGCAACAACTAAAGCTAAGTTAAAAACTATAGTATGGCGTAGAGCTAATAAACCTAAGCAGTACTAAAGAAGCCTATAAAAGATAGAGTAAGAAACTATAAAAACCTAGAGGTTAAGGATCTAGTAATTATAGGACTAAGGAGTAGAGGCTAAACTAGGGATCTTAGTAGTAGAAGACGTTTAGGCAGACTCTATAGCAAAGTTAATAGTTTAGAGACGGAGCTTATATAAATTATAGAAAATAAGGTTACTTTATAAGGGATTGCAAAGATAGTTAGAGTTACTATATAATAAAGGGAACTAAACTAGTAGTAAAAGATATATATATATAAAGAAACGATAGTATATTATAAGGAATAAAGGAATATTTAATTAGAAGTTTTGCGTTTTGTTATAATAACGTATACCAAATTTATAAAGACGCTAAGTACGGCGTAAGCTATTAGCTATAGGAGCCAAAATCTATAAAGTATAGAGGGACCAATAAACTAGTTTATAGATCGGACATTAAAGATAATAAATTTAATATAGGCGAAATATTCCATAACAATAAGGCAACAGAGGCGGCTTATTAGGAGTATATAGATCTTAAAGATATTATACTAAAAGTAGAGGATAATTCCACTACAAAATAGGGAACATTAGTAGGGATTAAAACCCTACTAGATATAATGTCTATCGCTTTGCGAGACGTAAGAGAAGTAGGACAGTAAACTACTTCGGCACTTAATAAAGGTAAAAGGCCAAAGGCTTAAGATTCTTATAACGAGATAAGAGACGACTAAGACTCTTAAGACGAGATAAGGCACACCTAAGGACCTACAATAGATAAAAACCGATGGAGTAGGGTAGTAGCTTAGTTTAAAGATATATAAATAAGCTTAGGATAAGAATTCCTAACGGCATAAGATTCTTAAGACGAGATAAGTAAGATTTAAGACTCTTAAGATAAAATAAGAACACTATAGACGCCTAGTTAGACTAAGGCGGAAGCTAAACTTAAGTTAGAAGCAAGCTTAGGATTAAAGAATCTAAAAGACTAAGAATTTGGAGCGCGAATTAGGACACCTATAAATAAGGGGTAAGAGGCTTCTTTATAGATTAGAGAATCTGCGATATAAACAGCAACTAGACTAGGAGACAGATACATAAACCTAGAGGACTTACTAGGAAAATATAGTATTTAGCCTAAAGATTAAAAAGTTAATATTAAGATTAAGAAGCAAGGAGACTTTAAAGATTTACTCGTAAGATATGATATAAAGGAAACTATAGAGGAATTTAGGGCAAGAATTACCTTATAGCAAGAACAGAAACTAGATAAGAGATTTAGTATATTAGGACGTATAAGGGACAGAGTGCTAGTATAAAGGATTACTAATAGGCCTAGAGCAGGCATATTAAGAGCTAAGTGGCTTATTAAACTGGAATAAGAAGAGGATTTAGGGATTTCTACTAGGTTTAAGGAATGATATACTAAAGGCTGTTATAATATAGTAATAATAATGATAATAAATTCAATTTACCGCCCGTCCCGGTCCCCCTAGTGGGTCCACACAGGCTAATACCTTCTATAGGAAAAACTCTAACTTAGAGAAAACCCCACCTCGGGCCACGCTAGAGAGATAGCAGCGTTCCGACATCAGAGCGCTGGCGACTCGCCTTCTACCTACCTTTAAGTCTGCATATTAAGCCAACTAGCCGCGCTTCGCGGACAATCTTACTCTACCCCCTTCTTTCCTTATCCTTTTATCCTTATTCTTTTACCAGTCCTCTAGGCTTTAAAAGGGCTAGTATTTACTTATATCCTCTATATCTATTACCTTTACTACCTAAAACTAGGGTAAAACACCTAACTATACTAGCCATTTTGCTGCTGCTTAGGCGCTTTCTTTATTATTTAAAACATCCTAAAGGCGTTTAGAGGCGCATTTTGCTATAAAGTCCGCCCTTTAGTAGTGTGGACACTAGAGTAGTATATAGTAGACTATCTACCTTATTTAGCTATATTCGCACCGCGGGAGAACCGCTGGTATACTAACGGATATAAGCCATATATTAAGCCCTATTACCTCTATATAAAGAAGAAATAATACTATAGCCTCTGCTTTTGTTAGGCCTTTATATAATAGGATTATAGGTTTCCCCTATGGGGTCTTCCACGTGGTTTCTATATGGTCTTTAGCCTTTGCCTACTACCGTCGTTGCCATTCTAAATCTGCCCATTTCGCGATAAAGGTGGTTGCCTGCCTTTAGTGCTAGTGACCTCCTATATAGTGGCGGCGCTCCACCTACGCTCTGCCGGCATTTCGCTGGCCACGCTTATAGGGGTTTATTATAGCTTCCTACTCTATATAGTCCTTCTAGTACGCGAGGAAGCCTTATATTTCATTTTTATAGTTCTTTACGCGTTCCTTAAGCGCTTCTAATAGTACTAGTAGCCGTTTTATTTTTTACTAGCGCTTTACTAATATATTCCAGATACCGTTAAGTACCTTTACTAATTCCTTTTCTACCCTATTAAAGGCCGTCTTAGTAGCTCTTTAAAGGGCTATCGTTTTAATATAGAGTTAGATTAGGGGAATAGCCGCTTCCTTCTCTATTGCAGCTATTAGTATTCGCTAGTATACCCCTATAACCCTACGGAGACACTAGTTCTGGACTTTTTATAGTGGTTTAAGTAAGCTTTTCGCTAGCGTTCCGCCGTCGTCCCGTACTCCCCACACTTGGGCGCTATATAGTATCGCTAGTCGGACGGTGGCTATATATAGGAGGCGTAAGCGGCGCATTAATAGGCCCTATGTAGACGCGGTAATCCTTAATATCGCTTTAAAGGCTACTAAGCCCTTACTCGCGGCCTTTTTGACCTATTTTTTTTATTAGAGCTTAGGGTCTACCTAGATCCCTAAGACTCGTATACTAGTTTTCTAGGGGGCTGTCTTGTAGCCGGCGATACGCACGGTAGACGCAAGGTCTACGGTAGCGTGGCGCCGTCGCCTTATAAAGTGTATAAGCTAGTACTTCTTAGGGGCGAACGCCGCCCTATATTAATTTGCTTATATAATGTAGTAGTTATAGGCGGCCTCTAATTGTTAACAGTTCTCTGCTGTGGAGTCCCCCTAGGTAATAAGGTTTATATCGTCTATGAAGCTAAACCCTAGCGTACTACTGTTAGGGCGCTAGAATTCCTCTAACAGCTCTAATATAAAAAAGAGGAATAAGATTAGTAATAAGGGTAACCCCTAGGGGATGTTTATCTGTGTTTAGATCTAGTTACTCTTATATTTTATAAACTTAATATAGGTTTTATATACTATTAGGAAGCTTTATATAAAGTTTATAAGCTACTTTAAAAAGCCTTTTTTTTTTAGAATATAGAGGAGCCTTTTATAGGAGATGTTGTTAAATGCCCCTACTAAGTCTAGGCTTAGCATTAACACTATACACCTGCGGCGCGTTCGCTACGCCGTCTATACGTAAGAGCTAAGTAGTCCTACTGCTAATAGTATAGATTATTTACGCCTTACTCCCATCTAGTTCTAAGGGAGTAGCCTATACTCCTCCGCAGCCTTAGATATAATATTAGCTACGTGCTTTTCTAGGACTTTTACTAGAGTATTTTTAAGGGTAATTGGTCTATAGCTACCTGGGAGAGAGTAGTCTTTCTTTCCTTCTTTACGTAATACTATAGTTATGGATTCTTTAAGGCTTTCTAGTATTATTCCGCTGGTAAAGTAATGACTAGCTGCTTCTGCTAGATCTTTTATAATAACTAGGGCAACCACTTTAAGGACCTTGTTTAGTATGCTATCTAGCCCTAGGGCTTTTCTATTTAAAAGACTCTTAATAAGCTTACCGATTTCTTCTGTTAAGATAGTGGGGCTAATATTAAGTACATTTTGTTCCCTTATTGTCTCTATATTACTAAGGTCTACTATTCTAGTTTTAGGAAAGAACTTAGCTGCAAGGATATTAGCCTTTGTAATATTATTGTCTGTTAAGAGATCCTTAATAAACCTCCTAAGGTCTAGTAAATAGGGGTCCGCCTTTACTACGCTTACTTTTCTACTCCATTTTAATAGAGTCCAAAGTCCCTTATTATATAGTTTTAACTAGTCTTTAGTAAGTTTATAAATAAAGCGTCTCTAATTATTATAACTAACTCTCCTAGTCTCTTTTTACAGTTAGTTGTTTAATGCTAAATATCTTTAGTAGTCCTCGGGGTTATTATAAGCTTAGAGCTGTCGTTGCGCCTATTAGGCGCCGGCGTAGAGCTATATAGCCTATGGCGACTATTCTTAACAGGCCTGTTGGCTAGGCTGTGCTTATAAATAGTATTCTTTAAGTGCTTACTTAATCCCTTCCTAAAGGGCTTAAAAGGGGTCTTTAGATATGGTCCAGTTAAGCTCCTAGATGCTTTAGAGAAAGCCCTATAAGTTTAGCTTCTTAAGGGCGAGGCGCTAGCGTTCCGCTGGCGGACAGCTAGCGTTATTAATTTAGATGCGGATTGGTATATAGTCTCTTATAAGGGCCTATTCCTTAACTATATTATAAAAGTTAACTTTTCTGTATAGATCTGGTAATATAAACGTAAGGTTTATTACACTCTCCTATTGCCCTCTTTTCTATATAGGCTCTTCTTTTAGTATGGCGAGTACTAGGCCTCTAGTATTAGTTTTGGCTAAAAGGCGTTCCGCCTACTCTTCGCTAGCTATATACTTTCCGCCCTATATTAGGTAATAGGCGTTAAAGTTACTTAAGAGTATAATTTCTCCCTTGGCTTCCTTAATAGCCATTTTAACCTTAGGCTATGCCCTAATCTAAGGGCCATCTTCGCGCAGGTTATAAATATTAATAATTATAGCCTTTAGCCCCTTTAGGCGTACCTAGAGGGCTATAGTAAAGGGGCCGTACTATCTACGCTTCTAATACGCAGCGTTAATATTCCGGCTGATTATAAAGTAGACCTTTATTATAGGGAGAGCGTTGTATATAAGTGTAAATCCCCTAGGGCAGTATGTCGATTTAGTATATCTATTATATACCGGCTCCTAAATTACAAGGACCTAGTAGTCCGCTAGCGTAACGCTGTTAAAAAAGGGGCAATATGCCCCTTAGTTTATATTTCTGTAGTTATACTAGATAATTATATACTTACTTATTTAAAGTAGGTATAGGCTTATCCATGTCTGTGTCCTATTCCTCTTTGTTTTCACTATTAACTGTTATTGCTCTATTGGCGCGAAGCTAGAGCCTTAATTATAATCTATTTCTGCTTACTATTTTAATAAAAAATAGTTTGCCTGGTCCCCGTTTAAGTAGTTATTCTTAGGTCCCTAGGTAAAATATTTCCCGTCCTCTTTTTTTATTAGTGCTAATTATAAGGTTTCCTAGTATTAAGGGTTGGTATATTATTTCTGCGGCTTCTTATATACGGAGCAACTGCGTTAAAAGGGCTATCCTCTTTATTTAGATACCTTTAAGGTAGCTTTAAAAGGTCCTACACTCTTTTCTTTACTATACTTTATAGGCTTTACCGTAGTTAGTATAGGATACCCTTTTCTTAGGGCAATCTGTGGTGTTATATGGTCCCGCATATTACCTATATTTTATTTACTTTCCGTATACGCTTTATATATACCCCTATTAATTATAGCGGTAGCATTACTTTATAATTATGCTATTCTTAAATAGCCTAGTCTTAAAAAGCTAGGATTTAATAACTATCCTACTTTTTATAATCTTTTACTAAATTGCTTGGGTTAAGACGCTAATTATAATTATTCCCCTAGTCTTCTTAGGTTCTCTCTAGGCGCTACTAGAGTTTGCCTAGCGTTTTACCTGCGCTTTAGGGTCGTATAGCTATTAGATCTGGCTAATAGCTATCCTAGGTATAAGGCGCTTCGTAGTTTTATAAATAGATTAAGTTAATTTTAAATTGTCTGCGTTTCTTTTACTATTAATTAAAGTCTTAAGCGGGACTCCCGGTACTTCTAGGAGATAATTTTTCCTTAGTATCCTAAGTTCTAGCGTGTTTAGCCCGTTTAGGATTTAGTCCTTTATTATTTAGAAGGGGATATAGATATCTACGTCCCTACTATTAAGGGTGCGTACGGCGTATACGCTTAGTATTATTCTTTAAATGGTCTTAAGAAGCTCCCCTAGTTTATAGCCCTAGGGCTCCTTAAGCCGGACGCGTATACTCGCTCTTTATAGTGCCGCGACTGCGTTTACCGTACGGGCCGCCTGCGCAGCGACGGCTGCCTAGGTTTGGACCTATACTAGGGGAACTTTTAGGCCTAGGGGTCCTCCTTTACGCGTTTTTTTTGGATTTTTTTAATACTAGCTTTAATTCGGTTAAGCTAGGCCTTAGTCTCTTATTTTTAGGTTGTTTGGGGGACTGGACGCGTTAAGAGGGCTTTAATATACTATATTGCCTCTTAGACCGAGGTAAGTATCTAGTGCCGTAGAGTTTTTTCCTCCTCTTTTATAAAATCGTTTTTAATTTGTTTAAGTATTTCCTTTAGTTTTTACCATTGCTGGCAGCTGTCCTTTTCGCGTTATTGCCTACCTGGTTCATAGTTCGGCTCCCGCGCGTCGCGACTCTCGCGACTCCGGCGGGGAGCCTGCGCCCCTCCATCGTCCCCTATGCTCTAGATGGGGGGTGGCGTGGTTTTATAGGGTTTCTCGGTGCGGGGAATAGGATTCCGATATCGGGTTACTTTATTAAGTGGTTTTTGGGCTGGTTTCGCTGCTGTTGCGGCTCTAATATATATCCTATATAGAATTATATAGTAATAAAGAGATATTTCCTTACGGATAAGCCGTATACACTTAAATAGCTGTACTAAAAGTAGTATAGGCAATAATATAATGACAAGTAGGAAGATTTCTATATATAGCTAGACGAAAAAGTTATCTAAGACTACCCAATTATAGAGAAGGCTATAACTTATATTAAGGGAGCCTTAATTATAATGTTAAAAGATCTAGAGAAGTAATTAGAGGACTAGAGAAGTAAAAGACGAATCTTAGTACCTATAAACAAAGTTATAACGCTTAGATTAATATAAGAAAGGTTTAAATTTAAGGAGGAAGATAAACCGAGAGTTGACCTAAGACACTAAGCATATTATACACTATTATCCCTTAACCCGTTGGGGTCCTTAAAGAATTCGCTACTGGATTTGACTGGGCACCTGCATTAAACCAGGTTCTCCGATTGGCTGGTCCCTTATCGATAACCGTAGGACCCAAATCAATGGGTTAAGGGATAGATAGTATATGTGGATAATATGTGCAATATATATAGAGCACTAAAAGAAAAAAATCGGAAGTATTTAATAAGGATATATTGGATAACAGACGAGGCGAAGTATTAAAACGCTAAGTATATATATAGTTGGCACCTAGTAGAAGTTTAAGAACAAGGGGACTTAATACTTTAACCAGGAAGATTCCTTACAGAAGAATGCCTAAATAAATAGCAATAGTGGGAATATCTAGAAAATACCTATCTATAGCATATTAAAGATAAAAAGCGAACTAAGTATTAGCCTAAGTTAGACTAAGTATAAATAGGATCTAGTAGCTAATAGTTAGGAAAAGCAGAGGCCTATAGAACTAGAGGGAACCAGTAGTAGAGCCTTAGACCCTTAAAGGAATTTAAGGACAACACCTAAATTTATAAGTTAAATAGCAAGATTAACAATTTAAGGCATTAATAGATAGTGGAGTAATAAGGAACTATATCTTACTAGTAGCAGTTAAAAAAAATAGGGTTACCATATAGGCAGAAGGAACGTCCTTACCTATTAGTAACAATTTTAGGAGATCCGATAGCCTATAGAGGAGGCATTATTAATCTTAAAATAGGACCTATTTAGCTAACTATTAAGGGAAGATAAATTGAGATGTTTTTTGATATATTACTATTAGGGAATAATAAGGCAGTACTAGGAATGCCTTAGTTACAGGAATATAATCTAAAGATTAATTAGATTATAGGTTAGGTCAATATTAGGGATACTTAACGCCATAAGATGCGATAATAAGCTAAGTTAGTATAGTACTAAGTAGGAGCGACCTACGAAGAAACAAAAAAAGGGCTAAGCTATATACCAAAAAGATACTATAAGTATAGCAAGAAACTATAGTCACCAGAAAGTAAAAAGCTATTAGAGTATATAGCATAGGACTATAAAATAGAATTAGAACTAGGAATAAGTCTAAGGTTCTTTTTAATCTACAAGCTTACTAAAGAAGAAGGTAGAGTACTAAAAGAGTTTATCCAAGAGAACTTATAAAAGAGATACATTAGACTATCGCAGTTATTAATAGGTTATCTAGTACTATTCGTACTAAAAAAGAATAGCAAACTAAGGCTATGTATTAACTATAGATAGTTAAATAGCATTACTAGAAAGGATAGGTATCTTTTACCCTTAATTAGCAAAATCTAAGATAGGATAGGTAATACGCAAATTTTTACAAAAATAGATCTAAGATAGGCGTACTATTAGATTAGAATTAAAGAGGGCAATAAGTAGAAGGCAGCCTTTAGGTTAAAGGAAGGACTATATAAACTATTAGTTATATAATTCGGGCTTATAAACGTACTAGCAATATTCTAAAAGCGTATTAACAATATATTAGGAGAATACTTAGATGAATTTATTATAGTATACCTTAATAATATTATTATCTACTTAATAACTAAGGAAGAACACGGGGAACACGTTAAATGGGTTTTAAAGAGACTATAAGAAGAACAAATACTAGTAGCAATTAAGAAATGCGAGTTCTTTATAAGGAAGACCAATTTTGTTAAATTTATTATTAAACTAGGCTAACTTAGCATAGATCTAAAGAAGATTAAGGCTATAGTAAATTAGTAAGAACTAGAGAACGTTACGCAGTTAAGATCGTTCCTAGGGTTTTGTAATTATTATAGGAGGTTTATAGCGTAATAGTTAAAGGACATTAAACCGTTTACGCGGTTAATAAAGAAAGAAGAACTATAAATATGGGGGAAGGAATAGTAAATACTATTTAAGAAAGTTAAGGGATTATTTACCTAGGAACTAGTTCTTAAGATCTATTAACTAGGACTAGAAATAGTTATAGAAATAGATATATTAGACTTTATACTAGGGGTATACTTTATATAAAAGCATCCAGACGGATAACACCTAGTGGCATACTATAGTTAAAAGATAACACTACTAGAGTTAAATTATAACATCTATAATAAAGAGTTATTAGGTATAGTTATAGTACTAAAGAAATAGAGAGTATTCTTATAAGGTATAGAGAAACTATTTATAGTTAAAATAGATTATAAGAACCTAATAGGATTCCTAATAACAAAGGAACTTAACTAAAGATAGGTTAGATAGGCAGAGATGCTTACAAAATACTATTTTAAGATTTAGTATACTAAGGGTATAGATAACACGTAAGCAGATACTCTAAGTTAAAAAGCTAAACTATAAAACAATAAGAAGCCATTAGGGGCTTTACTGTAAAAAGACATAGATAGATTAATTAGGTATAATTATCTAAAGATTATAATAACTTAGGAAAAACTAGGAGAAGTCTATAAGATACCGGAAAGCTTTTAGGTATAAAGAATTCTAAAAGTATAGCTAGAAGATCTATAGACGGATATATACGAAAATTAAGAAGTAAAGTATATCCTAAAAAGCATAGCTAAGTAATTTATAGAAGAGTTTTATAGAGGATTAACTTAAGGACATAATAGAGCTATAGGCTTAGTGTTATAACTCTAAGAGGAGTATATTATCGACGGAATTTAGAATATTATAAGAAAAGTAATAAAAGAATGTCTAGATTGCTAAAGGAATAAACTAATAAGGCATAAGCCATATAGAGGGCTACAACCTATTAAAATACTAGAAAGACTATAGGAGGTTATATTATAGGACTTTATTATTAAGCTACTAAAGTTAAGAGACCCTATTACCGGATAAGATTATAATATAATCCTAGTAATGGTAGATAAGCTTATAAAGTGGGGATACTTTATAGCATATATAGAAGAAATATTAGCGGAGGATGTCGCTAGAATCTACGTTAAAGAAGTATTTATAAGATATGGAGTACTAAGCAAGATCATATCGGATAAAGATTTAAGATTTATAGTAGCATTTTAGGAAGTGTTCTTAATAGAGTAAAGGGTTTAAGTAGCAACTTCCACTATATATTATTTATAGATAGATAGTTAAATAGAAAGATTAAATTAGACGCTAAAACAGTATCTAAGGTATTATATTAATTATGCATAAAACAA
This sequence comes from Cenococcum geophilum 1.58, assembly GCF_001692895.1. NCBI lineage: Eukaryota > Fungi > Ascomycota > Dothideomycetes > Gloniales > Gloniaceae > Cenococcum > Cenococcum geophilum. The sequence continues at coordinate 2,786,214 of NW_027137572.1, read as the reverse complement.
TTAGGTATCGCTATTACTAGTTATATAGTTTATATATAATATAACACCCTAAGAGGAAATAGGCATATTACTATTTAAGGCAAATTATGGATATAAGCTAAGAATATCATTATTACTATAATAAGTAAAGAAAACAAGTAGTAGAGCTAAAGAAAGAATAAAGACGTTAATAAATCTTTATATAGACCTTATAGAATTAGTAAAGAAAGTATAAGAGAGAATAAAAAAGTACTATAATGCTAAGAGATCTAAGGGACTAGATCTTAAGGAGGGAGATAAAGTATAGCTATTATATAAAAATTTTAAGAGTTAACGACTAAGCAAAAAATTAAACTATGTTAGACTAGGACCTTTTAAAATTATATAAAGGATTTTACTAGTTATATTTAAGTTAAACCTACTAGCTAAAATAAAGATCTACCCTATATAGTATATCGCGATGCTAGAGCTAGTATACGGAAATATTAAGCCACTGGTCTATAAAGCAGACATATATAGAGGATAGGAAGAAGAGGAATAGTAAATTTTAAAGATTATTAGTTATAAGGATATTAAGGGTAAAATATAGTATAAGGTTAAGTGGATAGGCTATACTAAGACTACTTAAAAACTAATAAAAAATTTAAAGAACGCTATAAGAAAGGTATAGGAGTATTAGAAGAAATTAGGTTAAATAGCATTAATAAAAAAAGATCGCTAAAGAATAAGTCACTTAAGGGGGACCTAAGAAGAGCAGTTGCTAAACTACTTAGATCTATTTCCTTCTCTATTAGAGGAGAATCCGTTCTTTTATTACTAAGTTCCTATAGACCTTATTTTATAAGTTTTTACTCCTTAAAATAAACCTTCTTATAAACTTTCTTAAGACGAAGCAACTAAGTAGACGCCGCGATTTAAGTATCTAAGGCCTTCTATTCCGTGTTATAAGAACATTCTAACTTAGTAAGGGCTTAAAATAGTTTACTATCTAGCTATATAGTAGTAGATTAAATATAAAACCCTAAGATAAATTAATTAGGGAACTAGACGACTATTAAGAGTAATAGGTCGCGTATATTTAGTATTAAAGGTAGAGTAAATATTATAGGACGAATAAATATTTGCTTTAGTGCACTTTAAATAAAAGGACGGTTATTATAAAGATGGACTTGCTAACGCAATATAGACTAGCTCCTTTTTTAAACAATAAGAATATGGAGATAGTATAATCTTACTAAGAGATAATATCGCAGTAATAGTGCGAGCACGACATTAGGCGTATAAAGAAGAAATTGCTTTAGGTATAATAAGTAATAATATTAACCAAATTAATTAAATAGATATTATACCTCTAGTAAATAACTTAAAGATATTAGGGATCTTTAAGGATAAAGATAGAGAGGAGGGAGATAATGTTATAGACGCTTTAAGTATAATACTATAACTACTTAGAGAAGAGATAGAAGAAGCTAGTTAGTTAATATAAGTACGGTCTAAAATAGAGCCGATAGAACTATATGATGAGGAATAGTAACTAAGGTTATATAATATGTTATATATTAAATAAGAGGTATAAGAGGGACTTATATACCTTATATATAAAACATATATTATATATAAAAAGGATTTTATAAGAGTACGGTTGTGTATTTAAGGACCCTTAGTCCCTACCTAAATAGTTCCTTCCTTATAGTGATTCTCAGAATATAATTAGAGTTAATCTATTGGGCAACCACTCCACTAGTTGTTATTACGTTGTTGACTACTGTCTTTGCATTTCCTACACACCTAGCCTATTAACGAGCCTACCGTAGTTCCTGCTACAAGGTTCCGTTACAAGGAGTCTTAGGCTCCTCGCCCTTCCTCATTCTAATGAATAAGCTTTATTAACCAACATCACTATAGCCCTACTCGAGTAGTCGTTATTGGTGAGTCACCCTATATAACTAACACTAATAAACCATAGCCTTACTCTTCTTTAAGTCTATATTAAGCTTTTTTAGTTCTATAGTAAATCCTATAAACTTAGTCTTTACTATAAAAATTTCGCGTTTTTTAATTACTATTAGTTTCTTTTCTTTTCTTAATCTCTATAATCTCTATTTGATATACTAATAGTATTCTTCTTTACTATTAGTATAGATAGTAATATTACCTTAGTATACTATAATAAAATCGTCTAAGTATTCTCCTAATATTACTATTAATTCTTTTCTAAAATAACATAGGTATATTAACTAGCCTAAATTATATAACTAATAGTTTATACAATCTCTCTTTGGATCTAAATACCGCTTTCTATTTATTATTCTCTTTAATCTTAATCTGGTAATACGCCTATCTTGGGTTCATTTTTAAGAAGATTTATATATATTTTATTCTATCTTAGATCTCAATAATTAGGGGTAAAGGATACCTGGCTAGGCGAGAGGCTTTTGCTTCTAGAAATGGTGTCTAATTTCTCTACGGCTTTACCGATTATAGTAACGGCGTTCTTTCTACAAGTTTACATTAGGTCTGTTGAGCAATAGCTCTTTTCACAACCATCTCCAAAGTTTCCATATCTTCGTCTCTCACCCCAATATCCCCGTTATCCCTCTTCTCGTACAGAGTTCCACCCTCTGCCCAAATACGTCTTAGTGTGAAGACCGTTGCCCAAGGTACCTGCTCCTCCCATGCTTCCTTCTCCAAGTCTTTGAGCTTTGCTAGAGGAATATGTGAGACATCCCATTTCTCTCCCGTCTGTCTCTCAAATTCTGCCACTATTGCATTTGGTGTAGTGGTGAAGGAGTTGACCTTCAGTGCTCGGTTACGCGCGACATCCGGTTGTTTGAGAGCGGCGACGAGGAGTGTGCCCACGCTGAGGGTTATGGGATGAGCACATCAATGTTGAATTAATACTGGAAAGAAATCATAACTTACTCGGACATAGTAGTAAAGCTTATCTTTCCATCCGCGTCACCCAAGAGCACTGCTTTCTTCGCTTTTACATCGAAGGTTCCCATATCTGATCCGCCCGGAGATTTTGCAATATACATGTCGGCGTAAGGGCCGGTGACAAGATAAGTATAGTCCAGGCGCTTAACCGACGAAGATATATATTTGCGCACTTTCAGCTTCTGCTGGTGTGGTTTCTCAATGGCAGATTCTGGACTATATTCAATATCAGTGCCATATTCCGAAGGGAAAAAGTGGAGAATCGAGCTGGAAGCTTCAGCGAGGCGAATAAGGTTGATTTGAAGATCAATAGCGTTTCTGCCAAGAGCGCTGACTACAGTGTCAAATCCTTAAGCGTGGAGTATTAGCGGAATGAGCGAAAGACATATTGTGGAGTGATTAAGTGCCTTTGTATGCATTGATAATATCTTCCTCCTTGCAAATATCCCCAATGATAACTTCTAATCCCTGTTTTTCTACACTTTGAATAATGTGTTTTTTGCTTTCAGTGGTATTTGATGAAGTAAAGGCGGCAATACGGCCGAAGGAAGCTTTGGCACTGAGAAGAGCCCGAGTAACGTAGATTCCTATTATGCCGGTGGCTCCGAAAATAAGGATATTTTTAGGAGCGGCCGCCATTGCACCGATAATGTTGCGTGGCAGACCAATACCTCCGAGTGATGTTTGTAGGTTTTAAGCCGAGCTGCAGAAGGTCCACTATATTGGTAAAGAGCTATAAGAGTGATGGAGGCGGGCATGAAAAAAAAGGTCAGAGCTTCCGCTTCGCCGACCCCTCATTACCCCGCATCTGGTGCAACCTAATTGCAATACATCCCGTCAATTCCGGTGGTTAGCGCAGCCACGTCTGCACGGCCCTACTTTCCCTTAAACAGCAAAAATACCAAAACTTCCCCTACCAAAAGGCCGTGCAGACGTAGTTTAGTATTATTTATAACGTTAATTTCTACGCAACTAATTAACGTTGTTTTTAAAATAGAACGCTACTAGTATTATAGAAGCCGCCCTAGGGGTTTTTTATTTATATGTAGACATAGACTAGAGAGGAGAGGTAGAGAAAGTATATACCTACTAGCCGCTTAGCGAGCGGATAAGTAACCCTACCGTATAGGTAAATATATAGGCGTATAGCTAGCCTAAGAGTACGTGCGCATTAGCGGCTCGATTAGTAGAGGTAAGATATTCGAATATATTTACAGCTTAGCTATAGGTGACGCCGTAGATACGACGGAGGGTATTAGTGTCACGTGCGGCTTAGTCAACACTAAGTTTTATAGCCTTAGTAAAGCACCCCCTATAGATTTACCAATTTAGCTTCGAATTATATAAATATAACCTTATTTTATGGCCTTAAAGTAAAGCTATTAAAAAGCTCTTATAAATTGGAGCTTATTAGTAGAGCTATGGAGGGTATATTGTTTTGATGATGGGGTGCGCGCCGTCGTGGCTCTTAGCGAGTTCACGATATTTCGGTGATCACTGTACCGATATTTCGATGACGACTGTATGATTATTGGATGATGTAAGGCATACTACCCAGGGCCGCCGAGGGACATGCCGTGGTCATTCTTTTTTACCGCAGCGAGAAGAGACTCAAGCGGATGACAACCATAAAGCTGGACGGCATCCTTAAGGATATGAGGACGGGCCTGCTTTCACTCATATGCGTTCCCTTAGACGTGTTTCCTTCAGTCGTTACACAGTTCATAGCGGTTGGGCTTTAACTAGCGATGGCTGGCAGAGGTACGCATCTTCAGTCGAGGTAAAGGTCAAGGTGATGAACTGAACGATGATTGAAGTTCTAACCGCGACAAATATAAGCCTTTAATATAGGCCTATATGTGTAGCAATTAATAAGTGATTGCTACGCAAACAACCCAAAAAAGGAACTCTTCCAGATCCTTCCTCACAAGGCAAGTTCAGCTAGCTCCAGGAAGAGAATTCAAACGCAAAGCAGAAGTTTCTGAGTGGTCCCTTCTGCGGCGCAGCACGGCAGGTTTTTTGCCTGTCACATTGTTAAAATTCTGGCTATTTATTCCGCGATAAATCCCTATGAAGGAAGAATATGTGGCTCCCACAATCGCCCAGATCCTGGCGGGTACGAGATCACAATCTTACATTGCCAAAACCTCAGAACTTGATTACCCTTAACTCGGCTACGTATCCTATCAGTACCACTTTTAGAGCTATCTACACTTGATCAAATGAAGTGAATCTTTTATGCATAAAGAATTTAATATATTAACCTTAGTTATTTTATCCACTACTTTTTTAAACGTTAATTGCAGCCTTTTTAGAATAGCTGAAGGGGAGTAAAATCTTGCCTTAGGTGGTTATGTTGTTTAGTGATTTTGCCATATTATTTATGAAGACCGTCCTAATTAAACAAAGCCGTCCTACTGTGGAGTAGTATGTCAGGGCCGTAGACAGCGGCGGGGTAGGGTTGGAGAGCTTCGTGGTGACCAAACAATCCCGAGATTCTTTCCCTGTAGAGGTAACCACGTACCCAATTGAGAATTCTTAGTAGGAGGGAACCCTGACGTAAAATTCGCCCGTAATCATAGTTACATATGCAATTATATCACGTTAATCTTTGCACCTAATCAAACCGTTCCCTTCGCCATTGATCTCGCCATTTGATCTTGTCAACCCTACCCCCCTCCCGCTACAAGACTGCATCAGGAGCAGCTTTCTTAGGAAATCAACGTGAGTTTAATACCTATTCACCAATCTAGTCCCTGATGTACTTCGGAGCATGACCCTTCCTTCCGGCTCCAGTCATAGATACCTCCTCGATCCTTGAACGCTCTTTCATCCCAATACACGCTCTCAAGGGCTTTTCGTACCCCGACTTGTAGTATCGAATCGGATGGTTGACGACCGTCGCGGTCTAAAAATCTCATATATTCATCGAGAATGAGGTAGGACTTGGCCATAAGCCGGTTAGACTCTGCAACCAAAGATTTCTGCTCACTGTGCCGTTGACAGAAGCTTTGGTACTCTTGGTCTGTAATCAAAAACTTCCGGCCGTCTCGAAGGGTATCGCTTGAGTCGTTTTCGCCTGCAACTATCAAGACCTGGAAGCACTTCCAACGGAACGGCTGGAGAGAATCAATATGCTTATTCATGTCTTCTTGATGGTTGAGCCGGCAGATAACTGTATTGATCTTGAACTTGATGCCATATTGCATACACCATGATCTAATCTTGTATAACTGTGGCACTTGATCGCCGGATCCTCGACCAATCTCGATGTTCGTAGCTTCATCAAAGGAGTCGCAAGAGACTGCTAAAATATCGATGTTGCGACCGTGCTTCTTGACGAAGCTCTCCTTGACAAGACTGCCATTAGTGACTATCGAGACAGATTCTAGGCGTAAATCCTCTTTGCAGAAGTCGATCATCTCGCCGAGGAATTTACTGTAAAGGAAAGGCTCCCCGCCAGCGAAGTTGATTTTCCGCATGCCAGCATTTTTAAGTAGCCGTAAGCCCTTCTTTGCTTGGTCAGGTTGCTCCATGTATGAGGTGGTGGCAGTATGAAAGCAAAAGCCACAGGTCTTGTTGCAGCGACGCGTAAAGTGATAATTGACTGAGACTGGGCTTTTCCAACGGCGAAAATAGAATAGCTTGAGCAAGGCTACGATGGAAATAGCCAAGGCCATAAGGCATAGGGTGGAGTTCATTGTAGTCAGGTTGGAAATTATATCCAAGGTCGATGAGATTCTGCAAAAACTGAAAGTGCTTGGTTGCCCCAATTTTGATAGTTGGACAGCCATATAAGTGCGGGCATTTCCAATGTGCCAAATTACACAAACCCCGCTTCTGCTGCGTTGTACAAAGCGCAGCCTTGTTTTTGAAGGCTGCTCCTACGAGAAACAACGTCATCATGGATTCTTCTACGAAATCGTTAATATTTATCATAGGTAAGACTTTTACACGTGTCTCGGTGCAGTGTTAACTAAGACAAGGTGCTCCGGGATCTGGAAAGGGGACGTTGTGCAAAAAGCTATCGGGAGAGTATGGATTCAGCCATCTATCGGTTGGCGATTTGCTAAGACAATTCACATCTCTGTCAAATGCCAATAAGAATATTGTCGATTGTGTGCACCACGGAGAATTAGTGCCTGTAAAGGCTCTTACGCCCATCCTGAAGAGCCATATTGATGAGGAGGTCGAGAGTGGACGGAATATTATACTACTAGACGGGTTTCCGAGGAGGTTAGACCAAGCGGCACCTGTTGAGGCACTGGTTAGCTGCAATCTAGCCCCTGCTAAATTTTGCTAAGGTTGTCGTAGGTTGGAAGCCCAGTGCTTGTTCTATTCTTTGACTGCCCGGAAAAGGTGGCTGAGCAGCGCTTCTTAACGAGAAAGCTTACTGGCAGGGAGACGGATGATGGCCAGACGTTTAGGAAGAGGTACCAGGAGTTCATTGAGTTAAACTCAAATATAGTTGAGAACTATCAGACGAAAGATATATTGCTTAAGGTTGGTCTAGTATCCTATGGTAGTCGCCTGTATACTAATACCGGAATAGATAGATACAAGTGGAGATACTGAAGTTTCATATCAGAAGCTCCTTAGTGCTTTGCAGGATACGAGCAAATGGAGGTCGTTAATCACAATAGCGTAAAATCTATGTTACTAGACTTTTATGGAGATACTTTCGAGAGAAATGATAAATCTTATCAGCGTTCTAATACTGAAGTTCTGTTGCACGAAGTGACATTGGATGATTAACGCACAGATCATGATTAGTAAGCTTAGACCTTGATCACGTTTGGTTATCTCGGTCCCAGACGATCAGCCAATTATAAGCTGCTTACATAATAGATTAATCATCTTATGTTGTTGTCGTCTGGTACTTACCTCAGAAGCTCAGACTAAGAAATCGATTGCGCTGGCGCGCTAATCTCCTTCGGATATTTGATCGATTTCTTGGTCTGAGGCACTTTGGCGAGATTTGTATGGAAACATAAGCATTTTTAGTAAGGAAAACTCACAAACCCCAACAAAATTAATCAACATCCCCACAACATATTTTAAGGTAAAAATTATATCAAATTACTCAGGAGATTAAGCTCTATAGATTATGAGATTTTAGGCTTTTTATATTTTTATATGGGCCCGTACGGGCCTATACAAAAAGTGCTTATGCTTTTAACAACAGGAATTTCAACTTTAACGAAATTAATCTCAGATTCGGGAGGGGATAATGCAATTTAAAGCCCTTTGATGTATAAAGTAGCGCCCTAAAATTTATGTATTAACTTTTGGAGACTTTATTTTATTATGTCGTGGAGGAAATCCCCTTATAAAATTGCCAAAACTAAGATTTTTGCTTATGCTTTTAACAAAACTCGCCAAACGCTCTCAGACGTGATTTTGGTGGATGTTAGTCAACTTGTTAACGGGCCGAAGGAACATCCGCTCCAATCAAATTCACGTCTGAGCTCGCTGAGGTAAGTCTGGTACACGGTTCGGAAATTTGTTAGTCCCTCGCGCCGATTTGTATGTGATTCTCATACAAACTCACGCGCCATACTATTTTTTTAGCTACCAATCAACAACAACCCAACATCTTTATAAACAATTAGCCAACGTTACGTTCTAGAGCTTTACAGGGCGATTCTAACGCTGCCAAAATTATTGCCAACGGCCTGGTGGTTACCGCTACGTTTCGCCTAAAATATTACCACTAAAAACAGTAAACATTTAGCCAGAGCCCTCAACTATCACTAATCTTCAATATTTATAATAGATAGATACCTAAATAGCTAACATATTGTATCTAGATTAATTCTATACCTTATTACCTGCTTTATTGCTCCTCCGCTGCCCGCACAAACGCCTGCACGAACGCCTGCACGAATGCCTATACAAAGCTCTATATAAAGCTCTGCACGAGGGTCTGCTTGAAGCTCTGGTCGAAGGTCTGGTCGAAGGTCTGGTCGAGGGTCTGGTCGAGGGTCTGGTCGGGGTCTGGTCGAAGCTCTGCTCAAGGCCCTATAGAGCTCCAAAGCTCTACTAACACGCAGCACTAATATACTAGGAAGTCTCACAATCGTTTCTACAAACGTCTACAATTGCCCGTGCCGTTGTCCGTACAAATGTGTCTACAAACGTCTGCGCAAACGTCTGCACGAACGCCTGCACGAAAGCCTGCACGAAGCCTGCACGAAGCCTGCACGACGTCTGCACGAACGCCTGCACGAATACAAACTCTATTTAAAGCTCTGCACGAGGCTCTGCACGAGGTTCTGCTTGAAGCTCCGGTCGAAGCTCTGGTCGAAGCTCTGGTCGAAGCTTTGGTCGAATCTCTGGTTGAAGCTCTGCTCGAGGCTCTACTCAAGGCTCTGGTTGAGGCTCCGCTCGGAGCTCTGGTCAAAGCTCTGCTTGAGGCTCTGGTCAAGGCTCTGGTCGAGGCTCCGCTCGAAGCTCTAGTCGAAGCCGTGGTCGAAGCTCTGGTCGAAGCTCTGGTCGAGGTTCTGGTCGAAACTCTGGTCGAAACTCTGGTTGAGGCTCTGCTCGAGGCTCTGCTCGAGGCTCCGCTCGGAGCTCTGGTCGAAGCTCTGCACGAGGCTCTGCTCGAGGCTCTGCACGAAGCTCTGCACGAAGCTCTGCACGAAGCTCTGCACGAAGCTCTGCACGAAGCTCTGCACGAAGCTCTGCACGAAGCTCTGCACGAAGCTCTGCTCGAAGCTCTGCTCGAAGCTCTGCACGAGGCTCTGCTCAAAGCGGTAGCTACAAAATAGTAGTATATGGCGTACTAACTAAACAGGCCACCCGTATATATATTAAGGTAAGGTATTTAGAATATAGATGCTTACTAACCATGTATTTAGACCTAGGACCTTTATCTATAGTAGAAAGGCGGCTATAGATTCTACCTTTGTTAGTCCTTTATATAGGAAGAAAGTTAGTATTAACTATAGGGTGTTCTATATAGCTGCGTCTTATATTTTCACTACCTCCTTTTATTATCGCTTCTATTTAAGACCTATCTTATAATTAGTGTAGTAGATCTCTATCTATATTAGTGGCCTCTTATCCTCTATTGCCATTATAGCGCTCTACTAGTATAGCGTTAGGTCTCCGCCTAGTAAGCTAGTAGTTTTTATATTTCCTTTTTTCTCTCTACTACTTATAGGTAAAGGGCTTTCTAGCTAGTATATTTAGGCGTATCGTCCCCTTAAGGGGCCCTCGCTCCTTATATACATTTTAGTATTTAGTATATATTTTCTTTTACTAGGTAGCCTTATACTATAACTACTCTCTATATAGTGGTTAAGTTAATATATAAGTCTAGTAGTAAAACTACTACTTTACGTTCTAGTATCGCGCGTAGTATTTTTCTAGAGGCCCCTATAGTTTTATATAGGCACTAGTTTTATAGCTTAGCTAGCGGTACTAGAGAGCTTTTTACTAGTACCTTATTACTTAGTCCTAGGCCCTAGATCTAGGAGCTATATAGCATTATTAGCTTTACTACTACTATATATAGTAGGCGTATATATTTAAAAAAGGGTCCCTATATTAAGGTAGTAATTTATAATACTACTAAAAATACTACTACTTTTCTATAAGTCGCCTATATAATATAGTCGTTCTAGTTTAACCTAGAGTTTACCTAGACCCCTAGGGCCTTAAGGGTAGCTTCTAGTTTTACTTTACAGCCCTAGATATTTACTATTAAGGCTAAGTCGCTACTTATCCTTCTTTTCCTTATAAAGTAGATAAGCTAGTATTTATTTAGTGCGAATTTAGTACTATATTGTTTTGCCTATACAATATACCTATTATACGCCTAGGTTAGCTTAGTATTGTTTTCTACTACTATATTTCCCTATATAATTAGATTTATATTATTTATAAATCCTAGGACTATTATATCCTAGCTATTATTATATATCTTTAGTAGTTTAGATATAAAGAAAAGAAATAGGATTAGTAATAGGGGTAATCCCTATAGGATACCTGTAAGTATTAATATTAATTCGCTTTTATAGCCCTTAATTACAATCTTTATAGTATACCCTATTAGGAAGGTTTAAATAAACTTAATTATCTAGTCTAGTAGGCCCTTATTTCTCAAAATCTATAAAAGTCTCTTATATAGTATATTATTAAATGCTCTGCTTAGGTCTAGGCTTAGTATAGATATAATATATCCTAAGTAAGCTTACTATACCGCTTAAATACTAGAGGTAATTAGAGAGAGGGCTAAGAGGGTTAATATTTTCTTTCTTGCACCTATTTATATCTACAGTAGCAGCTCCTATTCTTCTGCCGCTTCTTATATATATTTTATAACTATTTTTTCTAAAAGGTTTCCTAGGGTGCTATAAGTATATAGTAATAAGTTTTAAAACATTAGTAGGTATTATATTAATTTAAATCTCTATAAAGGTCTTTAAAAAGTATATCTTAAATATACTTTTATATAATTACCTTATAAGTATAATTAAGGCTATAATTGCCTATTATAATTCCTTTAAAGGATCTTTTAATAAAGCAAAATATTTTAGTATTAAAATGTTACTCTTTTATTATATAAGATTGTTTTAATTAAGAAATATAATCTTTTATACTAATAGGCATTCCCCCCCTTTCTAACTTCTTATAAATAGTATAAGAATTAGTAACCTTATCTTATACTATTTAAATATAGTTTAAAAGTAGTTTAGAAGGGGTTTCCTTAAAAGTTATTTTAGTAAAAGCTATTACTATTACTTCTTACTATAATATAAGACTCTATATAAAGTCTATACTAGTAAGTCTATATATAATATAGATATTACTTATTGTATAATTACAGCACCTGTCGTACCAACCGCGTGCCTACGCGTTCGGTACGCCAGGTACGCGTTTACGCGTTCGGTGTACTAACCACTCGCTTATACGTCTGGTGCACTTATAAAGCACTGACTAATTAGGGGGAGGACGCATTAGTATATAGACTACGTAGTCTGCTTGATATAATTAACAGTCACCATCATCCAAAAGAGTATACGATACTATACGTATTTCGTGCCCCTGGATCTAACTTACTCGTGCTATTAAGTTAGTACGAATACTGATCAGTGAGCGCGCACAGATCAGCAATTACTCAATACCTCCCCCGAGCGATACTCGATAGCGACTACCCGTTTAGACTCTTAGTACGACCTGCTGGAAGGTCGGAAGTTGGGGATTATGGACTATTACCAACTCTATATACTTATTTAAGTCTTAGTACGGTTTACTAGAAGTTATAGACGTAAATACAGACCTTTACGGAACCCCCTATCCTTAACCCCCTTAAACCCTAAACCTCTTTGGACCTTACGGAAACCCTTTACCCTTTTACAAACCGTTACGGACCCGTTAATCGCCTTTACGGACCACTATAAGACCCCTTAAACTATTACGGACCTGCTAATCGATTTTACGGACCGTTATAAGACCTCCTCCACCCGCTATAAGCTATTACGACCCGCTATAGCTTATATAGATATACAACGCTATACAATATGGCAGATATAAGCAAGCAAATTAGCGAAGGTTAAAAGAAGTGGAGCTAAGCAGTCGACCTCACGTTTACGGACGACGTTAACGACTACATTAATTTCAAAATCCTTAAATACGGACACTATAAGCTTCTAAACGACGACCTATAGGAGTAATATAAGGAAGACTTTGCGGACTTTACGGAAGCTATTCTAAAGACTTATAACCCTACTACCATCCGTAACCTACGAACCCTTTTACGTCACTAAGGTATATAGGTTAAAAAAGATAAATGAGTTACTGTTGTATGGTCCTTATATAATATAATATAGGAGGAGGACCAAACGGAATAGACTAAAGAGAAAATCCTAGACTAGGTTAAAGCTATGAATAATCTCTCTACTTCTCCCAAACTTAATAGTATCGCTGGCCTTATACCTAACCTACTTAACCAAATTCGTCCTATAAACCTAACCAATTTCGGAATTAATCTTACGGGCTAAAGTACACCTAGTACCCAAGTTACGGACTATAATACCCCCGTAAACTAAAATATGGACTAAAACCCTTCCGTTAATAAAGCTATAGATCCGTAACCTGCCTAAGTTATAAATCCGCAAGCTATATATCCGCAAACCATATATCCGCAAGCTATATATCCGTAAGCTATATATCCGCAAGCTACAGATCTATAAGTTATAGATCCGTAATATACCTAAGCGAAGACCTATGGTAAGGAACTAGCTAACCTAGCCAAGCTCTATACTGACAAATCTAAGTATAGCGGTGAAAATAATAATTTTAACTTTAAACTAACCATCTTTACGGACCTTTGCTAAAAGGCTAATATTCCTGTATAATTACAGCACCTGTTATACCAACCGCGTGCTTACGCGCTCGGTACGCCGAGTACGCGTTTACGCGTTTGGTGCACCAACCACCCGCTTACGCGTCTGGTGCACTTCTGAAGCACTGACTAATTAGGGGGGAGGCGCATCAGTATATAGACTACGTAGTCTGCTTTATACAATTGACAGTTACCACCCGTCTAAATGAGCATACGATACTATACGTATTTCGTGCCCCTAGACACGACTCACTTGTACCATTAAATTGGTATAAACACTGATTAGTGAGCGCGCACAGATCAGCAATCACTNGACACCTCCCCCCGAGCGATACTNGACAGCNACCACCNGTTTATATCCTAGTACGACCTGCTGGAAGGTCGGAAGTTGGGGATTACGGACCTATCACCAACTCTGTATACTTATTTAAGTCTTAGTACGGTTTACNNGAAGTATAATAGACGCGAATACAGACCTGTACAGGAACCCCCTACCCTCGAACCTCGAACCCCTATCCTTACTANACCTCCCCCAGACCCCTTACGGAGACCNCTTACCCTTCTANGAACCGCTACGGACCNGTTAATTACCTTTACGGACCGTTANAAGCCCTTACAGAAACCCCCTACCCTCCTGCAAACCCTTATGGACCNATTATCCGCCTTTACGGACCACTACAAGACCCTTCTACCCGCTACGTANAATACTACANAGTATGGCAGATATNAGCAAGCAAGTCAGCGAAGGTNAAAAGAAGTGGAGTTAAGGAGTCGACCTTACGTCTACNAACGACGTNAACGACTATATTNAATTCAAACTCCTTAAATACGGATACTTTAAGCCTACGAACGATGACATGTGGGAGTAATATAAGGAAGACTTTGCGGACTTTACGGAAGCTACTTTTAAGGCCTGCAGCCTTATGACCATCTGTAACCTACGAACCCTCCTCCGTAACTACGGCGTATGGGTTAAAAAAGACAAACACGTCACTGTTGCACGGTCTTTATATAATGTAATACATAAGGAGGACCAAACGGAATGGACTAAGAAAGAAATCCTAGACCAGTTCAATACTACTAAGGAACTCTTTGCTTCTTCCAAACTTAATATAATTGCTGGCCTTATACCTGACCCACTTAACCAAATTCGTCCTACAGACCTAAACGCCTTTGGAATTAATCTTACGGGCTAGAGTATACCTAGTACCCAAGTTACGGACCGTAATACCCCTGTAAACCAAAATACGGACTAAAACACTTCCGCTGCTCAAGCTATAGATCCGCAAACTACATGTCCGCAAGCTACAGATCCGTAAGCCATATATCCGCAAGCTATAGATCCGCAAGCCACATATCCGCAAGCTACAGATCCGCAAGCTATAGACCCGCAACCTACCTAAGTAAAGACCTATGGCAAGGAACTAGCCAACCTGGCTAAGCTCTATACCGACGAATCTAAGTACAGCGGTGAAAACGACAACTTTGACTTCAAACTGACCATTTTTACGGACCTCTGTCAGAAGGCTGACATTCCTAAACAAGAGTTCAGCCAAGCCTACTCTACCATACTGCGCGGCCTAGCACTTGACCACTACTACACCAACCTTAAGAGCAACCCCCTTGGTGTCCCCTTTAATAAGCTATGTGAAGCTACCCGCAACTACTTTAAAGGACCGGAATATAGGCGTAATATCCTTACCCAATGGAATGCGACCAAGCTACGGACCGTAATCGACAAGAACACCGAAAAATCGACTATAGAGTGTCTGCAAATCCTTATTAAAGACCTCCGGCACCTATAGCACGGCCTTAACGCCAAGCTTCGAACAGACGACTTCCTGCACAATAAACTTATTACGGCTTGCCAGGAAGTAGAGCCCTGTAAGTACGCCTATTACAAGCCTACAGACACCTTAGCTGGCCTTATCAATGACCTACGCTCCTCTATTATAACGTACGAAGTCTCAAACCCACCAAGCAGCACTCAAGCCTTCGCTACGGATATTCAATATCCGCAAACAGACTCAGAAGCCTATTTTACGGACCGCCGCTACCGCCAGTAGTACCCGTACCGACCAAACCCCACCCGTAACCCCCGCAGCAACCCCCGTACGAAAGCATATCCACGCAGACGAACTAGCTAGAAGTACTTCGTGTGCGGCAAGGAAGGATGTTGGTCTATAAGGCATACCCAGGAAGAACGTAACAAGTCTAGGAAGAGACTTAATAACCGGATCAACCAGTTTATTTTAGAATACGAAGGAGAGGAAGCAGAGGAGCCCCCTAACGAGTTAATAGAAGCCCTTATAATTGACTTTAACTCAGACACTTAGGAACAGGAGACCTCAGAGACATTCCTAACTACTTTTGGACCTTTTACGGACAGTTAAGCCTTTAATACTATGACCGTATTAGCCAACCGCTCCTTTATACACTCAATTACACCCAAAAACTGGCCCGCAAGTACACCCGTTGGACCCATTACGGACGTTACGGACCGCGAACAGGACCCATTTGCATATATTACTACAGAACGCTATACCCCCAAAGAATTCTATGGCGTTATAATCGATACAGGTGCCTCTAAGAAGTCTACTGCAGGTTACGGACAATATCTTGTATATAAGACTACCGTAAATAATAATACGGACATTAACACTATACAAGCTGGGGCCGTAAACGTCCAATTTGGCATTGGTTCAACCGCATTAATTAGATTAGTTGCAGTTAAGACCCCAATTAGCCTAGTTGACTTCCACATAGTAAAAGCGGACACCCCTTTCTTACTTTGCCTTGCGGACATGGATAGGTTACAGGTTTACTATAACAATATTACAGACACCTTAATCGGCCCCGCAACTGCCCCAGGAAGTAAGTATATTACCCTACCAATTACACGACAATTTGGACACCCGTTCCTTATATAGGGAGAGACTTTACAGACCTACATTTAGGAATCTTTCGACTATAACCCGTGCTATCTTACCAGTACGGAGATCCACCGTCTGCACCGCCGTTTCGGCCACCCGTCAGCCGAAAAGCTATATAGAGTCCTTAAACACTCTGGACACGACGACGTTAATAGGAAGGCAGTTGATTACCTAACCAAATACTGCTCCTTTTGCCAGAAATACGGACGTTCCCCAGGCCGATTTAAGTTTACCCTTTGTGAGGACCTTGACTTTAACCACTCAGTATACGTAGACATTATGTACATCAACGGCAGCCCAGTATTACATATAATTAACGAGGCAACCCGCTACTAAGCCGCCCGT
The DNA here is from genome assembly GCF_001692895.1 of Cenococcum geophilum 1.58. Taxonomy (NCBI): domain Eukaryota; kingdom Fungi; phylum Ascomycota; class Dothideomycetes; order Gloniales; family Gloniaceae; genus Cenococcum; species Cenococcum geophilum. The sequence goes on along the minus strand of NW_027137572.1, from coordinate 2,769,669 downwards.
TGGTTGCAAAATATATCTATAAAACATACTTGGGACATTTTACGGACCTACTAGATTAACACATACCTTGGACCCCCTGAGTATATCACCCACGACGCTAGTAGGAACTTCATTAGTAAGGAATTCCAACAGTACGCTACGGCCATGGCTATTTCAACAAAAGCCGTTCTAGTTGAGGCGCACTAGTCCGTTGGACTTATTAAGCGAGCTTACCTAGCTTTACGGAGAGCTTACCAGATTATTACGGACGAGTGTAAGAATATCTAAAAAGAACTAGCTTTACAGATGGCCGTAAAAGCCGTTAACAATACCGCTGGCCCTGACGGACTGGTACCTACCCTCTTAGTCTACGGAGCCTACCCAAGGATGAGCAAACTGGATCCTCCTGCCCCGTCCGTTACGGATCGAGCAGCTGTAATACAGAAGGCAATGGCCGAAATAGTCAAATTACGGGCTAAACAAACTGTTAATAACGCTCTGCACCACCGCAACGGACCTAATACAACCCCAGTACACAACCTCCTGCTTAACTCTAAAGTCCTCGTGTGGCGGGAAAGCGGCAATTGGACTGGACCTTACCGTCTACTAGCCGTAGAAGACGAAACCTGCTGTATATAGCTCCCTAGCGGACCGACAAGCTTCAGAAGCACGTCCGTAAAACCCTATTTTTGGTCTAAAAACACCCATGATATTGAGCCAGACGAACTAGAAGTAACCGCCGAACCAGACAAACCAGAAATGACTGCCGAATTAGATAAACTGGAGGCACCCTTGCCTACCCTAGAGGTCCCCTAGAAACCCACTAAACCTACTAAACCTGCCGTAAAGCGTGGCCGAGGACGCCCCCGTAAGAATCCCGTAACGGAGAACCACCTAACCTCCGCAGGCACATCCGCAAAGCAATCTCCGCCTGCGGATATATCAGTTCTAGTACAGGAAACCCCTTTTACGGACTTACGGCGTAAAGAGATCAACGGACTACTTGAAAAGGGTATCTTTGCAATTATAACGGAGAGAGACGTTCCGTAAGGCGTCCGTATATTTAACTCACGCTTCATTGACGAGATTAAGCACCCTGGTACTGACAAAGCCTTTAAGAAATTAAGGCTCGTTGTACAAGCTTATAACGACTAGGGAAAGGACCTAGTCCTTACGCAATCGCCTACAATTCAACGGGTCAGTCAACGGATTATACTCGCACTTACGCCTGGACTACAGCAAACCAAATCCATAGCCCTTTACTTACGGGACATCTCACAAGCCTACGTGCAGTCTAATACCTACCTAAGCAGGGATATCTTTATACGACCACCCTATAAGCTTAACCTACAACCAGGAACAATTTTACGGGTCGTAAAACCTCTTTACGGAGTACCAGAAGCCGGAAACCATTAGTTTAAGACATACCACCAGCACCACGTTAGTAAACTCAAAATGGAACAGTCGACCTACGACCCCTGCCTCCTATACAGCCCATTAAACGGCCTTAGTATTATTAGACTCCAAACAGACGATACCCTCTTCTTAGCAGACCGGACATTTGCGGACGCTAAAGAGACTAAACTGCAAGAAGCTAAGTTCCTGGCAAAGCCGCGAGAGCAGTTAACTAAGCAGACTCCAATTAAGTTCAACGGAGGCTTAATTACACAAAAGGGCAACTTAATCCAGCTAACCCAGGAACGCCAAGCTCAAAACCTAAAGCTCGTTACAGCAAAGCCTACGGACCTCACCAGTTCCCNCGGAGAGACCCGTAAGACCNTAAATANAAAGGACNAATACGCTGCACAGCGTGCAAGAGGCGCCTANATTGCCANAGTCTGCCAACCCGAATCTGCCTACGACTTGTCCTTTGCGGCCCAGGCAGTAGATCCGCAAGAAGAAAATATNAAGNAGCTTAATAAGCGCATTNAGTNGCAAATTGACAATGCAGCAAGGGGACTTACTTTCGTACCACTAGACCTAAGTTCCCTTAGCTTACTGGCATTTACGGACGCCTCCTTTGCCAATAACAAAGACCTATTATCACAAATCGGCTTTGTAATTGTACTTACGGACCACAATCAGGACGCAAATATACTGCACTGGTCTTCAATTAAGTGCAAACGAGTAACCCGTAGTATACTAGCTTCTAAACTATATACACTAGCTCATGGATTTGATATAGCAGCCGCAATTAAATCAACGGTCCAGAAGATTCTACAACTGGAGCAGTTACCCCTGGTTTTATGCACCGATTCAAAGTCCCTTTACGACTGCCTAGTTAAACTAGGTACGACACAAGAGAAGAGGCTTATGGTCGACCTAATGTGCTTACGTCAGGCCTACGAACGACGTGAGATTACGGAGGTTAAATGGATCAGCAGCGGAGACAACCCAGCAGACGCCATGACTAAGGCAAAGCCGTATTAAGCTCTTAAAACCCTAATTAACACAAACAAGCTCAACCTAAAGGTCACAGAATGGGTAGAGCGAGACTAACGGAGCATTTACGGTTCAGCCACAGCCCGTCGGAAGGCCGTACGGTGCATTCACGGCCCGTTAAAAGGCCGTACAGTTCATTTTACGGACCGTAAGCAGGACTTACGGCCAGCTTGGAGCACCATTTGGAAGGCAACCCAGAAGGCACCTCAGGAGGGATTTCCTATGTATTTTCTTATGTGTTTTATGGTTCTATTAAGACAATTACGGAGGCTATACATAAGTGGTTTCATTTTCCAAGTACCGCCAGTGTATAATTANAGCACCTGTCGTACCAACCGCGTGCTTACGCGCTCGGTACGCCGAGTACGCGTTTACGCGTTTGGTGCACCAACCACCCGCTTACGCGTCTGGTGCACTTCTAAAGCACTGACTAATTAGGGGGAGGCGCATCAGTATATAGACTACGTAGTCTGCTTTATACAATCGACAGTCACCACCGTCTAAATGAGCATACGATACTATACGTATTTCGTGCCCCTAGACACGACTCACTTGTACCATTAAATTGGTACAAACAATTCCTAAATAAGAGTTCAGCCAAGCCTACTCTACTATACTGCGCGGCCTAGCACTTAACCACTACTACACCAACCTTAAGAGTAACCCCCTTAGTGTTCCCTTTAATAAGCTATATAAAGCTACCTATAACTACTTTAAAGGACCGGAATATAAGCGTAATATCCTTACCTAATAGAATGCGACCAAGCTACGGACCGTAATTAATAAGAACACTGAAAAATCGACTATAGAGTGTCTGCAAATCCTTATTAAAGACCTCCGGCACCTATAGTACGGCCTTAACGCTAAGCTTCGAATAGACGACTTCCTGCACAACAAACTTATTACGGCTTACTAGGAAGTAGAGCCCTGTAAGTATGCCTACTATAAGCCTGTAGATACCTTAGCTGGCCTTATTAATAATTTACGCTCCTCTATTGTAACGTACGAAGTCTTAAACCCGCCAGGCAGCACTTAAGCTTTCGCTACGGATATTTAATATCCGCAAATAGACTTAGACGTCTACTTTACGGACCGCCGCTACCGCTAGTAGCACCCGTACCAACCAAGTCCCACTTATAACCCCCATAGCAACTCCTGTATAAAAGTATACCCCCGTAGATGAATAAGCCAGAAGTGCTTTATATGTAGTAAGGAAGGATGTTGGTTTATAAGGTATACCTAGAAAGAACGCAATAAGTCTAAGAAGAGATTTAATAGACAGATTAACTAGTTTATCTTAGACTATAAAGGAGAGGAAGTAGAAAAGTCTTTTAATAAGTTAATAGAAGCCCTAATAATTGACTTTAACTTAGATACTTAGGAACAGGAGACCTTAGAGACGTTTTTAACTACTTTTAGACCTTTTACGGATAGCCAAGCCTTTAATATTATGACCGTATTAGCCGACCGCTCCTTTATATACTTAATTACACCCGAAAACTGGCCTATAAGTATACCCGTTGGACCCGTTATAGACGTTACGGACGTTATGGACTACGAACAGGACCTATTTATATATATTACTACAGAACGCTATACCCCCAAGGAATTCTATGGTGTTATGATTGATATAGGTGCCTCTAAGAAGTCTACCGCAGGCTATGGACAATACCTTGTATATAAGACTACCATAGATGATAATACGGATATCGATATTATGTAAACTGGGGCCGTAAACGTCTAGTTTGGCATTGGCTTAACTGCATTAATTGGATTAGCCAAAGTTAAGACTCTAATTGGCCTAGTTAACTTCCACGTGGTAAAAGCGGACACCCCCTTCCTACTCTGTCTTGCAGATATAGATAGGCTATAGGTATACTATAACAATATTACGGACACCTTAATCGGCCCCGTAACTGCCCTAGGAAGTAAGCATGTTACCTTACCAATTACACGATGATTTGGACATCTGTTCCTTATATGGGGAGAGACCCTACGGACGTATATTTAGGAATCTTTTGACTATAACCCGTGCTACCTTACTAGTACGGAGATCTACCGTCTGCACCGCCGTTTCGGCCACCCGTTAGCCGAAAAGCTATATAGAGTCCTTAAACGCTCTGGACATGATGTTAATAAAAAGGCAGTTAATTACCTAACTAAATACTGCTCCTTCTGCTAGAAATACGGACGTTCCCTAGGCTAATTTAAGTTTACCCTTTATAAGGACCTTGACTTTAACTACTTAGTATACGCGGATATTATGTATATTAACGGCAGTCTAGTATTATATATAATTAATAAGGCAACCCACTACTAAGCCGCCCGTTAGTTGCAAAATATATTTATAAAATATACTTAGGATATTTTACGGACCTGCTGGATCAATATATACGTTGGACCTCCGTAGTATATCACCCACAACGCTAGTAGGAACTTTATTAGTAAGGAATTCCAGCAGTATGCTATGGCTATGGCTATATTAATAAAAGCTATTCTAATTGAGGCGTATTAGTCTATTAGGCTTATTAAGTAAGCTTACCTAGCCTTATAGAGAGCTTACTAGATTATTACGGATGAATGTAAGGACATTTAAAAGGAACTGGCCCTATAGATGGCCGTAAAAGCCGTTAACAATACCGCTGGCCCTAACGGACTAGTACCTACCCTCTTAGTCTACGGAGCCTACCTAAGGATAAGCAACCTAGATCCTCCTACCCTGTCTATTACGGAACGAGCAGCTATAATACGGAAGGCGATGGCCGAGATAGTCAAGCTATAGGCTAAACAAACTATCAATAACGCCCTGTACTACCGTAACGGACCTAATACGACCTTAGTATACGACCTCCCGCTTAACTCTAAAGTCCTTATATAGCGTAAAAGCGGTAAGTGGACCGGACCCTACCGTTTACTAGCTGTAGAAAACGAGACGTGCTGTGTATAACTTCCTAGCGGCCCGACTAGCTTTAGGAGCACGTTTGTAAAACCCTACTTTCGGCCTAAAGACACTTATAACGTCAAGCTAGATAAACTAGAAGCAACTGCCGAGCTAGATAAACCGGAGGTAACTGCTAAACCAGATAAACTAGAAGCGACCGCTAAATTAGACGAGCTAGAAGCACCCTTACCTACCCTAGAAGTCCCCTAGAAACCTACTAAACCCACTATACCTACCGTAAAGCGCGGTTAAGGACGCCCCTAAAAGCACCCCATAACTAAGAACACTATAATAAAGACTTACCTAACCTCCGCAGGAATATTCGCAAGGTAATCTCCGCCTATAGATATATCAGTTCTAGTATAGGAAACCCCCTTTACGGACTTATAATATAAAGAGATTAACGGACTATTTAAAAAGGGCGTCTTTATAGTTATAATAGAGAAAGACGTTCCGTAAGGCGTCCGTATATTTAACTTACACTTTATTAACGAAATTAAGCACCTAGGTACTAATAAAGCTTTTAAAAAATTAAGGCTTATTATACAAGCCTATAATAACTAAGGGAAGGGCTTAGTCCTTATGTAATCGCCTACAATTTAATAAGTCAGCCAACGGATTATACTTGCACTTATGCCCGGACTATAGTAAAGTAAACCCGTAGCCCTTTACCTACGGGACATCTCGCAAGCTTATATATAGTCTAATACCTACCTAAGCAAAGACATCTTTATACGACTACTCCGTGAGCTTAACCTATAACTAGGAATAATTTTATGGGTTATAAAACCTCTCTACGGAGTACCGGAAGCTAGGAACTACTAATTTAAAATATATTATTAGCACCACGTTAGCAAGCTTAAAATGGAATAGTTAACCTACAACCCCTGCCTCCTATACAGCCCATCAAACGGCCTTAGTATTATTAGACTTTAAATAAACAATACCCTATTCCTAGCAGACTAGACCTTTGCGGATGCTAAAGAAACTAAACTATAAAAGGCCAAGTTCTTAGCAAAGCTGTAAGAGCAGTTAACTAAGCAGAATCTGATTAAGTTTAATAGAGGCCTAATTATATAAAAGGGCAACCTAATTAAGCTAACTTAGAAATGCTAAGCTTAAAACTTAAAGCCTGTTATAGCGAAGCCTACGGACCTTACTAGCTTCCGCGGAGAGACCTATAAGACCGTAAATATAAAGGACTAATACGTCGCCTAGCGCGCAAGAGGCGCCTATATTGCCACGGTTTGTCAACCCGAATCTACCTACAATTTATCCTTTGCGGCCCAGGCAGTAGATCCGCAAAAAGAAAATATTAAGCAGCTTAATAAGCGCATTTAGTAGTAAATTAACAATACAGCAAGGGGACTTACTTTCGTACTATTAGACCTAAGTTCCCTTAGCTTACTAGCATTTACGGATGCCTTCTTCGCCAATAATAGGGACCTATTATCACAAATCGGCTTTATACTTGTACTTACGGACCGTAATTAGGACGTAAATATACTGCACTGGTCCTTAATTAAGTGCAAATAAGTAACCCGAAGTGTACTAGCTTCTAAACTATATACACTAGCCTATGGATTTAATATAGCAGCCGCAATTAAATCAACAGTCTAGAAGATTCTATAATTGGAGCAGTTACCCCTAGTTTTATGCACCGATTTAAAGTCCCTTTACGACTGCCTAGTTAAGCTAGGTATAATATAGGAGAAGAGGCTTATAGTTAACCTAATGTGCTTACGTTAAGCCTACGAACGACGCGAGATTACGGAGGTTAAATGGATTAGCGGCGGAAACAACCTAGTAGACGCCATGACTAAGGCAAAGCCGTATTAAGCCCTTAAAACCCTAATTAACACAAATAAGCTTAACCTAGAAGTTATAGAATGGGTAGAACGGGACTAATGGAGCACCTACGGTGGAAAACGGTGGAAAGCTATGGTGGAATTTGGTGGACTCATGTAACCCGCTAAATTTTATAGGGTAGTCGAATTAACCAATTACGATTTTCCATCCCCGGGATGGAAAATCGCCATTGGCTCGCTTAGCACTAGCGCCTTGGCGGCCCTCACGATCTAACTTATAGCTCGTCTACTGCCCGTTAAAAGGCCGTATGGTTTATTCTACGGACCGTAAGCAGAACTTACGGCCAGCTTAGGGCACCGTTTGGAAGGCAGCTTAGACGGCACCTCGGGGGAGATTTCCTATATATTTTCTTTTGTGTTTTATGGTTCTATTAAAGCAATTACGGAGGCTGTATACAAGTGGTTTCATTTTTCAAGTACCGCCAGTGTATAATTATAGCACCTGTCGTACCAACCGCGTGCCTACGCGTTCGGTACGCCAGGTACGCGTTTACGCGTTCGGTGCACTAACCACTCGCTTACGCGTCTGGTGCACTTATAAAGCACTAACTAATTAGGGGGAGGATGCATTAGTATATAGACCACGTAGTCTGCTTGATATAATTAACAGTCACCATCATCCAAAAGAGCATACGATACTATACGTATTTCGTGCCCCTGGATCTGACTTACTCGTGCTATTAAGTTAGTACGAACACTTATAAAGTTATTATAATAGAGTACTTTAGCTTATTAGTACTATAGTTATAAAGATTACTTATATACTTTTTATAGTATAGTTAGTATAGTAGTACTAGATAAGCCTCTTATAAGGCTTATTACCTATAACTTTTACTATATTATTAGTGGTATAGTATTAAGGATTATCCTTTTACTGCTTTTTTAAAACTCTTTTATATAGTCTAAATATTATAATAGGCTATTTACTAGGTTTAACTTACTAGGCTTATATTTAATCTTATAATTAATCTTAGTTAATTCTTTTATATAATAGGCACAGTATACTAATTAGCTCTTTATAATTATTAAGTATATATATTATATATAGTATACTTAAAATAGTATTTATATTATATATAGTATACTTAAAATAGTATTTATATACTTTAAAGCTTTATACTATAGTATAAAATTCTTTATTATAGGTATTATATTAAACTTTAGTATTATTAAACCTCTAGCTATAATATATAGTAAGGTACTAGTATTACTATATGCCTAAGCCCTTTTTAAAAGGCTAAAAAAGTATTATAGAAGAGGGTATAACTAACTACCGGTACTGTACCAAGGCATAAGATCGCTGCCTAGGAGGCTTTAAGACAGCGTTAGCACTACCCTTATATGTTTTAGATATAAGTTATAGGCGTTGGAGTTAGGCGTCTACTTTTATATATTTATATCACTTAATTTCCATAAATTTAGAATTAAGTTGCTTATTTAATTCTCTAACGTGTTTTACCACTCACTGGACCACCTCAAAAAACCACCAAAAATCGGGAAATTCGCATCTTGATATCTTAACAACGGCTTAATAATAAATTCTAAAATTTTATATTTAGCCGTTTATACCCATTTTAAGACTCCTGCTAAAGTTCTGGAATAATAAGCCTAGCCGTTGTCAAGATATCGAGTTTTGGCCCCCAATTTTGAGCGGAATTACTATTCCTCTAGAAGAACTTACTAAATTACTTCTAAAGTTAGATTAGAGTCTCGAAATAGGCATAAAAAGCTAATTATAAAATTTAAGAATTTATTATTAAGCCGTTGTTAAGATATCAAGATGCGATTTTCCTGATTTTTGGTGGTTTTTTGAGGTGGTCTAGTGAGTGGTTCGGTCCGGTGAGTGGTAAAACACGTTATACTGTAAAGCTTACAAAGGGGCTTATATAAAAAAATATAAAGTATATAAAACGCCTATATAATATCTATAGATAAAGCCACTATAGTAGTAGAACGCGACTACTACTCACTTAATAAAGATACAACTACTCTTAATTAAATCTAGGGTATAATATACCTTAAAGCTAATATATATAGTATAGCTAGAAAGCTTACGCGATATAAAAGGGTTATAGTAGACTTAAAGGTAAGACGCTATATAGAAAAACGTAACACTATAATATACTTAATAGGGGGCGACCTAATTATAATAACTAACAGATCTAGGGAAGGGAGAAGATAATTACCTATGTTTAGGAGTAGCGCGTATACCTTAATAGGTAGGGCAAATCGTTTAGAAACTATAGAGGATAGGCTTAAGCATATTAAAGATGCAATAAAATTATAAGAAATACTAATAACGTATATAATAAAGCCCTTATAGGCTAATATTATGGCTAGCGCCTAATTAGTGCCCCCTAGCGTATACCTAGCGTAGCACCTATTAGGTCTATAGTTAGGGTCTAAATACTAAAAGTAGTAGAAGTAGAGCTAGAATAGATCTTTATATTAATTAGAGTATATATACTAAAGGCAGTAGTAGTAAGGGTCCTATATAGTAGTAATATAGAGGTAATACTCCCTAACTAATAGGTAAAGAACTAGGCTATTACTTAGGGAGATACCTCTAAGTATAAGATTATCCGCTAGGACTACCTAGTTAAAGTAATTTAGGTACCCCTTAATATATAAGTAGAAAGTAAGTAAGGCGCTATAAATTTATAAAAAATTATAAAGGTTATTAAAAAGCTAGTCCTATAAATTACTATATTTAGAGTTATATAGCTTTATAAAGTATATATAATATATATAGGGGTATTATTAGGATTCTAAAGGGTTAAAATATATAATACCCTAATAATTAACCTACTAACCTAAGAGATATAGGCGGTAGCAGTATATAAAGGAATAGTTTAAATAGCCTCTAGTATAAAGCCTAGATAGATGTAAATAGAAGATACCTATAAGTTACTAAACTAACTAACACTATAAAAGGGCTAATAATAGTATAATATAACTACGGACACTTAAACTATAGAGTAATACGTCCCCTATTTAATAGCCTAGACCTAAAAAAGCACTAAATAATAGCTCTATAGGAACTAGTATATAAAAAGTAAACCTGTAAAATATGCTAACTAAAAGGATATTACCTCCTATACGAACTAGACCTAGCTACCTATATATACTTTCTAGTTAGTTAATATATTAATATATAGATATAGAGCTACTATAGTATTAGCCCTAATATAGGTAAACTATAAGTGGCTACTAATAGAGGCCAAACTAGTATAATTAATATTTACAACCTAAAGGACAATAAGTCCTAAATTGCTATATAAAGGCTACTTTAATAGGCTATTAACATAGCAGAAGGCGAGGTAATAGTCTTAGGGGACTTTAATATATACTATATATTATAGGGAGGACAGTAGGCTATAGTTAAGGTATAGGCAACTTACTTACTAAATAAGCTAGAAATGCGGGGCCTCGCCCTAATTACTTTAATTAGCGAATCTACCTAAAAAAGAGGAACCTAAGAGAGTATAATCGACCTTATATTTATATAAGAAATACTTATAAACTAACTAGTATTTTAATTACCTAGAAAATATATAGGCAATTACTATAGACTATATACCTATATAGATAACGCTTAACTTTACCGCATTAGTATAATAAACCTACTAGAGATATACTACTAAGAAACTTAACTAGGAAAAGTATACCTAGGAAGTTATTAATAGGCTAGCAGCTACGGAGGACGGAGCGAAAAGAGATTTCCCCTTCCTTTTTGGGACTAGTGGCTATCCCCTATGGGGTCGCCAAAGTTATGGGGGCTCTGTCGCCTAAGTAACGAGATTTTAGGCGGTCTATGCCCCTAGACCCGCCAAAGGCCCTTAAAACCTTAGCAACCTTATGGGCACCTTATGGGGAGAAAACCGCTAGTCCCAAAAAGGAAGGGGAAATTTCTTTTTGCTCCATCCTCCGTATACCCTAGGAATTATTAGAGAATATCTAAAGGATTATAAGTAACTACTTAGAAGAATATTACCTAAAAGCTTAGCCTAGTAAATACGCCCGCTATAAATAGTCGCTAAAGGCGGCCTAGTATAAGGAGGGCAAGGCGAGAGTATAGTATAATAAGCGAAGCCTTCTACTAATAGAGCTATAAGGCTCTAAAGAATAGGCTTAAGAAGATAATATAAAAAGAGGGTAGAAATAACTAGCGCTAATTTCCAAAAGAAATTATCTTAAACCCTGCTAAACTATATAATAAGAGACTCTAGCGTATATTAAAGTAAAATAAGCAAGCCGTTAAGGAGATACTAGGGGACCCCATCTACTTATACTCCGCTAGATAAAATAGGACTAGTATATAAATAATAATAAGGGAAAAATTAAAAGTACTAGTAAAAAGGTTCTTTTTAGATGTGTGTTACGGAATAAGGTTAGGAGACTCTATAAACGTTATAGTATTAACTAAATATATAATAGGATATTACATAAAGGTATAAGAGGTGCGTATATACCAGTAATCTATATACTATAGGGTGTTAAGGCTTACTAAGCTTACGTGCATAAGGGCTACTATGCTAGAATTTATAATAACGCGGGCTAAGTAGACCTATTAGATAATAGTAGCTAAATCTACCCCTTATTTTTAGAAATAAACTATATAGTATTAGTAAAAGAAATAAAGAATACTATATAAAAGCTCCTTACTAGTAAGGCGCTAGGGCTAGATAAGATTCTAAATAAGATAATTAAAGCCATAGTAGAAGCGGTAGTAATACTATAACTACCTACCTCTAGGGAGGTAAACTACCTAAATACTTTAAAGTAATAACTATCGGGAGTAAGGCAATTTGCCCTTACGTGCGGCAAATTGCCGTCACGTACCGTCGTGGCACTAGCGCGGTAAGAAACCTTAAGTTCCTTACCCTCCCCTATCTAATACAACAAGCTTTTCCATCACTATATCTACTCGAGTAGTATTAGTGATTTCCCCTATATTACTAACACTAATTAGTGGTTAAATACACAGTCAACTACAGAATAGCAAGGTTTTTAATAAAAGAGATAGTCTTATATAGGGGTACTATATACGCTTATATAGAATGGATCCCAGCAATACTATGCTACCTTAGACTTGCGGAAAACTAGTAATAGAAGTATTACTAAGTACTAGGAGATACCAAGTTGCGTCTATTACGTAGAACAATTACGTTTACGAAGATTTAGTTAAGTACTCTAGGTTAGAAGTGTTACTAAACCTAGGGTCTTAAATCAACGTCCGAAACGCGTTGAATAACATCTTAAATTGCCTACCTTTTGACAGCAAACCTACGAGATTCTATAAAACTAAAAACCCTACCTACCTTTAACATACGACACCCCGTTAATTCTACACTAATTATGGCGTTAACCTACCTAAAGAAGTATAAGAAGGACATTAACCCGGAGACATAGCATAAAGATATTAACCCTATAAATACCAAACAACAGGACCTAAACGGATTCTTACTATACTATATAGCACACTATAAAGACAGCGAATACAACAATACTATGCTTTGGTATTATATAAAGAAGGACTTCATTAGATAGATAAAGGAAATATAGGCTCTTATAATAAAGGTTATTATATAAAACTTCCGTAACTTCCTTTAGGAGAACAGAGTATTTATCCCTATAGATAGGGGCGCTATTAGAGATAATATTTAGAAGCATATCATTAACGCAAAAGAAGAGCATAAATAGACTCCATAAGAAATTAAGTACCAACTACGCACTATAAGGAAGCTTAACTTACGATAGAATCCAAATAATATACTAACAGAGACACGTTCTAATTCTATTGCTCTAGAGCAAGCGTAAGACCCCCTTACTTTGCGATTCAATAACCTTTAAACTCTACTAAAGTAAGACTAGGTACCACGCCGTGTTCTATCGGGCTTTATATCTCCACTGCAGCCTATAAAGTAATCCCTACCTTAATCTCTAATGCAATTTTAACGTGGCCTAATACCACTTAAAGGCACCTTAAAGATGCTTACAGAGCTTACAAAGCTCTATTTAGACCAGGAGAAGAGGTTTAGTAGAGAACTATATAATATCCTTAATTTAAAGCTGCGTATCTTCTATGACTATTACTAAAAGGTTGGACTAGAACCTAACTAATATCATAACGCCTATTCTATTATGCTTAAGGGCCGCGCCAGTACCTTCTATTATAATTATCTAGCAGGAAAAGGATATAATTTTAACCAAATAATATATAAGATAAGATGCTACTTTAAAATAGAAGAGAATAAGCAGTAGTATATGTCGGAATAAAGAGAGACTACCTTCCTAAGAATTATTGCTACAAACCTAGGTATCTCTCGGCTTAATTATCTTTAAAAGCTCTTTAATTAACTTTAGATAATTTAGCGTAGTTTATCTAAATCATATTAAGAGGACTTTAGCCTATATAATTAAGTTATTAGCGCATGCCGAGGTATTAAAGAATGCAACCTTACTCTTTTTAATCCTATAAACACTTATAAAGGAGTATATACCTAATTAAGATCCTCTATTAGCACAGCTCTGCGCTCTTAAGAAGTATAGTAATTTAATACCTAACCTTAACCTACTTTAATTAACCCAACCAATTAACACGATTATAACTGGACCGATTAAATATATAGTGGCCGCGGTAGGGGATACGGTAGAGGGTATAATTAACGTCAACCACAAGGTAATTATAGAGGTTCATTTTAGAGCAATTATTAGAAGAAGTACTACGTTTATAAGAAGCCAAATTACTAGTTAACCAGACACCCCCTTAATAGACGAAAGGAGGCATATAATAAGTTCCGCTAGAGCGCACAAAATGTTAGAAATCGTAAGGTTACTATAGCCTACTTCTAAAGCTTCCTAGTTTAATATAAAGGTATAGAAGATCTTAAGGGTAAGGTTAATAAGGCCAAATAGCTCCTTATAGATATGGAAATTAAGAACTACTCCTCTAACTAATACTTTACTAAGTATAGTAAGGTAAATAGCACACAAACTATCGCTGTCCTTAATAACCAATCTATGCTCCATTCCGTTATAAAGTCAGATATCTTTAACGAGCTAAAGGAAAGTTCCGCGTTCTCTTTTAATAACAGATACTTAGCGAACGTCTTCTATAGTATTATGCTAGATACTAGAGCCGCAAAAGTATCTACAGTAGGAGAACCTTAAGTTTAAGCCCTTTAGTAGCTTAATAGATCTGTTCAAATTAACCAATTAACGGCAGGCCAACATACAATCCGCTTTGGCAAGGGTACTACAATCTCTCTTGGTACAATTAAGGTCTAAACCCTATTAGGATATATCACTTTCCACATTATTCCTATAAATACCCTATTCCTATTCTGCATCTAAAATATAGATAGATTAGGCGTTAAGCTTAATAACCTTAAGAACGTGCTTATCTAGGGAGATAATTAGGTGCCCGTTATACGCAAATAGGGTCACCCTTAGTTACTCCTTCAACAGCCAGAAAGGAGCGTTGCTTAGAGCCATTTAACTAAGTTAGAGCTACGCCAACTACATCATCGTTTTAGTTACCTATCCGTCCACTAACTACTTAGGGTCCTTTAGCGAGCAGGTTATAAGGTTAAGGTTAAGATAATTAAGCATCTTATAAAGTACTACTATTACTATTAAATAAACTAGAAGTCCCCTAGCCGATTTAAGTTTACCCTTAAAGATAACTACGACTTTAACTTCTATATTATTATTAACATTATATATCTTAGCGGTAAGCCAGTACTCCAAGTTATTAACTTCTTAACTTCCTTCCAAGCCGCACGTTTCCTAAGGGATATATTAGCTAGGAACGCATAGGATACTCTTTAATTATACTAGATTAATGTCTACCTAGGACCCCCTAACCAAGTCATTTATAACATAGGAAGGAACTTCTTATCTATAGAGTTTTGGCAATAAGTAAAGGCAATAGTAATTAAGGTTAAGGAAGTCCCTATTAAGGCATATAATAGCGTTAGAAAAGTGGAATAATACCACACACCATTGCGCCAAGCATATAAGATTATTTCTTTAGAACTAGAGGACACTAGTAAAAAGCTTATCTTATAGATAGCTATTAAGGCTATTAATAATTCCGCTAGTCTAGATAGACTTATACCCACATTACTAGTCTTTAGCGCTTACCCTTAAATAACTAATAATTCTCTACTATCTCCCTCCATTATATAATAAGCTAAGGCTATTTACAAGGCAATAAAAGAGGTGCAACGTATCTACGCCACGCGCTAGGTTAACAACGTACTAGGAATAAGAAATAGCCCAAACACCTCAACTACGCTTAATTTGCCTCTCCAATCTAAAGTATAGGTATGGCGTAAAAAGGGAGGATAGTTAGGGCTATATAAACTCATTACAAGCGATAGTTAAACTTATACTCTTTAAATGCCCTATAAACCCACTTAATTCCATTTAACTATTATTAAGCCCTACTATAGGAATAATAGTTATAAGCCTTTACAGAATGCCCCAGAGGATTCCCCAGAGGATGCCCTAAAGGATACCCTAGAGAAGAACCACGATTAACATGCTCTAAAAGGAGACCATAATTCTAATATAATTGCAGCAGATATACCGTAACCACGACGCGGTAGAGGTCGCCTAAAAGAATCACAAAATCGCTAATACCTTATTAATTTTAAAGAGCAATTTATTACTGCTATTAAGAGTAAAAACAAGTTATTAATGGCCTTTATAACAGCTAAAGAGAAGGCTGACTTTAAGCTCGCAAAATAGCTCTAAAAGGAAGGCCGTATCACAACCCCAGGAGCTCCTTTTCAAGCATTTGACAAACAAGAGATTAACGGTCTCATTTTAAGAGGAGTCTTTAAATTTAAGAAGTATGACCCTACCAAGTTTAATAGAGTTCGCATCTTTAAGTTAAGAATAGTTAATAAGATTAAGGGCAAAGCTACTAATACCCCATTTAAGAAATTAAGGCTTATTATCTAAGGTTATAACAATAATAGTAAGGAGGTAATCCTTACGCAATCCCCTATAATTTAACAAGCTAGTTAGCAAGTTATTATTATACTAGCTCCCTCCTTAATAAAGAACGGAATAGTAGTTTATTTATAAGATATCACTTAAGCCTACACCTAATTAGAAACGCACCTTTAGCGCTTAATATTAGCATATCTTCCAGAATAAATTTGCCACTAATATCCTAAAGATACAATTATAGTTATTCTTAAGCCATTATACGGAATTGCAGAGGTAGGAACCTATTAGTAGGCTACCTACAGCAAGCACTATAAGGAGAAGCTTTTAATAACTACTTCTATATTTAATCCCTACTTCCTTATTACAACTACAGGAACCCCATTTAGAATTATTAGTATACAAACCAATAATATAATTATCTTAGGAGACAACTAATTCTTAGCTCTTAAAGAAGACAAGCTAGTAAAGGCAAATCTTATAGCAAAGCTAAAGAAAAGACTTAGTTTAATAACACCATTGCTCTTTAATAGATGCATCCTCTCCCTAAATAAGGATTCTATTGCTTTACGCCAGAAGGGTTAAGGCAAGAAGATTAATGTTATTAATATTAATTCTTTAAAGTAAGGATATGTAGAGCAACGCGCTTATAAAGCTTATATTACTTCTATCTATTAACCTAAGGCTTCCTTTAATCTCTCTATTGCCGCTTA
Source organism: Cenococcum geophilum 1.58 (assembly GCF_001692895.1). NCBI lineage: Eukaryota > Fungi > Ascomycota > Dothideomycetes > Gloniales > Gloniaceae > Cenococcum > Cenococcum geophilum. Next base: position 2,752,765 of record NW_027137572.1, on the reverse strand, counting down.
ATACTAGGAACTAACTAAGGACGACGTTCTTGCCCTAAATAAGCGTCTTTTCTAGTAAATGAACCATCTTAATTAAGGACTACTCTACGTACCTATTAATCTTCCCACCGTTAAGCTCTTTGTGTTTATTAATAGGTCGTTTATAAATAATAAAGATTTTAGCTCCTAGCTAGGATATAAGATTATTATCGCGAACGAATCTACTGGAGAGAATAACTTTATAATCTACGGCAATCTCATTTATTAGAGCTTAACTAAGAGTAAGCGCGTTACTTAAAGCGTTCTAGCGTTAGAGATATATAGAATGGTTGGTGGAGTTAATATAGCAATTATAATTAGAACTACCTTAAAGATAATTATAGATTGACTTAAACTTCCTATTATCCCTACGATTATATACACCGACTTATATTCCCTCTATAAGTGTTTAGTTAAGCTTAGTACTATAAAGAAGAAGCGCCTTATAATTAATATTATGGCACTATAGTAATCTTATAAGTATTAAGAACTCTTTAAGATTTAATAGATTAATAGCTAAGATAACCCGGCAGATGTAATAATAAAGGTAAACCCAAATAAGGCGCTAGAGACGTTTATTAATATAAATACTCTATATATACGAGTTAAAGGTTAAGTTAAGAGGGAGTAGAAGATGTGGCAAGGGCCGCTAAGGCGCTAGTAGTAAGCGAGCTAATAGTGATTTTCCATACCGGGCATGGAAAATTGTAATTGGCTAGTAGAAGTCCGGGTTAGTAGAATAAGGCGTGTTACCTGCTAAAGTCTGCTATATTCTACCTACTGTTATATTATCGCATACGGTCTGTTTGCATATAGATAGCAACCATAAAAAGAAGAGTTGCTAGTGTCGGGAGTAAGGCAATTTGCCCTTACGTGCGGCAACTTACCATCACGTGCCGTCGTGGCACTAGCGCGGTAAGGAACCTTAAGTTCCTCACCCTCCCCTATCTAATACAACAAGCTTTTCCATCACTGTATCTACTCGAGTAGTATTGGTGATTTCCCCTATGTTACCAACAATAACTATAGTTGTTTTATAAAAGGAAAAGGGCTACTTTTAAGAAGCTACAAACTAATTACCCTAGAAAATACCCTAAGAAAGCTTTTAGAAAAGATAGTTATAGAACGTATATAAGAAGCAGTAAATATATAAGAGCTACTACTATAGATATAAATAGGCGTAAGAAGAAACAATTAATCCTCTTATCTATAAATTCTAAAGCTATTATATCTTAGTTATTATTATTATATATCTCTAGTAGTTTAAATATATAAAAAAAGGAATAGGATTGGTAATAGAGGTAATCCCTAGAGAATACCTATAGGTATTAGTATTAATTTACTTTTATAGCTCTCGATTATAATTTTTATAGTACGCCCTATTAGGAAGGCTTAGATAAACTTAATTATCTATTTTAGTAGGCCTTTATTTCTTAGGATCTATAAAAGTCTCTTATATAATATATTATTAAAGGCTCTACTTAGGTCTAGGCCTAGTATAAATATAGTATATCTTAGGTAAGCTTGCTATACCGCTTAGATATATAAGGTAATTAGGGAGAGGGCTAATATAAACCTAATTATATAGGGAAATATAGTAGCAGAAAACTGTACTAGGTTAAACTAGGCGTATAATAAGTACATTATATAGGCAAAACGACGCTATACTAAATTTGCACTAAATAAATACTAGCTTATCTACTTTATAAGGAAAGGCAAGGCAAATAGTAACCTAGCCTTAATAGTAAATATCTAGGGCTATAGGGTGGGACTGGAAGCCACCTTTAAGGTCCTAGGGGTCTAAGTAGACCCTAAATTAAACTAAAACATATATATTATATAGACGACCTATAGGGGAGTAGCAGCATTTTTAGTAGGATTATAGATTACTACCTTAATATAGGGACCCTTTTTTAGACGTATACACCTACTATATATAGTAGTAGTGGGGTTAATAATACTATACGGCTCCTAGATCTAGGGCCTAAGATTAGTAGTAGAGAGAGAAAAGGAAATATAAGAACTATTAGCTCACTAGGTAAAGACCTAATGCCATACTAGTAGAGCGCTATTATAGTAATAGAGGATAAGAGGCTACTAATATAGATAGAGATCTACTATACTTATTATAAGATAGGTAGACCTTAAATAGAAGTAACAATAGAAGGAGATAGTAAAAATATAAGACGTAGCTATATAGAATACTTAATAGTTAATACTAATACTTCCTCTATATAAAGGACTAATAAAGGTAAAGTCTATAGCTACCTTCCTACTATAAATAAAGTCCTAAGCCTAAATATATAGTTAGTAAGTATCTATATTCTAAATACTATACCTTAATATACTTACAGATAGCCTATTTAGTTAGTATACTATACACTAATTTTCTATAGCTATTAGTTAGTAAGGGACTAGCTATTTACTAGCGTATATATAAATAATATTAACTAGATACTCTCTATAGGTAGAGGCTTATAAGTAGTAGTAAAATAGCTTATAGGCTAAGGTGTTTTCTAGTAATTCTAAATAGTATATAAGATCTAATAAGAGGACACTAAAGGATATGCCCCCTTTTAGCCCCTTAGAGACTAAATACCCCCGCCTAGCTATAGGCGGTACGCTAGTAAATTACTAGATACTCCTACTATTTTCCCCTTTAGATCTTCTAATATACCTAGGAAGTATAATATATAAGGTAGATCTAAAGATATAAAAATATATTAGTTTAGTAAAGGTAGAACATATAGAACTAGCTAAAAGGAAATACTTAAGTTTTTCCCCTTATAGAGCCTTTTCCTATATAAAAAGGTAGAAGTATATATTCCTAAAAAGGGACTAAATTAGGTAATAAATGGAATTAATATAATAATTATATACTTAAGCTTAAAGCTTAATATAAAGTTTTAAAGCTCTTTATAAATATTTATATAAATATTTATATATTTATTTATTTACTTATTATAAGGTATATTGCCTAGGGTATATAATAGGGAGTAGGTAAGCTAAGTAAGAGTTATAGGGAGTTAATAGAAGAGGACGGTATAGTAAAGAGTATAGGTAGAGCCTTAAAGGAAGAGATAAACTAATAAGGGATGTAAGGAGGGGTTGCTAAGGCCTAGCTAAAGGCTAGCCTTAGTAGTCCCTAAGAGCTCCTAGGCGTATACCTAAGTAAAAGATAAAACATCCCTTATATCTATATAAATACTTATATAAATAATTAATTCTATTAATTCTATATATTGCCTAATTTAGTCCCTATTTAGGTCTTTATAGGCTTTTACCTTTCTATATAGGAAAAGGCTCTATAAGGGGAAAATCCTAAGTATTTCCTTTTAGCTAGTCTTATCCGTTCTACCTTTACCTAGCTAATATATCTTTATATCTGGCCGTCGAAAACGGACTCTGCACCTGTACGTGGTGACGGCTACGAACCTGGGTCTTCGAAGTTCAGACCCAGAGCCAACGCAGAGACGTCGCACAGCGTGCGATACGACATGGTGGTGGTAGTTGCGAGTAGTGTGGGCGGTGGTGAAAAGTTTTCACATGGGATGGTGAGATCTCGAAAACCACCACTGTTGGTACCCCCTTACGATAGCAGGTACTACACTACTATTCTCCTATCAGAAGACACCTGTACGATCCAACATGGATGCACAGCATTCGATAGCATCCCCCGACCCCCAATAGAAAGCATCGACGACCTCTCACATCGACGAACGAGCGAATGCGACCGAGCAACGAGCAAATATACGGCCCCTCCTAACCCCCAGGGCGATCGCCCGCGGAGCATGCTCCCCCTTACGCCTTCGATAGGCCCTAGGGGGGGGGAGGCATGGCGTATATGGCAATGGTCAAACAAGAGATAGCACACAGGGGATGGCCAAGATATGGGAAACAACAGTACAGCAATCAATTGGCAAGGCCTAGCTGGGACGTAGTGAACCCTAGCTGGGATAAGCTAGAGAAGGAAGCAGTGGTTCCCAAGGAGTTCGAACATCCAAGGAGGACAGGACGTAGTTGTAGGCCCGTAGGGCCGCCGCTACGGACAGACATGGCAAAACGGGGTTTTTCATCCTACTGAGGTGGCTCATAGGGTTTTTCCTCCCCCAACTGCAGGGTTTTCTTCATGTAAATTACAAGTTTTCCCCCCTGCGACGGAGTAGTCTGCGTGGGCCAGTAGGATCCGTATCAGACGTTAATCAAAGAGTTACTACTATATCTTTATATCTTTAGGTCTACTTTATATACTATACTTTTTAGATATATTAGAATACCTAGGAGGGGGAAATAGTAAAAGTATCTAGTAATTTACTAGCGTACCGGTTACGGCTAGGCGGGGGTATATTCTTTAGTGTCCTTCTATTAAATCTTATATACTATTTAGAACTACTAGAGAACTCCTTAGCCTATAGCTATTTTGCTACTACTTATAGGCACATACTTATAGAGAGTATAGGTAATATTATTTATATCTATACTAGTAAATAGCTAGTCCCTTACTAACTAATAGCTATAGAAGAGTAGTATATAGTATACTAACTAAATAGGCTATCTATAAGTATATTAAGGTATAGTATTTAGAATATAGATACTTACTAACTATATATTTAGGCTTAGGACCTCTATTTATAGTAGAAAGGCGGCTATAAATTTTACCTTTATTAGTCCTTTATATAGGGGGAGTATTAGTATTAACTATAGGGTTTTCTATATAGTTACGTCTTATATTTTCCTACCTCCTTTTATTATCGCTTCTATTTAAGGTCTACCTATCTTATAATAAGTATAGTAGATCTCTATCTATACTAATAGCCTCTTATCCTTTATTATAATAATAATACTCTATTAGTACGGCGCTAGGTCTTAGTAAGCTAGTAGTTTTCTATTTTCTTTTCTCTCTTTACTACCTATAGGTAGAGGGCTTCCTAGCTAGTATACTTAGACGTATTACCCCTTTAAGGGGCCTCACTCCTTATATACGTCTCGTTCCTTATATACATTTTAGTATATTACTATATATTTAAGTCTACTAGGCCAGTTTTTATACTATAACTATTCTCTATACAGTAGCTATATTAATATATAAGTCGAGTAATAGAACTACTACTTACATGGCCACTATAGTCGCGTAATGTTATTTATAGGCCCATATAGTCCTATAGATATACTAGTATTTATAGCTTAGCTAGTAGCGTTAGGGAGTCTTATACTAAAATACCTTTACTACTAGCCTAAGGCCTAGATTTAGGAACCGTGTAAGTATTATTAGCCTTACTATAAATATATAAAATAAATATCTATATAATTTCCTATATAATTATTTCTATAACTCTATAATTAATTACTAGTATAAAAATATATATCTATACGCCTATATATTTATATAAAACTCTATATAAAGTTTCTATATAAGGCTCTGCACAAAGCTCTATACAAGGCTCTTACTCGAAGCTGCTCTGCTCAAAGGCTCTGCACGAGGCTTCTGCTCAAAGCTCTGCTCAAGGCTCTGCTCGAAGCCTCTGCCTCGAAGCTCTGCTCGAAGCGCTCTGCACGAAGCTCTGCACAAAGCTCTGCTCGAAGCTCTGCACGAAGCTCTGCACGAAGCTCTGCAACGAAGCTCTGCCACGAAGCTCTGCACGAAGCTCTGCACGAAGCTCTGCACGAAGCTCTGCTCGAGGCTCTGCACGAAGCTCTGCTCGAGGCTCTGCACGAAGCTCTGCTCGAGGCTCTGCACCGAAGCTCTGCTCGAGGCTCTGGCACGAAGCTCTGCACGAAGCTTTGCACGAGGCTCTGCACCGAGGCTCTGCACGAAGCTCTGCTCGAAGCTCTGCACGAGGCTCTACCAAAGCTCTACGTAAAGCTTACCCCCTTCTGCATGGCAAAATATATACCTACTAGTAGCCCTTAAAGTATTATTTAAAGCTGGCTCGTCGGTTTAGGTACTCTGGCTGCGGTAGGAAGAGGGCGGCGGTGGTTGTGGGAGAGGTGCGTCTGCTACGACTTGGGGCGTCGGGCGCGATAATGAGACAACGAATTGGAATCGGGTAAATCGGGCAACGTAGTCTTCTTCGCCAGGTTTGATTTGGTAATTCTAGCCATTAGGAATAGCTTAGGGAGCTATGGAAGTTGAGACAATTTGGCTCAAAGTAGGTGTATATAGGCCTAAATACCCCGCGCGGGACTAACAAAAATCCGAACCGTGTACCAGACCTTCTAACGAAGGTCTTGCCAAAAGCGGCTAGCGGCTTGGCAAGAAGGTCTGGGAACGAGACAAACGTTTGGCGTCACGCGGGGTCCCTCACCAGCTATCTATATCTGAGCTCTGAAAAGGTACGCCGGAATCATATAAACGTTTCTTCAGTGCTTATAATCATGGCAGGCTCAGTGAGCGGTATTCAATGAGACCCCGATCTTTGCCTACGATATCCTCCATCCTTGAAGTGGAGCGAAAATTTTGCTCGCTTGCGGTTCAGGAATTGACCGCTAACAGTGGAAACCCTCCATTTCAGAGCATACGGTCACTAGGCCAGCGGAGCATACACGACGTGTACTACGACCGATTTAGCCTTCTCTCTTCAGCAGGCATTTGGGTCAGGCAACGAAACGGACGATGGGAGGCAAAGGTCAGAAGGGGCGGCAACTTCACCAATTCGAGATTCGAGGAACTTTCTGACCCTCGCGATATCTCACTGTGCGTAAGGGATATCACGGGAGTCGACTGCACAGAAAAAGCGCATTTTGGACTTGAGCGTCTTGCAACTCTTTCAACTATACGAAAAGCCTGGGTAGCCGATAGTGAGTTTAGGATCGTGTCGGATACTACCGATTTCGGTCACACTGTTGGCGAAGTTGAACTACAGCAACAGGCTATATTTGATACTGTAACAGACCTGTCCATTGAACAACAGAAGCAGAGAGCAATGCAAGAGATGGACGAAAGGATTGCGAAGTTTATGGAAAGATATTCGTGGGCATTTTGCCCCGGGGTACCAAAAGGGAAATTGACGGCGTACTTCGAGCGTAAGGCTACCTGATATTCAATTGTCGCATTTTAAATACTCGACCTTTTGTAATATAATCAAGGGCATGGGCATGCATGGCTTCCAGTTCGCAAGAGTGTAAAGCGCGCTTTGAAGTATCCTCATGTACCGCGTCCCTTATCTTGTTGTTCTAAACCAACTAGATAGACTTTTCGTCTACATCTTTAGTTTTACGCTTCCTGTATCGAGCGTCAGTGAACCCCACCTCATTATGACCCGTATAATCTATGTGCGTTCCCGCAACGCGATCTAAGCTTACTGCTGCCCAACCAGACTTGCTGATAAACAAACACCGTTTGCTAGTTTGCTAGTTTGTTTACTTGTTTGCTTTGTAATCAAACAACCAGTCAAGCCTAGAGTCCTGATTTTAGTAGTCAATCAAGCCCTATATCGTCCCGTTTGATTGAGTTAGTTTGCTCGTTTAATATAAAAGATATAGGTGTTATTTTTAGTCAAGAGTTCTTAGTGATCGAGTTTTAGGCAGTTCTATAATATACGCGCCGAAAATAAATATCTCAACGCGTCTTTCTAACTTACGCCTACTAAAATTTCCTCTTTTACCTACTAATTCCTATTGCTAAACTACCTATATTATATCTTCCTAGTAAAAGGAATACTTACCTAGAACTCTTATTAATTTTATTTATTTACTCTAAGAGTATAAATAATTCTATGCCTTTTAGTAAAAGGAGAACGCTATACTACCACGCTCTAATTTTAAAGTCCTTAAGCTTATTAAGTCTATTTAGGCTAGGTAGAATAGTTATTTAATAATATTTAATAAGCCATTAAGCTTTAAAGCCCTATTTCCTTAATAATATAGTATAATATTAATAAATAGAATAGGAGGCTTATAACGATTAAGTCTAGTTAATAATATAGAAAGATAACTTCTAGAAAGTATCTAATAGCAGCAGGATCCTTAAAAGGAGACAACTCCTATTAGATTCCTAGTAGATAGATATTAGAGAGTAAAGATGTGAGGTGATAAGCTCCGCACCACTCAGCCACACAAACCTACAAAAGGTAAACGAGTGACTGGTGTCAGATAACTCATATAGAGCTATTCATTGATGAAATGGGTTGATTGATTGATGATCTTGATGGTGTCTTGATGGTTTCTTGATGGTTGCTTGACCTAGGGCCCCTGGGCTTAGACGAAGATATTTACAATACACGTGACCCGTGCACGGACCAGTGCACGTCCTACGCCACCGAGAATACAGATTATCTGACAACTGGCAGGGTAGCGGAAAATCCAAACGATCCTTATCGATACGATACGCGAGATCATATCATATCATATCATATCGATCGATATTTTTTGATCCGCTACCAAATAAGCGAGTAATCTACTAACGTCCTTAGCTTCCCTACTAATTAGGTATCTCCTTTCTACTCTCTATTTATACTTCTCCTCGTACGAGATACTATATATAAGATACTATAAAATAAAATAAAGTGGTAAAAAAGAGAGGAAATTAAATTTAGTAACTTTTATCTATTCCTTATTATCCTCTAGTTCCACGATCCAATCCTTACCCTCTAGTGCTCCCGCTGCCGCCGCTATAGGCTAAGAATTTTTATTATACAACAAACATTAAGCCCTATAATCCCGCCACTTATAATTTCCATAGCACCCACTACAGAACCCTAGGAGACTCCGATACTTAGTAAAGGGGTAAGGGCCTACTAGACGACGCGGAGTCGCCATATAGGCCTCGCAGGGCTAGTGTTAATTAGCTCTTTACCTTATATAAGTAATATAGGTTACTTACAATTATATTTAGAGATCCACGGCTCTAAATTAGAATTGCATTTATATATAAGGGCCTCCCCGTCTATACCTGCTTCTCTAATACCCCCCCCACCTAAGCCTCCATATTAATTACTGGTAAAGCTTTTACCCTCTCCTACTTATCCTAAGAGTAGTTAGTTATATATGTATATCGTATAGAGAGGAGAATTTACTTATAGTATGGCAATGTTGCTAAAGAATCTCTTATATGGTAGGACGAGAAGTGTATTAAATAATTGTATTTCCCAATTCCTGATAAAGGACAACATTAGTAGGATTTAAACTCATAATCTATTAAGTTTAAAGTTAGCATATATTTGTGTATGCCACCTACGCGCCTTTAGTGGTTATCTTTTATCTAAAATTATCTTATTTTATACCCTTATGTACCTTTTCTTTCTTTATATAACTACTATACTTCTTTTATTCCTTCTTTAGCTATTCTCTTTTAAAATTTTACTTCTATACCAACTCTTTATATACTCTATTCTTTTAATATTTAATATTCTAAGCTTTATCTGTTCCTATAATATTATATAACGTCCTCCTAAAAATACTCTCTCTGGTTTGTTACTTATAGCTAGAATTAAAAGTACCTCTCTTATAAAGAGTAAAAGCCACGGCTAGCGCTTTATTTATTATTTTTAAGACCACCACTAAAGTAAAGAAACTTTAATTTCGTATAGTACTTTAGAGCAGTAGTCCTCGTACTCGTCCTAGCTTGCTAGTTAAGTAACCTTTTTATTTAACTCGTTTATAATTTAATCGTACTTATTAAGTTTCTTATACTTATCTTATAATAGCTTATTATATAATACTGTCTAAAGAGAGGTAATAGGCTTCTCTAATTCTTAGTATGTTTCCTAGAGCCGTTGGACCTTTAAAAGTACTATTTTCTACTACTCCTTCTTCTAAAATGTCTTAATATACTTTATATAACGATTTAGGTAAAGAATAAATGCAGCGGCGTAAAGAGGCGAATTATCTGTTCTCTAGTAGTACTTATTAAACTTCGCCTATATATTCTTTACTTAAAGTAAGAGAGCTTTATTTAATTTAAAGAGTGCCTATTATATAATATTAGCTTTAGCTTAAATAAAGTAGCTAGAAGAAGAGTTATATAAAAGAGTTCTCTATATATTTAATAAGCACATCCATTATAAAGAGTACTTAATTAAGTGTTGCATAATCCCCTTATGTCTCTAATATTACACGGTAGAATAGCTTTAAAAAAGTGTAAATTATATAAAGAAGCTTCTAGTCTTGCGGTAAGATATAATCCTCCTTAAGCGTATTAAAGTTGCTCTTAATATAGTTATTAATTCCTAACTTATGCTTAAGTAAGACGCTAAGCATTTAATACTAGCTATTCTATCTTATATAATTATTAAGTAAAACTTATCTTCTAACTAAAGTCTTAAACTCCTTTATACGGCTTACTAAGGCACGGAAGTATATTATAATATTATAAAGCTTGCCAAGTAGGCCTATTACTCAGAAGGCCTATTTCTACTTAATCTCTTCTTATAACTTTACTCCTTTCCGCTTACGTTATTCCTTTTATATAACTTAATAGCCTTAAGTTTAAGAGTATCTTTAAAGAGGAAGGCCTGGATAGTAAGATTAATAGTATACCCCTGGCAGCGGATACGTTATTAGATGGGATCCTAGGTAATATCCTTATTATTGGCGAGATACTTATAGATTATACAATAAAGAGTATTATTTATTATAGAATTATCTGTAATAATAGCTCCAAGCTTTTATATAATCCTATACTCCTCTAAAACTAGGAGAAGGGTATTTTATTATTTAGCTCTACTATAACTAGGTACCGTATAAAGAGTAAGAAGAGCTTTTATCTGGTTTTCCTGGCTATTAATAAAGTGGGCGCAGACTATAAGAAGAAGGTGGTTATTTAGGGACGTTTAAATATTAACAGAAAGATAAATACTTATTAACGCTAATTAAACTTATCTTTATATAATATCTTTCTATAACTAAAAGGAATAGGTAATTATTTAAGAAATTTCTAAGTATACTATTATTATTAAATTAGATAACTTTAGGTTAAGAGCCTAATAAAAGATATAAAACTCTTCCTACTCTATAATCCAGAATAGAAGGTTTTGTATAATAACTAAGTTAATAAGAGCTTATTAGATAACTTCCTTATTTAAAACCTTTATAAGGATTATAGAATTAACTTTATCTATCCTAAATTCTAATGCTATTTTTGCCTAAAGTTCCTAAAGCTTTTTAAGTGCTTACTCCTTCGTACAAGGCTATTTTAAGTTAATAGAGATTACGTAGTCTTTCGCAAGGTGTTTTTTTATATTTATAGTTAATAGTGCTAAGTAACTTTCGCACTAATTGCAGTATATAAGCCTTCGGTTCTTTTTATCGTATATTAGCTCATTTTTATACGGTGGGCGAGTAAATTCATAGACTAGAGATTAAAGCTAAGCCTATTATATGCTAGAGCTCTTAATTAAGCTAGGAGTATTTTTAAAAAGAGATGAATCCGCTTCTAAAGCCATGTTTTATACAATATTAAAGTAAAAAAGCAGTAGATTTGGTAAAAGAAAATTTGATGGGGAATGCCAAGGAATATCACGATACTTCGATACGATACGAGATATCGTATCAATCGTGGATCGTCGATCCGTATCGCGGAAAATTGGATTTTCCGCAACCCTGGTGACTGGCTTGATACCAGGCACAGCTGTGCGGAACAATATATATAGGCGAGGTGACGAATCACCTGACAAAAGAATAGAAATAAATTATAAATAGGATAGAGATAGGCGTAAGGATTTCTTACTATTTCTTACTATTTCTTACTATTTTTTTTACTACTTAATAGTTGTTAATAACCTAGTATTTTACTAAGGAGCTATAAAGCTCTAGCTTAGAGATTTATAAACTATTAGAATATAGCTACTAATATATATTAGGCTGCTTAGAAAGAATTTATATATATAATATAAGGTAATAAACTCTTCGATACTCAACTACTAGATAAACCTATAGATACCCTAGACACGAAGCGGACTTAAAGGAGTAACGCTATACTACGCTATAGTATTAGAAAACCCTAAATTCCGTATAAAGGACTCTAATAAGTATAAGGATAATAGTCTCCGGAACTATAATTATCTTATCTATTAATGCGAAACTATATTTTTATTAGATCTAAAATATCACTTTAATAAGTATAATTAGATACTAATTACTTCTACTTTCTTATATGGTACTATTAAGAGTTTATAGACACGCTATAAGAAAAAACTTACCACACCCCTTAAATTTAGCGAATTTAAGTCTTAGTTAGTAAATTAAGTCTAAGACCCTACTAATTAAGGGATAGATTATAACTAGTAATATTATAACTCTAAGCAGCGAGAAGGCTAGAGTGTAATTTAGTTTATAAACTACCTATAAAACTACTTAAATCTATAGGATAACGCTATGCGACCTTACGAGTTACTTACTAAGCTATAACCTAAGATTTAATAGGCTATATAAGAGAAGGGCGAAATTTCTACCTCTTAAGAAAAGCTTATTTTTAAAGCTACTTAGATTAAGAATATTAAAAAAGATTATTTAGATAAGTAAAAGAAATAAAACGCTAATAATAAAGAGCGTAGGACTAGACCTAGCTTTAATAATAGGGGCAGATTTTAACTTAACTACTTTACGGAAGGATAATATAAGCAGGCTTTATAGTCCTAAAGTAATATAGATTAACCCTAGAATAATAATAGGTAGAAACCCAATCTAAATAAGTTACGCATTTGTTATAACTGTGGCAAAAGAGCTATATAAGCTGCTTCTATTAGAAAAATACGTAAAAATCAGCTCAGTGTTACGACCTTGCGCTACCTATACAGCGGTATAGGCCGGAGAGCTTATAAGGCATTCTAACCGGCAGCCCGTCTAGTCGCGAGACACTACTACTATCTTTTAAGTTTGCATAGCCGAGTGAGTTGGGCTTAGGCATGACATTAGTTAGAAAAAGAGAAAGCCTAGTAGATCTCTACTCCCTAATACTAGGTAATTAAGAAAAGGAGGGAGTAAGCTGCTATATAGTTATTCCTATCTCTATTTAAGTTAATAATAAATAGGTAATATAAGACTGCCTTATAGACAGTGGCGTAACTATAGAGTTTATTTCTTAATTACTAGTAAAAAAAAATTGGATTTAGACCTTAATGGCTTATAGGTATGCACTATTTAAAGTATTAGAGGCTACTAGATCCCATACCATAGAGAATAGACTTTTTCTATAGCTAGTTAGAACTGCGATAATCTATAGGATATATAGAAGATATAATTCTACGCTATAGAAATTGGGGGGTATAACCTTATACTGGAATTATATTATAGTCCTATCTAGTAATAAAATCTTTTAACTTTAGAACCTTTATAATAAAGCTCTATAATATTATCTCCTATAGACGTTCTAGTGTTTTAATAGGTTATAGCCCTTTATATAGCTTATACCTTATTAGTTTATCCCTTTAGTAATTTAGATATTCCTTTATAACTTATTTAGCTAAGCCCTAGATTTCTTAAATAATATACTTCTTTTAGAGTCTTAATACTAAACCTATAGCTCTATTATATCCTTATAAAATTCCCTTATAAAATTCTTCTATAATACTCCTTAGTATGTATATTACTTCTTAGTTTTTATACTACTCTAAGTCTAAAACCTTACTTTATACTTCTTAGATCTTTTATAACTATACGCTCTCTAATACCTTATAGGTCTATTTCTTTTAAGTAGCTATAATCCTTAAATAATTATACATAATTAACCTATTTCTATCTTTCTATAATATAGCTCCTAATAGCTTCTTATTATTTCATAGTTCCGCTTTCCTACTAAATGCATCTACCTATATATTTTTAATACCCTTAGTATACTAAATCTTAAAATAGTATTCTATAAGCATCTCTGCCTATTTAACCTATTTATAATTAAGTTCTTTTATTATTAAGAACTTTGTTAAGTTTTTATAATCTATTTTAAGTATAAATTGTTTCTCTATACCTTATAAGAATACTCTTAATTTTATTAGTACTATAACTATACCTAATAACTCCTTATTATTAATATTATAGTTTAGTTCTAACGGTATTATCTTCTAACTATAGTATATTATTAAGTGCTATACATCCTAGCACTTCTATAATAAGTATACTTCTAGTATAAAGTCTAATACATTTATCTCTATAACTATTTCTAGCTTTAGTTAATAAATCTTAAGGTTAAATTCCTAGGTAAACAATTTCTTAAGTTCCTTAAATAGCTTCCTCTATTTACTACTCTATATTTATAATTTCTCTTTTTTAGTAAGCCTTATAAATAGTTTAATCTTCTTTAACTATTACGCTATAAACCTTTTATAATAGTTATAAACCCCTAAAAATAATCTTAATTATATAATGTTCTCTAGTTCTTACTAGCTAGCTATAGCTTCTACTTTCTTTAGGTCTATACTAATATAACCTAGTTTAATAATAAATCTAATAAAATTAGTCTTTTTTATAAAGAACTCGCATTTCTTAATTACTACTAACCAAAACTCACTAAAAATTAGAAAAATCCTACCTTAATATCTTAACAACCACTTTATAATAAATTCTAGGAAAGGAGCTCTTACTGCACCCAGCCTAAAAAGACTAAAACCAACCAAAAGAACCCTGAAAAACACCTAGAGAATCCCCCTAAGATGCATGCATTGCAGGGGAGGCACATATCAAACGACGGTAGTTCGCACTCGCGCGCGTTTACCAGAACCACGCCTAGCAATGGCCCTCTATAATAAGAACGGGCGAATACTACACCATAAAGCGGAAAGACCTCTATTAAGAAGGCATTTAATAAAATATAAAGCCTATTAGACGTGTCTAGTATCTATAGTTATAGGGTAGTAACCGTTAGCTATAATAAACTAATATAGCTAGCAGAATGGCTCCGCTAATCTAGCGAACCTTAGGCGCCCCTCTAGTAAACCCTTAATTAAATCCTCTAACAGCTAAGCAAAATTAAAAATAAATAAAATCCCTTCTTACCGGCGAACCGCACCTAGGCCGCCGTAGCTGCGTATCCACAGTATAGGGAACCTACCCCCCTAAAAACAATATCCGGGTATATAATTATAATATAACCAAATATAGAAAAAGTAGAGGGGCTTAAGGGATAATTAGAAATAGAAGTCCTTATAAAGATTTATAAAGAGGTCTATAATACTATCGTAGTCTAGCACCTTAGGAGCGGAGATATTAAAGTCACCCTAAGGGACTAATAGGTAAAGAAACGAGCCGTTAGGGCAGGGGATAGGCTAGAAAAACGTATTGGCATAAAAGTACTCCGCGAAGATTACCTAGTCAAAGTCCTAGCGGTTCCCCTAAGCCTTAGGGTAGAAAAGGGACACTAGGCGGATAATACAGCAATTATATATAAGATAGTAAGATAAACGGAACGCCTTATACTAGGACTTAAGATTACCCAAATCTAATGGCTTTAATAGGAAAATATAAACTAGGCATATAATAAAAATAATAAAAAAATATAAGGGTCGCTAGAGACTCGCTAGGGAAACGCCGGTTAAACGTATAGCTCCCTTATTATTAGCACACATATACCAGGAATGCAAAAACTCCTTATTTAAAAAGGCATTATTATAAATGGCCTTATATACAACGTAAGGCTCTATAACTATAAACTCCGCCTAGAATAATATTATCGCTGCGCATAATAGGGATATACTTAATCTATATGCGCAGTATAGGTATGCTATAGCCACTATATAGGCCCCTATAATATAAGACACTACCTAAATTAAGACTAAATAAAATGCGTAAACTGCCACTAAAGCACATATAAGGCGTAGGAAAGAGAAGACTGCATTAAATATAGGAGACGGAAGGTAAGGGCTTAATAGCTGCGGGAATAACTACACGCTAGGTTATATAAATGGAAACAATAGGCGATAAGCTAGGGGGGCGCAGGTGCCTTTTTAGCGTTTCCTACCTTTAATATTAGGGGGCTAGGCTAGCTATCCTAAGCCTTAATAGGCTAGAAGCGACGCTACGTAATATTATTAGACCGTATAGGGATATAAGGGTTATAGGGGACACAAGGGAGAGGATGCCTTGTAGGAAGGCCCTTATAGACAGCTATAGTAAGCTTAAGACCGGGATAATTAAGAATTAGACTTAACGCGGCAAATATAACATTCGCAGCCAACTCTTAAAGGGTATATAGCTAACTAGTAAGAATAGGGGAAGAACTAGAGATAATATTAGATTTAAATATAGAAGCGCTAGTAGGAACATAAGACATAGGAATAGAAAGCTCTATATAAAATAAGTAGTAACTAGGGTGTAGATATAAGAGATAGAAGTTTTAAATATCCTAGAGAAAGTAGAAATAGAAGAAGCGAGGAATAATAAAAAGGTAAAGGACCCTCGCCGGGGGTCCGCTACCTATCCATTATATAGTATAACTATAGCAACATAAACCACCGTCTTATAAGGCCCTTACTAGACAGTTTAGACCTAGAGAAATACTATATCCTTGCTATATAAGAGCCGTACTATAATACCTATATATAATCGATATACTGCCCCTAAGGATTCCAGCTCCTATACGAACTAAAAGCAGCTATATGTGTATACTTTATAATTAGTAAGACTATTAGCCTATTCTTATAGTTATAGCAGGCAGTTAATCTAGATATTATAGTTGTAATAATTTAGACATATAGAGGACCGGTATAAATCATTAATATATATAACCCTAGGGTTAAAGGGGTCCCATAAATAGAGAATATTATATTAGTAATAAGCTTACTTAAAACCAAAGGTATAGAGTCTATCCTATTAGGAGATATAAACCTCTACCACCCGCGGTAAAGGGGTATCTACGTCGCTGCTAAATAATAGGCAGAGTACCTACTAAAAGCTATAGATACTTAGGGCCTTAAGCTAGCCACCCCCCCTAAAGCAATTATATGGCAATAAGGACCCGCTAGAAGTACAATTAACCTTATATTTATAGACGAAGGCCTATACTAAAGACTTAAAAGGTATAACCCCGAAGAAGAATAGGCACTTACTTTAGACCATATCCCCATTTAGATACAGCTAGATTTGGATATTAAGGCGTAACTAAATAGCAAAAGATACGCAATAAGGATGCTTAAGGCAGACAGTTTCCTTAATATAGTTAAACAACAACTCTAAGACCTAGAAGAAATCCACCTAATACTAAATAAGCAAGGCTTATTAGTTACCCCTAAGGAAATTAACCAAAGACTAGAAAGGATCTAGGCAGCAATTAAAAACAGGCTAAAAGAGTACTGCCTGGTCTTAAAACTAGGCCCTTACGCGTAATACATATAGTCCGCATAATGCGCGGTTTTTATAGCTAGCCAATAACGAGTAAGAAGGAAATACTTAAGTAGCTATAACCTTAAAGATAAGAGATAATATAAAGACACAAGAAACCAGTTAAAGAATACCCTAAAAAAAGAAGTAAGGAACAACTGGAGATAATTTATAAATAAGCATACTTCTAACCTAAGCCTCCCCTATAATAAGGGCCTGTAGGCTATAGTAAAATAGGTAAAGAAAAAGGTAGGGTAACTAGCAAAAGATCTATACCTACTACCCCTATAAAGAGCAGGGGAATTATAGGCTACTAATAATAACGATAAGAAGGCAAAAATCCTTATAAAAAGGTTCTTCCCCTAACCGGCTTTAGTAGACCTTAGTAATATTACGGGTAAAGTACTAGTAACTCGCCTATGGGTTAATAGCAATATAATAATAGAGGAAATGGCCAGAACCATTAGCCGCCTTTTAAATAATATAGTACTAGGTCTAAATAGGATTCTAAATAAGGCCTTAAAGACCTATAGACTACTTATAGCACCCTAGCTTGCAGATATAGCTAGAGCATACTTTGCTATAGGCTACTACCTATAACTCAGAAGATCTATAATAATAGTTATCCTATAAAAAGAAGGTAAAGTAAATTACTTAATCCTAGGAAGCTACCGCCCTATTGCCTTAGAAAACACCCTTAGCAAGATCTTAGAAAAGGTAATAGCGGACTATATAGCAGATACGGCTAAGGAATATACCCTACTACTATAGAGCCAAATAGGGGCAAGAAAGAACCACTTAACACTATTAGTACTTACGCTACTTGCTGCCACCATTAAATCTACATAGGCGATATAAAGGGACTTTATAGTATTAATGCTCAGCCTAGATATTAGTGGCGCCTATAATAACATACCCTATAAGCGTCTCCTATACATCCTTAGGGCAAAAGGCTTCCTAAAATAGATTATATAATTTATTTAAGGGTTTATAGGTTAAAAAGAAATATTACTAGTCTTTAGCGGATACTAAAGCCCCCCTATTATAGTTGCAATAGAAATACCATAAGGATTACCCCTCTCGCCTATACTCTTCCTTTTCTTTATAAGCAGCCTACTTAACTCCTTTAAGAAAGGGGCAACCTAGGGGATAGGCTTCGTTAATGACATAAACCTAATTATATACAGGCCATTAGCCGCAGAGAATTATAGAATGCTAGAGAAAGCTTATAACACCTATATAGAATAGGTAAGACGATATAGAGTCTAATTCTTACTAGAGAAATACCAGCTAATCCATTTTATAAAAAAACGTAACTAATCTATAGATCTCTAGCATATAATCCACATCTAAGGCTTTAGGGGTTAACCAGTTTAGGGCCTAAGGGTATTAGGAGTATAGGTAGATAGTAAGCTCTAGTAAAGCGCATATATAGCGTAAGCGGCCCATAAGGGCTAAGTATAGTATATCGCATTATCTAGGATCGTTAATTTTATATAGGGCCCATACTTCTAGAGGTCACGCCTACTATATATAGTAGTTATCTGGCCAACCATAACGTATAGGTCTAGTATTTGGGCCATTAGAGAATCTAAGAAAGGCCCCCCTAAGTCGCTCCTTAAACCACTCTAAAAGGTCTAAATAGCCTACCTCTAGAGTATAATAGGTGGATATAAGCGAACGGCTACAGTACTTCTTAAGAAGGAAGCTAATATTCCCCCCCTATAACTATATATTAAAGCCGCTATAATATAAAGGGCCTAAAATAAACGTAACTCTAATATTATAAAGTATATTAAGACACGCCTAAATAAACTATAGAGGGACCCTAGGGCGCCCCATAGGAGAACAAACCAATAACCCTAAAGTAGGGAAGACATATTAGAGAAATAGGTAAAGAAAGTAGAAGAAGAATAGTGCTGCTTTAGGGCCTAGGCCTATATAGAGAAGGAAGGGAAACGCGTAAGAGGCTAGTAAAGATAATAGTAAAAGAGAGAAAGAAGCTAAAGTAGAGTATAAAAGAACGCTAGGAAACCATCTACCGTAATATAATACTAGTTAGACTAACGCTGGAGAGGTGTATAGGAGTTAAAGGTATAGAGGCTAACTAAGGCAAGAGGAACCTAAGCCGTAGCATAGTTAACGCTATAGGGGTAAATACTCTAGGGCTCTAAGAAGGCCTAACGAAGGTAGAAAATATAATAGTAATACTCTTAAGAACAGGAATAATAGGACTAAAAGACTAGCTCTATTAGGTAGGTGTTTTAGTAAATAGCCTAAAATATAAATATAGCTAGCTAAGATAGACACCAAAACATATAATACTGTTATGCCCCTTACGCACTAACTAAAAAGTAATACTTTTAGTAGCTAGTACAGAGAACTATAATACACTGCTCTTAATATAAAAAGGCCTTAAGGCGGTTACCTAGTAGCTTATTAGCTAAAATATACTAAACTAGTTTTGGGTTATAAGGAAAATAGTAATAAAGGGTAAGGGGGTAAGTAACGGGCGCCCCCTAATAACTCTATAGTAGTAGAGTAAAGTTTGCAATACTAGCGCGTCCGTAGGCTTATTACAATAGCAGTGGTTCCTAAAGAGGTCAAAAAGTAAGGTAGTAGAAGCACTATAGGTAACTCGCAGGCGCCTTGCAGGCGCCTTATAGGCGAGTCCTAAAAGGCAGGGAGATGGATTACGGGGTTTTCTTAAATAGAGTTTTCTCCCCATATGTATATAAGGAGTAGTTCGCGTAGGCCTAATAGGGATCTAAATCGGACGTTAAGCAATGAATTATTATTAATTACTGCTAATATTTATTCTTCTTATAGTCTCTTTAAGACCTATTTAACGTACTCTTTATATTCTTCCTTAGTTATTAAGTAGATAATAATAATAATAATAAGGTATACTATAATAAACTTATCTAAGTATTCTTCTAATATATTATTATTTTACTTCTAAAACATTACTAGTGCGTTTATAAGCCTAAATTATATAACCAATAGTTTATATAGTCCTTCCTTTAACCTAAAAACTATTTTCTATTTATTGCCTTCCTTAATTTTGATCTAATAGTACGCCTATCTTAGATCTATCTTTATAAAGATTTACGCATTACCTATCCTATTTTAAATTTTATTAATTAAGGGTAAAGAATATCTATCCTTTCTAGTAATGTTATTTAACTATTTGTAGTTAATATATAGCCTAAGTTTTGCGTTCTTCTTTAGTACGAATAATACTAGATATCCTACTAATAACTATAATAGTCTAATATATCCCTTTTACAAGTTTTTTAAACAAACCCCTTAAGTACCCTTAACTCTTTTTTAATTAGCTTATAGATTAAAAAGAACCTTAAACTTATTCCTAGTTCTAATTCTATCTTATAGTCCTATACTATATATTTTAATAGCCTTTTACTTTCTAGGCTCTATAGCTTCTTACTATACTTATAGTATTTTTTAAGTATATAGCTTAACCCTTTCTTAGTTTCCTTATATATCGCTTTAACTTAGTTTATTATTACATTTTATACTATTAAGTATTTTTAATATTAACTTAACCTATAACCTAATTAATTCTTAAATTATATTTCTATTGGTTACATAAGGGGATATTACATAGCTACGGTTCGTAGATAGTATAATAATTATTCTATATATCTTCTATAAGGGAGGGCAAGGAGCTTAGGGCTCCTCGCCACGCTAGTGCCGCGGCGACACGTAACGGCAACTTGCCGCACGTAACGGCAACTTGCCTATATTCCCAACACTAGCAACTCTTCTTTTACGGTTGCTATCTATATATATATATACCGCTCGACTAGCGTAACAAATATCAATCCTCCTTACTTACTATTGCCATTATAATATAAGTCTCACTGTCCTAAAAGTTTGCCTCTTAGCACGTAGTGCTTTCTTACTTAGAAGTCGTAGGTAGATATCTTATTCGGAGGGCCGCTAAGGCGCTAGTAGTAAGCGAGCCAATAGCGATTTTCCATCCCAGGGATGGAAAATCCTAATTGGCTAGGTTAAGTTAGGGTCTATAAAATCTGACTAATTAGACAACTTTAACCGCCGGTTAAAGTTCTTAGACATCTTAAGACCTTACATAACTAAGAAATTTCTAGGGACTCCCTTTTAACCTAACCTTTAACTNNTATANNTANAGTATTTNTATTAATAAACGTCTNTAGTNCCTTNTTTNGGTTCGCNTTNNTN
Source organism: Cenococcum geophilum 1.58 (assembly GCF_001692895.1). Lineage (NCBI taxonomy): Eukaryota > Fungi > Ascomycota > Dothideomycetes > Gloniales > Gloniaceae > Cenococcum > Cenococcum geophilum. Next base: position 2,731,279 of record NW_027137572.1, on the reverse strand, counting down.
ATTANATCTACTAGGTTATCTTAGCTATTAATCTATTAAATCTTAAAGAGTTCTCGCCGTTTATAGGATTGCTAAAGTGCTATAATATCGATTATAAGGCGCTTTTCCTTTATAGTACTAAGCTTAACCAGGCACTTATAGAGGGAGTATAAATTAGTATATATAATTATAGGGATAACGGGAAGTTCGAGTTAATTTATAATTATCTTTAGGGTAGTTCCAATTGCAATTGCTATATTAACTCCGCTAACTATTCTATATATCTCTAATGCTAGGACGCTTTAAGTAACGCGCTTACTCTTAGTTAAGCTTTAATAGATAAGATTGCCGTAGATTATAAAGTCATTCTCTCTAGTAGATTTATTTGTAATAATAATCTTATATCCTAGCTAGGAGCTAAAATCTTTATTATTTATAAACGATCTATTAATAAATATAAAGAGCTTAGCGGTAGGAAGATTAATAGGCACGTAGAGTAGTCCCCAATTAAGATAGTTTATTTACTAGAAAAGACGCTTATTTAGGGTAAAAATATTATCCTTAGTTAGTTCCTAGTGTTAAGCTATAATAAAGAGATTAAATAAAGCCTTAGGTTAATAGATAAAAGTAATATAAGCTTCGCGAGCACGTTGCTCCATATATCCTTACTTTAGAGAATTAACGTTAATAATGTTAATCTTCTTACCTTAACCCTTCTAGCGCAAAGTAATAGAATTCTTATTTAGGGAGAGGATATATCCATTAAAGAGTAATAGTGTTATTAAGTTAAGCTTTTCCTTTAGCTTTGCTATAAGATTTACCTTTACTAGCTTATCCTCTTTAAGAGCTAAGAATTAGTTNTCTCCTAAGATAATTATATTATTAGTTTATATACCAACGATTCCGAATAGGGTTCCCGTAGTTATAATAAGGAAGTAGGGATTAAATATAGAAGTAGTTATTAAAAGCTTCTCTTTATAATGCTTACTATAGATAGCCTACTAGTAAGTTCCTACCTCTGCAATTCTATATAATGGCTTAAGCACAACTATAATCGTATCTTTAGGATACTGGTGGCGAATTTACTCTAGAAGGTATGCTAATATTAAGCGCTAAAGGTGCGTCTCTAATTGGGTGTAGGCTTAAGTAATATCTTATAAATAAACCGCTATTTTATTCTTTATTAAGGAGGGAGCTAATATAATAATAACTTACTAACTAGCTTGTTAAATTATAGGAGATTATATAAGAATTATCTCTTTACTATTATTGTTATAACCTTAAATAATAAGCCTTAATTTCTTAAATGGGGCGTTAGTAGCCTTACCCTTAATCTTATTAACCATCCTTAACTTAAAGATGCGAACTTTATTAAACTTAATAGGGTTATACTTCTTAAATTTAAAGACTCCTCTTATAATAAGACCGTTAATCTCCTACTTATCGGATGCTTAGAAAGGAGCTCCTAGGGTTATAATACAACCTTCCTTTTAGAGCTGTTTTGCGAGCTTAAAGTCAGCCTTCTCTTTAGCTGTTATAAAGGCCATTAATAACTTAACTTTATTCTTAATAGCGGCAATAAATTGTTCTTTAAAATTAATAAGGTATTAGCGATTTTATAATCCCTTTGGGCGACCTCTACCGCGTTATAGTTATAGCGCATCTACTACAATTATATTAGGATTGTAATCGCCTTCTAGAGTATATTAATTGTAGTTCTTTTTTAAGGTATCTTCTAGGGCATCCTATAAAGGCTTAGAATTATTATCTTTATAGTAAGGCTTAATAATAGTTAAACGGAATTAGGTAGGTCTATAAGGCATCTAAATAGTATAAGTTTAACTATTAATTGTAATAAGTTAATATAGGCCTAACTATCCTCCCCTTTTATGCTATACGCGTACTTTAAACTAGAGTAGTAGATTAAGCGTAGTTAAGGTATTTAAGCCATTTCTTATTCCTAGTACGTTATTAACCTAGCGTATAGCATAGAGGCGTCGCACCTCCTTTATTACCTTGCGAATTGCCTTAGCTTATTATATAACGGAGGGAGATAGTAAAGAATTGTTAGTTATTTATAGGTAGGCGCTAAAGACTAGCAATATAGGTATAAGTCCATCCAAGCCAGCAGAATCGTTAATAGCTTTAATAGCTATTTATAAGGTAAGTTTTTTACTAGCGTCCTTTAGTTCTAAAAAGATAATCTTATATACGTGGCGTAATGGCGCGTAATATTATTCTACTTTTTTAATACTATTATATGCCTTAATAGGGACTTCCTTAACCTTAATTACTATTACCTTTATTTATTATCGGAACTCTATAGATAAGAAGTTCTTTCCTATATTATAGATAATTTAATTAGGGGGTCCTAGGTAGACATTAATCTAGTATAACTAAAGGGTATCCTATACGTTCCTAGCTAATATATCATTTAAAAATTATGCGGCTTAAAAGGAGGTTAAGAAGTTAATAACTTAGAGTACTAGCTTGCCGCTAAGATATATAACGTTAACGATAATATAGAAGTTAAAGTCGTAGTTATCTTTAAGAGTGAACTTAAATCAGCTAGGGGACCTTTAGTTTATTTAGTAGTAGTAATAGTATTTTATAAAATGCTTAATTGCCTTAATCTTAACTTTATAGCCTACTTACTAAAGAACCCTAAGCAATTAGTAAACTAATAGGTGACTAAAACAACAGTATAGTTGGCGTAACTTTAACTTAGTTAAATAGCTCTAAGCAATACTCTTTTTTAGTTATTAAAGAAGCAGCTAAGAGTAACCCTACTTATATATAATAGGCACCCGATTATCTCCCTACATAAGTATATTCTTAAGGTTATTAAGCTTAATACCTAGTTTATTTATATCTTTAATATAAAATAGAAACGGGGTGTTTATAGAAATAACGTAAAAAGTAATATACCCTAAGGGGGTTTAAACCCTAATTATGCTAAGAGAGATTATAGTACCTTTACTAAAACAAATCGTGTATTGGCCTACCATTAAATAGTTAATCTAAATAGAGCTATTAAGCTACTAAAGGGCTCAAACTTAAGGTTCTCCTACTATAAATACTCCTGCGGCTCTAGTATCCAGCATAATACTATAGAAGACGTTCGCTAAGTATCTATTATTAAAGGAAAACGCGGAGCTCTTCTTTAGCTCGTTAAAAATATCTAACTTTATAATAAAATGGAGCGTAGATTAGTTATTAAGAATAGCAACGGTTTATATACTATTTACCTTACCATACTTAGTAAAGTATTAGTTAAGTAAGTAGTCCTTAATTTCTATATCTATAAGGAGCTGTTTAGTCTTATTAACCTTACCCTTAAGATCTTTTACGCCTTTATATTAAACTAGGAAGCTTTAGAAGTAGACTATAGTAACTTTATAATTTTTAACATTTCTTATACTCTAACGGAACTTATTATATGCCTCCTTTTACTTATTAAGGGAGTATCTAGTTAACTAGTAATTTGGCTTCTTATAAACGTAGCACTTCTTCTAGTAATTACTTTAAAATAAACCTCTACGAGGACCTCTATAATTGCCTTATAGTCGACGTTAATTATACCCTCTTCTATATTCCCTACTACGGCCACTATATATTTAATTAGTCTAGTTATAATTATATTAGTCGGGAATACTTAGTTAGGTAGGGTTTTTGGTATAGAACTATTAAGATTCTTATATTTGCATTATAGTACCTATAGCAGAGCATAGCTTAGCATATACTCCTTTAAACGTGTTTATAGGTTTATATAGCGCCAAGTTACACTTAAGAATGCTATAGCATGCTAAGATAACCTAGTCCCTTAGGCTGTTTTTATTTTAGTAAGTTTTGGTAAGGCTATATTAGATTTTCTAAAGTTTATTAAAGAGTAGTTAAAGGCACTCTAAATAAGTCTTTATTAGGTTAGAAGCGATAACTCTTTAGAATATAGTCTCCCGCTATTCGGATATATAAAGCTAGCAATTCTTATTAGTTTTAAAGTAGGCTCTAGTAAGCTAAAGCATTATATTAAAGCTATAGTTTTTACCCGTAATATAGTCGTAATAGAATATTGCTGCCCATCCCTTTAATATAATAGAGAAAGCATAGTAGTACTAGTAGCGTTAAATTTTAACCTTATTATAACAGTTATAAAAGACCTATAGTTTTACTCTAAGTATATCGTATAGCTTTCCTCTAAACTTCTTCTTTTTATCTAAATATACCTTTATTAGATTTGTAACTTCTTATAGTAAAGGCTTACTAGTTAGCTAGAGTAGAGAAGGTAAAGGTAGAGCAACTCTAAGTAGGAGAGCACCTCTAGGTGGGAGAGCAGCTCTAGGTAAGGGGTTAGCGTTTTAGGGGTTTTAATATAAATTAAAGTTACCTTCTAAAAAATATAGGTTATTTTTAGGTTTCTGTAGTTAATGTATAATCTTAGCTTCCGTCTATATTAGTTCTTCTATACTAGTAATAATGGCCTAAATATTACTAGTAATTAGGTTACCGTTCTTAGTAACATATACCCTATTCCTATAGAGAAAGTCTTAAAAATCTTAAATAATATTAATGTTGCTAAGTACCTAGGTATCAGCAGTCCATCCTATAAAATCCTCCCTAAAATACTCCTATAGTTATAAATCGGTATAGCATCTATTTCGGTAAAATATAATATAGTATAAAAGAAAGCCGTTAACTTATTTTGCGGTATAAGTTATTATATTAAAGGCGAATTCGTCCTAATCTTTATTAATAAGTTTCGCGTGCTTAGCTATCCCTAGTAGTAAGAAGTCTTTCTAGTTATTTAAAGTAGGCGTAGCCATGTTTTCGGAGGGAGGGAAGTGTTATTAGTATAGGGATTATCGTTTAGTACGCGTTTGTGATATATATTTATTATTTAGTACGCGTTTATTATTTAGTACGCGTTTAAATATATATTTACGATTATAGGGCTTAGGACTAGTTCTAGCCTTAAATCACAAAGACTTGTAAAGTATATTATTCTGCGTAATAGACGCAAGAATCTATAATTTTAAAAAGGCTTAGGACTAGTTCTGGCCTTTAGATCCTTAGATTTATAAAAGAGTTCTATTTAAGGTTTAGGACCAGTTCTAACCTTAAAAGACAGCTTCCTCTAGCACGAGTAGCACTAGTACAGTAGCTTATCTCTTCTTGGTAGAATACCTTACTATTCTATAATATAACAGTAAAGTTAACTACTAATTAGTGTTGGTTACATAAGGGGATATTACGTAGCTACGGTTCGTAGATAGTATGATAATTATTCTATATATCTTCTATAAGGGAGGGCAAGGAGCTTAGGGCTCCTCGCCACACTAGTGCCGCGGCGACACGTAATAGCAACTTGCCGCACGTAACGGCAACTTGCCTATATTCCCAACAATTTCTATAATTAAGGTATTTTTAGTATTACCTTATCCTATCCTAATAGCAAGGTATTAAAAAATACTTTAATTGGTCTCCCTTTATTAGTTATCTAAATAGGTCCTATTTTAAAATTAATAATACCTCCTCTATAGGCTATTAGATCTCCTAGAATTATAACTAATAGATATAAATTCTGCTTCTATCTATATAGTAATTCTATTCTTTCTACTACTATTAGTAAGATATAGTTTCTTATTACTTTACTATTTATTAATACTTTAAACTGCTAATCTTGCCAATTAATTTATAAATTTAGGTATTATTCTTAAATTTCTTTAAGGGTTTAAGGGTTTACTACTAGCTTCCTTAGATTCTATAGGCCTCTCCTTTTCCTAACTATTAACGTAATCCACCCCTAAGTGGCCCATACCCCCAAGTGGCCCACTCTAAAAACTCACCAAAAAAACCAAAAATCGTTCTTTAATATCTTAACAACAGCTAAATAATAAATTATAAAAATTTAAAATTAGACTTTCTTACCTATTTTAAGACCTCTATTAAAGTTTTAAAGTAATTTAATAAGTGGTTTTTAAGATATAATAATTAAGCTTAAATTTAAAGAGCTAAATCTTAATATATTAATAATAGCCAAACTAATTACTTTAAAACTCTAATAAAGGCCTTAAAGTAAGTATAAGAGTCTAATTATAAATTCTTATAATTTATTATTAAGCCGTTGTTAAGATATTAAAGAACAATTTTTGGTTTTTTTGGTGAGTTTTTGGAGTGGGCCACTTGGGGGTATGGGCTACTTGGGGGTGGATTACGTTAACTACTAGATCCTATTTATACTTAGTTCACTTTTTATCTTTAATATACTATAGATATATATCTTCTAGGTATTCTTACTACTATTATTTATTTAATAATTCTTCTATAAGGAATTTTTCTAGTTAAAGTATTAAGTGATTTAACTTTTAAACTTCTACTAGATGCTAGCTATATGTATACTTAATATTTCTAATATTTTTTCTTTTAGTTTCTTATATATTATCTATATTATCTATATACGTAATATATACCAATATATAATACGTTAGGTGCTTTAGGTTAACTTTTAGCTTATTTTTGCTTTTAAGTTTAAACCTTTACCTAGTTAATTAGAACGTTAGCCCCCCATTTACTAATACTAAAACCTATTTTTTATATTTTTAGTCCTCTAATTGTTTTTCTAGATTTTTAAATATTATAATTAATACTCCCTTAATATAACTTATGCCTTTTTTAATAATTGCTTAGTCTTAAATAACTCCTTCATTTAGCTATATATAGAAATCTTCCTATTTATTATTATATCGCTACCTATACTACTTTTAATATAGCTCTATAAGCGTATATATATTACAATAGCCTTTTATATACTATTCTTTAAACCTAGTTAGGATTCCTAAATCCTCTCCTTATTTTAGTTCTTTAAGCTATTTATAAGGCATATTGCTTAGGTATATAATAGGGAGCAGGTAAGCCGAGCATAAGTTATAAGGAAAGTCGGTAGAAGAGGACAATATGGTAAAGAGTATGGCAATAGCCTTATACAAAGAGAGAGAGACGAACCGATAAGGAGGATACGAGGGCTGTAAGCCTAAGGGAGCTTATAAGGAGGTGCCAAGGCCAGCTTTCGGCTAGCCCTTAGCAGCCGCCAAAAGATCCCTTATACTATTTTACTTTTAGTATACCTACTTTAGGCCTATTAGTAATTTCACGTAAAGGTGCTTTATCCCTTAGTTTACCTAGCATTTTTAATTTATAGTAACCTCTTTCTTCTTACTATACTGAAATTTAATTTTTAAATTATATTTAGTCTTCTCCTAATTTATATCTAGCTATTACATCCTCTAAATCCTTAAACTTTATAATTCTAGTATTAACTATTTAACTCTAAGGCTAAATACTTTCTTTACCTTTTATTTTCTAATACTCTATATATAGAGCCTTATCCCTATCCTACTACTCTAGCTTAAATCCTTAGGTCTCTAGAAATCTATATCTCGTAGTTATTTATTTACCTTTAAACTAAGCTACTACTCTTTTTTATTAGTTTTTATCTATTATAGGTTCTTAAGCTCCTTTTATCCCTTCTTAAAAATCTTAAGTTTTTAGCCTTTTGCCTTTATTAAGCGCTAAAATAGCTTACTATTTGTGAGGTGATAAGCTCCGCACCACTCAGCCACACAAACCCGCAAAAGGTAAACGAGTGACTGGCTTGATGCCAAGCACGGCTGTGCGGAACAATACATATAGGCGAGGTGACTTCGTCACCTGACACTATTTTACTTCTCTTATATCTTATAAAGTAATAAATATTGTATTTAAGGGAGTCTTAATCCCCATTAATAATCCCTAATCTATAGTAGATTTAATATTTACCTCTATTATTATGTCCTTAAGGTCTATATACTCCTAGTAAGTTGCCTTTATTTCCTTATTATTGCTACTAATAGTTTAAATGTTTTAATTTTTAGATTTTATTACTTAGCAAAGCTAGTACGTAAGAACTTTCTTTGCTAACTATTAGCTAAATATACTGTCTTAGTTCTAATCTAGTTTATAAAGTTAATCTTAATCTTTATCTAACTCTTTTATACCCTAGAGTCCTTTTAACTTAGGCTCTTATAGCTAATAACTTACGCTATACTTAGCGTCCTTATAAACTTAGTATATATTATTATAATAAAATATAAAGCTTTTAATTAAATATTCTTTTGTTCCTTATAGTATATTATTATCCCCATATATATATCGTTTACTAGTTTAGTTTCCTTTACTACGTAGTTACTCTAACTACCTTTATAATCTTTAGCAAAATATAATTATATTCTATAGTTTATACAAGCCCCTTCTTTATACTACTTTTCTTACTATAAAGTCTGCCTAAATATCTTCTACTATTAAGATCCCTAGTTTAGCTTTTACTTTTTAGTCCTTTAATTACTTAATCCTTAACCTCTAGGTTTCTATAGTTAATTATTTCCTTTCCTAGCCTCTTTAATACTACTTAGGTCTATTAGGTCTATACTATACTATAGTTTAAATACTTACTATATTCTTCCTACCTTTTTGCTTTAATATAGCCGGTTATCTACTTTAATAGCTTATTTAATTAATTCCCTTATATCGCTTAGATCTTCTATAGGTATTATTATATTCTAGATCTTATTTTCTAGTCCTCTTTAATACTATAATATTAACGCCTTTTAGTACTACTTAGTCTATACTACTAGTGTTTAAAACTATGTTATATAGTCTATTACCAATCCCCTTTATATAAGTTAATATAGCTTTTCTTTAGCTATTACTATTAATTCCAGATTTCTATATATTTATATTAGTCTACTAGCAAATCCTTCCTAGCTTATAAATATATACTACGTCTTTAGGTTAGTAGTTACTAACCTATTAGCCTATATCTCCGTAAAATAAGGTCTAAACTACTCTAATACCTAACTTATTAAAAATAGTCCTATATACGTCACTTAGTCCACTACTTACTCTAACTTAGTCTCTTTATATTAAATCTTTAGCTTATATTTTTCTCCTATAAATCTTTTAATTAATAGTATCTTAATCCTTTCCCTCTTTATATCTTATAGCTACTAAAGTAGTACCTAATTATTAGCATTGTTTTATTCTATAACACTTATTAGCTAGTTTATTATCCCTTATACTAGTATCTCCTCCTAATCCTAAAGTAGTTACTACTATAGATAGCGTTATAACTAGTGCTTTAGGTAGTATTTTTTAACTTTTTTTTACTATAACCTTGGTAGTAAATATATAATAAAGTCTTATAGGAAATAATATAATAGACTTATTAAAGGGCTAGGTATATAGGCGCGGGGTAGTTAGTAATGTAAATATAACTAGTAGAGTAGATTACCTAATAGATTAACTCTAAAAAAAGGGGCTGTCTAGGTAGGGACTATAGTCCTTTAAATATTTAATACTACGCCTAAGAAATATTCTAAGTACATTAGTGCGTTAGTATATTAGTACGTCTTATTCCTACGTTTCTATATTTCTACGTTCCGAACTTATAATATAACTAGCTATATAATTTAGCTCCCCTTTATTCTATAGCTTAATTAGTTTTAGTGTCTCTTATACTATCTTAACTAACCCAATTATATCTCTTCTTAGTAGTCGTATTACTGCTAATATAAGGTCCGTAATAAATTTAACTCTTAAAAATCTCGTACTCCTTAATTACCTTAATTATTACCTCTACCTACTATTCGCCTCTATATACCTCTTTATACTCTTTTAGCGCGATTTTTGCCTTTAATAGCTAATTAAGTTCGTCTATAAATAAGCAGTAACTGCTTAATAAGCTGTCTTATTTAGAACTATCTAGCAGTTAGTAGTAAAGTATATTTTTAACTCAGGTTTTTTAAGCCTTAACTTAATGCGATCCTTTTAAACAACGAATATCTTACTAATTAGAATTAGCACGCTCTGGCGTAATTTATATAGAGGTAAGCCGTCTTTAGTTAACACATAGTTATAGATTTATAAAAAGTGTAAGCTTTTGCAGTGTGTGGGAATTGAACGAGCAACTTGATTGTAAATCTATGGAAATCAAGTGGTATAAATACATGAGGAAGGTGTAAGAAATAAGATGAAAGGGGATACCAATGCGTAGCTAAAACAGGGTGATACGCAGTCGAGACAGGGTCGTGTTTTGGTAGGGTATTAGTACCGGTAGTCGGTTACAAAAAGGCTCTAAACTTTAGCCACTTAATAATTGTATAAGGAAGATTCTAGGTAACGATTAAGTATATAAGGGCGTCTATAAAGGCCTTCTTGTCTACTACCTCTTATAGAATCTTTAATGTTTTTAGATCTTGCCTAGTTGCTATAGCTTTAGCCTGCTTATTAAACAATACGGTAAGTATCCTATGCGCTGTTAAGAAAGGTTGTTTGGTAAGCGAACCAACCAGATAATCTAGATTTAACGTAGTCTTGGCCAAATTAAGCCGTAGATTTGATTAATCAATTATAACGCAATATCGCGATAATAAAGCTCGAACTTGATATATATTTTATTAGTCAGGTTAGACAAGATCTTCATCATTAGAAGAATACTTATGACCCATTGTGATAGTTTAATTGAGGTAGAAAGCTATCTGGATACTATGGTTGAGCCGATTTTTGATGTTTTGGTGTTCGCGCACGGGCCATATTTCCTAAACGACCTGATAGCTTCGGTATTAATATTAGCGTCGGATCGCTTTAGTCAGTAAGGATTCTATATAAGTTTTTTAGGTAATAACGGAAAGCAGTAGCACTAGAGAGAGGCTTTACAACACCTTGATCTGAGCACCGCTTGCAGTAGAAGAGCTCTTGGTTAGTTCCCTCCTAACTAGTAAGCCTTTAGAGGCTCATCAAGTGCGTGTGCCCAAAGAGTCTCATCCTTACGCCCACGCCATCGTTTTATAGGTGGTATACCAATCTCATAGTAAGGATCCTCGCGGGCAGCCGTCACACTATCAAACTCACGTGAATCGTGATCACTAAGTGTTGAACTGGTAGCGTCTTCTTCTCAAAGTCGCTTTTAGGTGGCAGTTAGGCTACGGGTGTCGGCTGGGAGGGGTATGGCTTAGGAAGTAGGTGGCGAAGGTAAGGCAAATCAACGGTGGATAAAATGGTAAGGGAAGTATACTTACGACGCGTTATAGACGCTAGCCCTTCTGTAAGCCCGCAGAGACGTATATTGTATGTATTTTAATTAGTTTAGAGGCGTGCACAGGTATATAGAGCACCTCTGGCGATGATCGCGATAATCGTCAAGATTTACTCAACACCACTACTTGGTGGTCTTACCGCGGGTAATTATATAGTTATATATATATAACATAATCAGCAGGTGCGATTATAATTAGGTTAGTTATGTTCCTGATAACATAACATAATCATAACTAACTAGCTGATTATTGCCATCACTGCATGTACATGTTGACAATACGAGCGATACCTACGATACATCAGGATATAGAGAAATGAGGAATTAAATTTTGGCGAGAGCATCTCTCGGAGCGCGAAGTTATGATATCGTTTTAGATAGGAACAGGGATGCTTAGAAAGACTGATGCTATAGATCGCTGAATACTTTGTATTAGTACCCGACGCTGAGCAAGAACGCTGCTTTAAACTAGCTGAGGTACTGAGATCCCACGTTGTATTAAACGATCTAAGTCAATTAGCTCAATATTTAGCTCTTTATACCTGTTATCCAAGTAGAAAAGTGATGCATAGGAACTGATTAACGCAACCAGCACATATCGACCGTCAGCCAGGGGCCCTAAAACAGCCTGATACTCCCACTGGCTAAGTTGTTGCACAGGTGCTATCCCTGGAGTGTGGATGTCGAGATAGTCAGCAGTAAGCGAATGCTGATTGTGCGTGTGCATCTCACCATCTAATTCTTGGTAGACTATTTCATCTTTCGGTTTAAGATATTCGATTTCTTCTTCCGACGTGACGAAAGCAGCTCGAAGGCGAAGCGTACTAACGGTTCGAGTACCAGTGTCCATAGCGAAAAGGCCAATTTGAACAGCCAAGTGCGGCAGGACGGGTTCGAAGTTTGTTTCCGGGGAAGGAGTGAAAGTTAACAGGAACTGTCGACCCTCCTTTTGTAGATCCACAAGTAGGATCGAAGTTTTATCAGCGAATCGAAGGTTCTCCCGTGAGCAATATGCTTTCCTGAACTGGTAAGGGCCGTTATCGGACAGATTATTGCTGAGTACAATCAGAAGGAGTGGTGAAGGCAACCCCTCCTTCTGTTCCTTGAATCTAAGGACCTGATATAATTTCTTGAAAGCAACAATTTGTTGAAAAAGTGGAAAGAAGTCTGGTATCAAAACAGCAAGTGATAGCCGTCCGACGATGTCTTCCTCCCACTCTTTAACCAGGAGTCCGAGGACCATGCGCGATATCTTGCAGCCGAGAATAACGATGGCGAAGGACGACGGCTTTCTGTGATTCCTAAGCAATGGCATTCTGATGCGAACTTCTCCGGCAACGAGAACAGGGGGATCTTGACCGTTTCCAGGCCAACGTGGGATCCGCTTGACCATTCCGCTGAACCGGAAATCCTCGGGGGAGTGTGCGAAAAGCCCACGGAGCATTGGCCGACGATGCTCGTACGCCGGAATTGCGTTATACATGAAATCTCGGGGTGACTTCGTATCCATGGGTGGCTTGTAATCCATTCCGAGCCTCTGAGGAAAATCTGGGTCCAGCTCATAACGAGTTTCGCCACTGATATCAGCTCCGACTCTGACGTGGTCAGGAATGAGCGTTTGCATGCCTACCAAGTCTTCCTTTAAACCCCATGCAAAAAGTGATTGATCCTGGCTGTTCCTGAGGATTTCTTCCTGCAGTCGTTGAAAAGCTCTCTCCCCTTCTCCGTAAAGTAGTGGCATATTGACGTCGAAGATGCCAAGAAGGCAGTACGCCATGTCTTCAACTCGTGTTGTCTCCCGCGTCGCGGCCCATGACATCTTCTCTGCCACACTAATCCAATCCAAGCCTTTTGTGCGTGAAAGGATGCCTTCGTCGATGCGAGTGACGTTTCTGAGAACGGATATCAAATCTTCATTATCTCCGATACGTGTCCATTCAGCCGAGTAGTAGACAACACTAGAAGGAGCTAATAGTTCTTGAAGCGTCCACCCACGAGTGAACCAACGACTCTTCGGCAGCGAATCGTCAAATCCATCATAAGGAACATCGGTGAGATAGGCATAGCACACTTTGGAGCGTGAATACCAGCGGAACATGGAGTTAATGGCCTCGGACAGCTCAGCGCTACTAGTCTTATCAATACAACAGCTAATATAGGTAAGAAAACGTCTAAAAACTAGGAAGCAGTACGTACGTATCCACCCAAGCCCAGTGTAGTCCATCAGCCAAAGCCTGCGAGCAGCAGTTTTGAATCTTTTTGAAGCCCTTCTTTTCCTTCAAGCTGCCAGCTGTACTGATCATATCCCGTAAGGTAACCTCTTCCTCCCCCCACGTATGCGAGAGGATGGCGTATGGAGGAACGTTAGCATCTCCAATAAACTCTTCAAGCTGCAGTGTCCGAGAATTGAGGAGTCGCATCTTGTTCAGTTGCTATTAATTCAAAGCGCCATCTTAAGCCAGTAATAGCTCTACCTCTCTGGAAACCGCCGGGTATGAAATGCAATGTCTTGAAGTGATCATGATGATCCTGCGGCCTCCGATTCTTGGACTTGAGGTTGTGCTACTGTAAATTTTTGCGATGATGCATATCCTAAAAGTCTTGGCGAAATAATAAATAAGGCTAAGTCAGGTACGGCTAGACCGGAAGCCAAGAGCTGCAGGATGGCCGTGCTGTGAATTTCTCGCATGCAAAAAGCGGAAAAGCGGCTGTATTTACCGATACATCTAACATGTTTCACCACTCACCGGCCCACTCACTTACTGGCCTACCTCCAAAAAATATATAAATTCAGCATTTCTAACTACTAGCAATCTTAACAGCTGGTAATTATTTTTTACTTCTAGTTAATAATAGCAAATTTCTAAGTTTTATTGACCCGAGTACGAGTGGTCTGTACTTTTAGGTGGTTAGGTGTTTAAATTTTCAAACCCCGCTAAGCCGGCTTTTAATTGGTTAGAAAAAAATATAGCGCGCGGTAAGTTGTGGCAGAATCTATGTAACGAACGTTAAAATATCCTTTTTTGGTTAATACCTTAATTAACACTACTATATACATTATAAACGTGGTAGAGCCTATTATAATTAAATATATTAGGTGCCATGTCTATAAGCCCTATATTAACTTTGTTAAAGATAGCCTATTAAAGAAGCTTTTAAAGCTATACTAGCTATATTAGTTAAAGGCACGTTTTCCCTATATATTACTTTTACTTTTACTTACTTTTCTAAAACTCTATATCTATTTTAAGAAAGTGGAAAGCTTTTATAGGGCTAGATTCTACTATTAAGAATTATTCTATAAGGCGCTAGCGAACTACTTAACCTAAAAACGACCCTAAAAACGCCTTCCTGCCTTACGGCTAGAACAGTTAAGATACCCCTAAAATAGCTTAACGGCGGAAGATAATTATAGTAATATAACGGGAGTACCGTATTCTTAATTAGTGGGGTAAAGCTTACTCGCCTACTCCTCCACTATATACTATAGATAAAGCTCTATATAGTAGAAGAGGCACTCTAAATAACCTAAATACGTCCTTGCCGGAACTAGCTTCTATACCTACTCTACTGCTAATACTACCTTCCTTATAGCAAGCTTCCTTGCAGTAAGCTCCTTCTTAGTAAGCTCCCTTTTAGTAAGCTCTAACTATAGCTATACTACTACCTGTTTTAGCTGTCGATTAGGAGTATACTATAGGCTAAATGTATAGAGACGTGCAGTTATTATAAGGAGCAGTAGTTCTAAATAGGCCTAGCTATAAAGGGTAATAATATAGGTATATGCAAAGCCTATATTAAGGACGCCGATAGCCTTAAAGATCTAACCCTTTCCCCCCTATTTAGTAAAAGTAATGGGCTTAATCTAGGGCCTGTTCCTGGCTTCTTACCTATACTTACTACGGTAGAGGAGCTTCTAATTACGCGTGTATACGTTTATCTACAAGTTATGCATATACGCGGCTATTAATATCGCTATACTAGTTACGTCTACTGCTTTAGCTAGAATATATTAAAGACTTAAAGGTAGCTACTATAGCTACCTGCTAAACTTAATATACTGGTCGTAAGGCCTATAGTAGTAGAGGGTGGCGAATACCTAAGTTGGCGGTTTACTAAGCGGTATACTATAAGGCGCTTTACTATATTACTATAGCTTTACTTTCTAAAGGTTAATTATCCTAATTATTGCGACGTTAAAATATATAGCACCTAGCTTACTAGCTTACCTAAAAATAACTCTATATTAGATTAGCTACCTTATATTAATAAGTTAGAGTCTAATAATTCTGCTCCTATATAATGTCCTCCTATTGTTAATCCTCTGCTTACTAAGCTTAGTAGTAATATACTAGATAGCGAATTTAATAACAATATATTGGATATTTTGGTCCCTAATCTAGTGCCTAACCTTAATAAATTGGAACCTTTAAGTCGTAAGGTTTAATACTAATAAGACCTATAAGGCCGTCGAAATCGGACTCTGCACCTGTACGTGGTGACGGCTACGAACCTGGTCTTCGAAGTTCAGATCCAGAGCCAACGCAGAGACGTCGCACAGCGTGCGGACAGGACCTGGTGGTGGTTGTAGGCGTTAAGGGCGGTGGTGAAAAAATTTTCGGATGGTGAGATCTTAAAAACCACTACTGTTAGCCCTCTATAATACAACAACTACTACACTATTCTCCTATCTAGGGCACCTATACGATCCAACATAGATGCGCAGTATTTAATAACATCCCCCTGACCTATAATTGAAAGCATTAATAACCTTATATTAATAAACGAACGAATAAATGCGAATAAATAGCGAATGAGCAAATATACGGCCCCTCCTAACCCCTAGGGCGATCGCCTATAGAGTATGCGGTTACTTACCGTTTACTACTAAATACCTAACAGCCTAAATTGCGACCCACGGTTTCCCTTATCTCCTTTTAACGGAGTAGTAACCCTTAAAAAGGGCCTAGCTAGGGCCTAGGTATAAAAGATACCCAAAGCACAATAATATATCCCGCGGTTAGTATTACAGTAGTTAGAACGGATGAATTCCCCTTACGCCTTTAATAGCTCTAGGGGGGGGGAGGCAAGGCGTATATAGTAATAGTTAATAAGAGATAGTATATAGGGGGTGGTTAAGATATAGGAGACGACGATAATAATAAAATATAGTAATTAATTAGCAAGGCCTAGCTAGGACGTAGTGAACCTTAGCCTTAGATAAGCTAAGGAAGGAAGCAGTGGTTCCTAAGGAGTTCGAATATTTAAGGAGGATAGGACGTAGCCGTAGACCTATAGGGCCGCTGCTATGGACAGATATAGCAAGTTAGGGTTTTTTATCCTACTAAGGTGGCTTATAGGGTTTTTCCTCCCCTAATATATCAGGGGTTTTCTTCCTATAAATTTATAAGTTTCCCCTATGTATAGAGTAGTCTACGTGGGCCGCATAGGATCCGTATTAGACGTTAAGCAATAAATGAATTAATAAGACCTATAAATAGGCCTAGAGGTTTTTACTATACGACAGATACCTCTCTCTAAGTAATTAGCTAGTTTTATTATACGCAGCGCCTTTCCTACTCTATTTCCCTATAGTAAAGCCGACTTTAATATGCTATAAAGCCGTATAGTTACCCTAGCTACGTCCACTAAGTATATGCTTAAGTATTAGGACGGTTGGTTTGGCCGCTACCCCTTATTTCGCTACTATGTATTTAATCGGATTATAAGAGAGCAAGCCCTTAATACTACCCGCTTCCTTTATAGCCAATTAAATAAGAATAGTCTATCTTTAGATAAGCTTAATAATCTTATAAATAGTACTAGGGATAATTAGGTTTTAAATAAGATTATATAGTATATATGGGGGCTTAAGGGTACTAAGCCTTACTAAAAGCAGAGAAATAAGCTTATACTAAAAATATTAAGAGTGGGTCTCTATTCTTTATAATTAGCGCTACTAATCTATATTAGTATAATCCACACTCTTATATACCTTGATTTAATAAATATAAGGCTACTAATAAGGCTTAGCGCTACTATATTGCCTCTTAGAATCTTAATAATAACCTATATATTGCTGCTTACTAGCTATATTACTGCTTTAATCTATTTAAGAAGCACGTGCTTATAGGTCTATTTAATAGCACTAACTTTTAGTCCTAATATAAGTGGTAGGTGTAAGGTAGTGGCTATATATATAGCTTTCTACAGAGTTTAATAGCCCTAAGGCCAAATCCGTTAACTAGTAAATTAAGGGCGGCTTTTACTAAGTACTAGGCTGCTTTTATATTTATAATAAATCCTAATTAATCTAGGCCTCCTAATCTTTAATATCCTTCTACTCTTAGCTATAAAGAATAGCTTAATACTAGTAAGCTTCTTATTACTTACCTTAATCGATTTTAACGGCATTATAATTATACTAAATTTTACTACTTAAGATTAAAGAAAGGCTCCACTAGAGTAAAGGAGTGCCGCTTTTACTTTCTACACTCTCTTCTGTAACGGAACCTTGTAGTAGGTACTACGATGGGCTTGTTAATAGGCTAGGTATATAGGTAATGCAAATTAAAGTTAATAACGTAATAATAACTAGTGGAGTGGTTGCCTAATAGATTAACTCTAATTATATTCTAAGAATCACTATAAGGAAGGAACTATCTAGGTAGGAACTAAGGGTCCTTAAATACACAACTATACTCCTATAAAGTCCTTCTTATACGTAATATACATGTGCTTTATCTACTCTGTTGTGAATTATACAGATCCTATAGATTATATAGATCACGTTATATAACCTTAGTTACCATTCCTCGTTATATAGCTCTATCGGCTCCATCCTGGACCGTGCCTAAATTAACTAACTAGCTTCTTCCGACTCTTCTCTAAGTAGTCGTAATATTGTACTTAAAGCGTCCGTAACATCCTCACAATAAGGCCGCTATATTAAAGGATTAAAATCTATATTACTAGACGTTCTATCTATAGCGTAATAATAAGCTTCTTAATAGCTACAATTTAGCTATAATACTGGTATAGATAGTAAATATTAATACGTCGCCCGCTATAAGTATATTAGTAATAGTTAACTATATAGGTAAATATTGCAGCAAGGAAGAGAAGAAGTTAACTTCCTACTAGGAGTTACTTTAATTAGTATAGCCGTATGCTAACAGTCTTTATACCTTTAGTTTAGTAGTAGCTAAGTTTATAAATAAGCTTATTACTAAACGCGATTAATTGGCGTAGGAGGTATACTATCTACTTTTTAATATTCCCCTTTTTAAAGTGTAACGAAGCCTTATAGGAAATACTACGGTAAACTTGTTAATGTGCTAGGTATATAGATATAGAATAGTTAATAACGTAAATATAACTAGTGGAGTAGTTACCTAATAGATTAACTCTAATTATATTCTAAGATTTACTATAAAGAAGAGAAACTATCTATAGAGACCGTGTGTCCTTAAATATATAACTGCTCCCTATAGTAAAGGGTTTAATATATTGGTATATTAATACGTTAGTACGTCGCATTCCTATGTTCCTATATTCCTATATTCCGAACTTATAATATAACTAGCCATGTAACTTAGCTACCCCTTATTTTATAGCTTAATCGGTTCTAGCGCCTCCTATACTATCTTAACTAACCTATTTATATCCCTTTTTAGTAGTCGTACTACTGCTAATATAAGGTCCGTAATACCATCCCCCTCCTCTTTATCTTTATCCTTAAAGATATCTCCTATCTCTAAGTTATCTATTAGAGGTATAACATTCCCATTTTTAATTTAGTAACCTTTATTATTTCTAATACCTTCTATTAGATCTTTTATGTCTAATTATTATAACCGGCTAGTAACGTTTATTCTTTCGCTTAGTAAAGTTATACCGTTCTATTCTTATTATATAGAGAAAAAGTTAGTATATATTGCAATCACAGCTCTATTTAGTTGCTAACCTTTTTCCTATACTAAGTATATGCGAGCGAATATATAATCTTTTTATAATATTTAATCCGTCTCTAACGCTAAGTATATATATTTTATTACCCTTTATAACTGTCTAGTTCTTTATCTAATTTACTCTAAGGTTACGCGTATTAATAGCGGCTAAAAAAACTAGAGAGTAAGCTAGCTGAGGCCCTTATTAAGGTTTAGCGTTATTTTAATAAGGCGTTTTAGGCTCTAAAAGCTTAACTAGATGCTTATACTTATTTAAGCCGTCTAGTAAAGGTATATAAAAAGGTACGCTTAAAGGAGTTACGTTTAGTAGAGTAAGGTTTATCTAAGCTTAAGGCTAAAAAGGCTAAAAAGGATTTTAATTAAGTTAAGGCGGAAATAACTAGTACGCTAGTAGTAGATCCCCTAGATAGCCTAGCTTGTCTATTACCTTTAATTAATCCCTTTATCTTTAGCTCCTTCTCTATATTACCTAACCCATTATCTTTTAATACTCTTATACCTTTCCTATAGCATTTTTTAGATTCTATAGTAGTTCCTAGGTAGTTTTATTATAGCCTATCTACTTAACCTTATACTATATTTTATTATTAATGTTTTTATAACTAATAATCCTTAAAACTTACTATTTATCTTCTTCTTATCCTTTATACGTATCTGCTTTATAGCCTAGTAGCTTAATATTCCTATATACTAGCTCTAGTATTATAATATACTATATAGGGTAGATCTTTATTTTAGCTAGTAGGTTTAACTTAAATATAACTAGTAAAATCTTTTATATAATTTTAAAAGGTCTTAGTCTAATACAGTCTAACTTTTTACTTAGTCGTTAACTCTTAAAAAATTTATATAGTAGCTATACTTTATCTCCCTCCTTAAGATCTAGTCCTTTAGATCTCTTAGCGTTATAGTACTTTTTTATTCTTTCTTATACCTCTTTTACTAATTCTATAAGGTCTACATAAAGATTTATTAATTTCTTTATTCTTTCTTTAGCTATACTACTCGTTTTCTTTACTTACTATAGTAATAACAATATTCTTAGCTTATATCCGTAATTTGCCTTAAATAGTAATATACCTATTCCTTCTTATAGTGTTATATTATATATAAACTATATAACTAGTAATAATAATACCTAATTATTTTATACGTAATTAATATAATATCTTAGATACTATTTTAATATCTAATTTAGTTTTTCTATCTATTTGTCCGTCTGCGGATAATATATAGTAAAAGTTACTACTCTAATTCCCTATTCCGCTAAGAATACCTTTTAAAATACTGCTATAAATCTTAGATCTCTATCTAATATAATCTTACTTAGTGCTTTATATTATATAAATACTTCTTTAATATAGATTCTAGCGATATCTTCTGCTAAGGGTTCTTCTGTATATACTATAAAGTAGCCCTATTTAATTAACTTGTCTACTATTATAAGAACTATATTATACTCTTATCCGGTAATAAGATCTCTTAACTTTAGTAATTTAATAAGAAAGTTCTATAATATAACCTCCTATAGTCTCTCTGGTATTTTAATAGGTTGTAGCCTTCTATATAGCTTATACCTTATTAGTTTATTTCTTTAGCAATCTAGATACTCTTTTATTACTTTTTTTTAGCTATACCCTAGATTCTGTTAATAATGTATTCTTCCTAAAGTCTTAATACTAAGCCTGTTACTCTATTATGTCCTTAAGTTATTTCCTTATAAAAGTCTTCTACGAAATACTCTACTATGCTTTTTAGGATATACTTCACTTTTTAATTTTCGTATATATCCATCTATAGATCTTCTAGCTATACTTCTAAGATTCTTTATACCTAAAAGCTCTCTAATATCTTATAAACTTTTTCTAGTTCTTTATCCTCTTAAGTTGCTGCTAGCTTAAGGTAATTATATCTAATTAATCCATCCTTATCTTTATGTAGTATTTCTCCTAATAGTTTCTTATTATTCTATAGTTTAGCCTTTTTACTAAGTATATTAAATCTTAAAATAGTATTCTATAAGCATCTCTACCTATCTAACTTATTTATAATTAAGTTCTTTTATTATTAGGAACCCTATTAGGTTCTTATAATCCGTTTTAACCATAAATAGTTTTTCTACGCCTTATAAGAATGCTCTCTATTTCTTAAGTACTATAACTATACCTAGCAATTCTTTATTATAGATATCGTAGTTTAACTCTAGTAGTATTATTTTCCGATTGTAATATACTACTAAATACTAAATATTCTTATACTTCTATAGCAAATATACTTCTAGTATAAAGTCTAATATATCTATTTCTATAACTATATCTAGTCCTAGTTAATAAAATTTAAGGATTAGCTTCTAAGTAAATAACTCTTTAAGTTCCTTAAATAACTTCCTTTATTTATCTCCCTATACCTATAGTTTCTCCTTCTTTATAAGCCTAGTAAATAGTTTAATATTCTTTAACTACTGTGCTATAAACCTCCTATAGTAGTTATAAACCCCTAAAAATAACTTTAACTATATTATATTCTCTAGTTCTTACTAACTTGCTATAGCTTTAATTTTCCTTAGGTCTATACTAATATAACCTAGTTTAATAATAAATCTAATAAAATCGATCTTTTTTATAAAGAACTTACATTTTTTAATTATTACTAGCATCTATTCTTCCTATAGTCTCTTTAAGACCCATTTAATGTGTTCCCCGTATTCTTCCTCCATTATTAAGTAGATAATAATATTATTAAGGTATTCTCCTAATACGCTATTAATTTATTTCTAGAACGTTATTAGTGCATTTATTAACCTAAATTGTATAACTAATAGTTTATATAGTCCTTCCTTTAACCTAAAGGCTGCCTTTTATTTATTACCTTCCTTAATTCTAATCTAATAGTATGCCTATCTTAGATCTATCTTTATAAAGATTTACGCATTACCTATCTAATCCTAAATTTCGCTAATTAAGGGTAAAGGATACCTATCCTTCCGAGTAATGCTATTTAACTATTTATAGTTAATATATAGCCTAAGCTTTCTATTCTTCTTTAGTATAAACAATACTGGATAACCTGCTAATAACTATAATAGTCTAATATATCCCTTTCGTAAGTTTTCTTAGATAAACTCCTTAAGTGCTTTTAACTCCTCTTAAGTAAGCTTATAAGTTAGAAAGAACCTTAAACTCGTTCCTAGTTCCAACTCTATCTTATAATCCTATACTATATAATCTGCTAGCTTTTTACTTTCTAGGCTCTATAGCTTCTTGCTATACTTATAGTATCTCTTTAGTATATAGGATAACCCTTTCTTAGTTTCCTTATATATTACTCTAACTTAATACTATACTAATTTAGTCTATTATCGCATTTTATATTCTTAAATATCTTAAATATTAACCTAACCTATAATCTAATTAATCCTTAGATTATATTCCTATAATTAGGGTATTCCTAATACTGCCTTATCTTGTCCTAATAGTAGGATATTAAAAGATATCTTAATTTGTCTTCCTTTAATAGTTATCTAAATAGGTCCTATTTTAAGATTAATAATCCCTCCTTTATAGGCTATTAAATCTCCTAAAATCGTTACTAATAGGTAAGGTTATTCCTTCTATCTATAATATAGTCCTATTTTTTTTAACTACTACTAATAAGATATAGTTCCTTATTACTATACTATCTATTAGTGCTTTAAACTGTTAATCTTACTAATTAACTTATAAATTTAGGTGTTATCCTTAAATTCCGTTAAGGGTTTAAGGTTCTACTACTAGCTCCTTCTAATCCTATAGGCCTTTACTTTTCCCAATTATTAGCTGCTTAATCCCTATATATTTAGCTTACTTTTTAGCCAATACCTAGTTCGCTTCTTATCCTTAATATACTATAGATATATATTTTCTAGGCATTCTCACTACTATTATTTGTCTAAGCATTCTTCCGTAAAGAATCTTCCTTGTTAAAGTATTGAGTCCCCTAACTCTTAAATTTCTATTAGATACTATCCGTATATATATTTAGTATTCCTATATTATTGCTCTTCTAGCGCCTAATATATCCTTACTAGGTACTTCCGATTCTTTTTTTTAGAGTTTTATATATTTTATATATATTATCTATATATATAATCCATGATAGCGTATAGTATACTAGGTGCTTTAGGTTAACTTTTAACTCGTCTTTATCTTTAAGTTTAAACCTTTACTATATTAATCTAAACGTCGTAACTTTGTTGGTAGGTACTAAGATATGTCTCTCACTTCTCTAGTCCTCTAGATCCTTTAATATTATAATTAAGGCCCCTTTAATATAACTTATTACCTTTTTTTATAATAGGGTAGTCCTAAATAACTCGTTAATTTAACTATATATAGAAATCTTCTTACTTATTATTATGTCGTTACCTATACTACTTTTAGTACAGTTACTAAAGTGTATACGGCTTATCCATAAGGAAGTATCTTCTTATTACTATATTATAACAGCCCTTTATATATTGTTCTTAAAACCTAATAGGGATTCCTAGATTCTTTTCGTTTTCCAATTTAATAAGCCACTTAGCTCTTAGCGTGCCTACCCTAGGTCTATTAGTAATTCTTTATATAGGTGCTCTATCCCTTATACAACCTATTATACTAGCTCTTTAATCTAGCTTCTATTCTTACTATACAATAATTTTCTATCTAAATTCTGTTATAGTTTCTTTTAGTTTTCGCCTTATAAGTAGATTTTTAAAGTCTTCCTACTTCTTAATCTTAGTTTATTTAATAGTCCTTATTTATATTTAAAAATCTTAGTCCTATAGGATTCTTAGTTCTAAGCTTGCTTCTTTCTTAAGCTTAGCTCTAGCCTTAGTTTAACTAGGCTTTTATAGTGTTCTCATCTTATTTTAAAAATCTTAAATTTTACTTATCTCGTCTTAAGAATCTTATACCTTTAGGAAACTTTACCCCGAGCTTATTTATATATTACTAAACTAAGCTATTACTCTACTCTATTGGTTATCGTCTATTATAGGTCCTTAAGCTTACCTTATCTTATCTTAAGAGTCTTAGTTATCTCTTATCTTGTCTTAAGAGTCTTAAGCCTTTAGCCTTTTGCCTTTATTAAGTGCCGAAGTGGTTTACTATCTTACTTCTCTTACGTCTTATAAAGCGATAGATATTCTATCTAGTAGGATCTTAATCCCTACTAATATTCCTTATTCTATAATAGAATTATCCTCTACCTCTTTTATAACATCTTTAAGGCTTATACGCTTCTAGTAAGCTACTCTTATTACCTTATTATTATTAAATATTTTACCTATATTAAATTTATTGTCCTTAATATCCAATCTATGAGATGGTTTATTAGTTTCTCTAAACTCTAATAATTTTAGCTCCTATAGCTAATAGCTTGCGCCATATTTAGCATCTTTATAAATTTAGTATACGTTATTATAATAAAACGCAAAACTCTTAATTAAATATTCTTTCGTTCCTTATAGCGTATTATTATCCCTCTATACGTATATATCGTCTACTAGTCTTATTCCTCTTACTATATAGTAATTCTATTTACTTCTATAGTCTTTAATAAAATAACCTTATTTTCTGTAATTTATATAAGCTCTTTCTTTAAACCATTTTTCTTGCTATAGAGTTCGCCTAAACATCTTCTATTACTAAGATCCCTAGTTTAGCCTTTACTCCTTAAATCTTTAATTACTTAATCCTTATCCTTTAGGTTTCTATAGTTTCTTATTTTATTTCTTATTTTATTTAGTACTACTTAGGTCTATTAGCTCTGCGCTATATTATAGTTTCTAACTTTAACTCTATTATTACGTACCCTACGCCTTATATAACTATAGAACTCTATCCTAACCCTTCTTAGTTTGCTCTCTTTCTAGTAGATCCTATTATTAATCTTAATTACTTAATTAATTAATTCCCTAAAAGTATCCGTATCTTCTATTAGGATAATTATTATTATTAATTCATTGCTTAACGTCCGATTTGGATCCCTATTAGGCCCACGCGGACTACTCCTTATATACATATAGGGAGAAAACTCTATATAAGAAAACCCCGTAATCTATCTCCCCGCCTTTTAGGACTCGCCTATAAGGCGCCTACAAGTTACTTAAGGTGCTCCTACTACCTTACTTTTTAACCTCCTTAGGAACCACTGCTGCCGTAACAAGCCTACAGACGCGCTAGTATCTTAAACTTTACTCTACTGCTATAGAGTCATCAGGGGGCGCCCGTTGCTCGCCCCCCTGCCCTCTATTACCATTTCCTTTGCAACCTGGAACTGGTTTAGTATATTTTAGCTAATAAGCTACTAGGTAACCGCCTTAAGGCCTTTTTATATCGAGAGCAGTGTCTTATAGTTCTCTGTACTAGCTACTAAGAGTATTACTTCTTAGTTAGTGCGTAAGGGGCATAATAATATTATATATTTTGGTGTCTATTTTAGCTAGCTATATTCGCATCTTAGGCTACCTACTAGGACACCTACCTAGTAGAGCCAGTCTTTTAGTCCTATTATTCCTATTCTTAAGAGTATTACTATTATATTTTCTGCCTTTATTAGGCCTTTTTAAAGCCCTAGAGTGTTTACCCCCTATAGCGTTAACTATACTACGGCTTAGGTTCCTCTTACCTTAATTAGCCTTTACACCTTTAACTCTTATACGCCTCTCTAGCGTTTTTTCATACTCTACTTTGGCTCCTTTTTCTCTCTTACTGTTATCTTTACTAGCCTCTTGCGTATCTCCCTTCCTCCTTTATATAGGCCTAGGCCCTAAAGCAGCACTATTTTTCTTTTGCTTTCTTTACCTGTCTCTCTAATATATCTTCCCTATTTTAGGGTTGTTAATTTGTTCTTTTATAAGGCGCCCTAGGATCCCTCTATAGTTTATTTAGGCGTGTCTTAATATACTTTATAATATTAGAGTTACGTTCCTTTTACGCCCTTTATATTACAGCGGCTTTAATATATAGTTATAGGGGGGGGATATTAGCTTCCTTCTTAAGCAGTGCTGTAGCCGTTCGCTTATATCCGCCTATTATACTCTAAAGGTAGGCTATTTAGACCTTTTAGAGTGGTTTAAGGAGTGATTTAGGGGGGCCTTTCTCTAATTCTCTAATGGCCTAAATACTGGACCTATACGTTATAGTTAGCCGGACAACTACTATATATAGTAGGCGTAACCTCTAGAAGTATAGACCCTATATAGAGTTAACAATCCTAGATAATGCGATGTACTATACTTAGCCCTTATAGGCCGCTTACGCTATATATGCGCTCTACCGGAGCTTACTGTCTACCTATACTCCTAATACTCTTAGGTTCTAAACTAGTTAACCCCTAAAGCCTTAAATGCGAATTATGTGCTAGAGATCTGTAGATTAGTTGCGTTTTCTTATAAAATAGATTAGCTAGTATTTCTCTGGTAAGAATTGGACTCTATATTGTCTTGCCTATTCTATATAGGTATTATAAGCTTTCTCTAGTGTTCTGCAATTCTCTACGGCTATTAGCCCGTATATAATTAGGTTTATATTATTAATAAAGCCTATTCCCTAGGTCGCCCCTTCCTTAAAGGAGTTAAGCAGGTTACTTATAAAGAAAAGGAAGAGTATAGGCGAGAGGGGTAATTCTTGTGGTATTCCTATTGCAACTATAATAGGGGGGCTTTAGTATCCGCTAAAGACTAATAATATTTCTTTTTAACCTATAAACCCTTAAATAAATTATATAATCTATTCTAGGAAGCCTTTTACCCTAAAGATATATAGGAGACGCTTGTGGGGTATATTGTTATAGGCGCTACTAATATCTAGGCTAAGTATTAATACTACAAAGTCCCTTTATATCGCCTATGCAGATTTAATAGTAGTAGCGAGTAGCGTAAGTGCTAATAGTGTTAAGCGGTTCTTTCTTGCCCCTATTTAGCTTTATAGTAGTAGGGCGTGTTCCTTAGCCATATTTACTATGTGGTCCGCTATTACCCTTTTTAAGATCTTACTAAGGGTATTCTCTAAGGCAATAGGGCAGTAGCTCCCTGGAAATAAGTAGTTTGCTTTACCTTTTTTATATAGGATAAATATTATTATAGCTCTTCCGAGTCTTAGGTAGTAGCCTATTATAAAGTATACTCTAGCTACATTCGTAAGCTAGGGTGCTATTAGTAGTCTATAGGTCTTTAGGGCTTTATTTAGGATCTTATCTAGTCCTAGTGCTATATTATTTAAAAGGCGGCTAATAGTTCTGGCTATTTCTTTAGTTATTATATCGCTATTAACCCTTAGACGAGTTACTAGTGCTTTATCTGTGATATTACTAAGGTCTACTAAAGCTAGTTAAGGGAAAAATCTTTCTATAAGGATCTTTGCCTTCTTATTATTATTACTTATAGCTAGTAATTTACCTAGTCTTTATAGGGGCGGAAGGTATAGGTCTTCTATTAGACGTCCCGCCTTTCTCTTTACCTATTTTACTATCCTTTAAAGACCTTTATTACCATTTACCACACATGCAACCTTACCAAAAGGTAGCGCCGCACTTTAAAACTTACGCATACCCATCTTACCACCAAAAACAATCGATTTTCCAACTTTCAAGACCCAATTCCTACCGCTTAGCAAGCTATAGGTGGATTTAATTGTCGTTTTACCCCCTTTCCCCCAACAGAAAATTCTTCTTAGGGGTGGTCCTAGCTTGTAAGCGAGGCACGGACAAAAACACCAAAACTACTAACCACTACTACCACTACCAATACCAGGGGTCTAGTATTACTACTACCTTTAAACCTAATCTCCCCAGAAATCCTCTAGTAGGATTATTAAGGAAAAAGGGTATAAGGATAGTAAAAACTAGAAAACTTCCCCTACAAAATGCCAAGGCCCGGCAGGCCTAAAAGAAACCTCCTATAGAAATAAGTGATGAGTCTATATCTACATCCACTTTTTCTGCCCTTTTTCCTTCCCCTGGCCTATTGGGACAGGAGAAAAAAGAGGATATCCTCAGTCTCTCTACTGAAAAAGAAAACCCAAAACCTGCAAAAAAGACAAACCAAAATGAGGACTTTCACGGCTGGTATACATAGTATATCTTTTCTCTCCCCTTTCTCCAGAACAACACCTACAAAAGGCTCTAGATAGCTAACCCAGGCCTATAAAGGGCTAGAAGAAGAAGAAGAAGAAGAAAAGAGAAGAAGAAAATAAAAGGAACAAGTTAAACAGCTAGAGGACTATACACGTAGTGTCCTAGCAGGAGAAAAACCCCTTTATAAAAGGAAAAGAAAAGACAAACGATGTCCTAAAAGGACTAGTCGAAGAAGTAAGCTCTCCGTTAAGGAGGTAGCCTCTACTAAAGGAAACCTACGCAGAGAGGCTAAAGAAGGGCCTCCCTACTTCGTCCTCTCTACCCTCCTCATTACCATCTCCTACTCCTTCTACTTCTACTAGAAGTAAGAAAAGCAGCTACAAGAAAGAAAGCTAGTCCTAATTACAGACCAAAAGGACCACCTTTAGATACCTTCTCTATACGAAACAAAGTCAATCAACTATTTGCATCAAAACTGCAAGTAGAAAAACCTGTTTTAGCATCCATAGCTAGAACTAAAGGAAAACGAAATATTCTCCTTATGACTACGGAAGAGTATAATTGCGGATTTCCTAGTTAAATACAAAGAAAATCTGGCATAACTGCTTTACCTTTTAAAGAGAACAAAAACTAGAACCTTGGGTTCAAATTATAGCCCATGGGGTTCCTACCCTACCGTTCTTAGGAGAAGGAGGCTCTAAGCTTCTAAAAGAAGAAATTGAGACCTTTAATCCTATAAGCGATACAAGGACTACCTAGATGGATCTCATCTAGTGTAAAAAGACACGATCCACAGACCAGATTTGGCTCTATAGTTTTTACTATAGAAAACGAAGAAAAAAGACAAGAAATCCTTAAGCAAAAGAGATATCAATTGCAGGTACAGCTACTAAGGTAGTAAAATACCTCGAAGTCTCTCCTACTACGCAGTGTACGAGCTGCCCAAAATTGGCCATATAGGAGACAGGTGCTCTACTAGGGCCTGCAGATACTATGCGGCTGCACATTTATCTAAAGACCATTCCTGTTCTACCTATATAATAACAGGCAAGCCTTGCCAGCATACCACCCTCTTTGCATTAATTGTAAAGAAAAACACTTTGCTAACAGTAAAGACTGCGAGACTCTAAAGCTGCTAAACTAGTACGCGAGGAAGATTCTATAGAAGAATAAAAACAGATAGGATTCTAGAAGGAGGCAACTCCTACTAGGCTCTTAAAAAGATATTAGAGAGCAAAAGGACAGAAATAAATTGCAAAAGGACAGGGATAGGGGTTAGGATTTCTTATAGTTTTTCTTACCATTTTCTCATTCCCTAGTAGTTGTAGTATCTTAGTATTTTACTAGGAAACTATAAACTCCTAATTTAGGGGTTTATAAACTACTAGGACATAGCTACTAGTACATATTAAGCTGCCTAGAAAGGATTTATGTATATAGAACTATAGCGCCATAGCCCAAGGCTGCATGCGCAGTATTGTACGTAGTATAATACAATGGATAATAAAAAAAAAAAAAAAAAAAGACCTTTATTATAGGGGAGGCTTGGGTTAATAGTATACTTATTAATAAACTATCTCCAGCTATTCCTTACTTCTTTTTTTAGGGTATTCTTTAGCTGGTTTCTTATATCTTTATATTGTCTCTCGTCTTTAGGATTATGGCTACTTATATATTTTCTTCTTACTTATTATTAGCTGGCGATAAGAACTGCGCATTATACGGACTATGCGTGTCGCGCGTAGGGGCTTAGTTTTAAGACCGGGCAGTGCTCTTCTAGCCTATTTTTAATTGCTACCTAAATCCTTTCTAGTCTTTAGTTAATTTCCTTAGGGGTAGCTAATAAGCCTCGCTTATTTGGTATTAGGTGGATTTCTTCTAGGTTTTAAAGTTGTTGTTTAACTATATTAAGGAAGCTGTTTATCTTAAGTTTCTTATTATATATCTTTTGCTATTTAGTTGCGCCTTAATATCTAGATCTAGCTATATCTGGATAGGGATATAGTCTAAAATAAGCACCTATTCTTCTTTAGGGTTACACCTTTTAAGTCTCTAGTATAGGCCTTCGTCTATAAATGTAAGGTTAATTATACTTTTGGCGGTGCCTTATTACTATATAATTGCTCCTAAGGGGGTAGCTAGCTTAAGGCCCTAGGTGTCTATAGCTCTTAGTAGGCACTCTACCTATTATTTAGCAGCAATATAGATACCTCCTTACTATAGGTAGTGGAGGTTTATATTTCCTAGTAAGATAAACTCTATGCCTTTGGTTTTTAGTAAGCTTATTACTAATATAATGTTTTCTGTTTATGGGACCCCTTTAACCCTAGAGTTATATACATTAATAATCTATACTGGTCCCCTATATATCTAGATTATTATAACTGTAATATCTGGGTTAACTACCTACTATAACTATAAGGATAGGCTAATAGCCTTGTTAATTATAAAGCACACGCGTGTAGCTGCTTTTGGTTTGTATAGGAGCTGGAATCCTTAGGGGTAGTATATTAATTGTGTGTAGGCATTATAATACGGCTCTTATATAGTAAGGATATAGTATTTTTCTAGGTCTAGGCTGTTTAGTAGGGGCCTTGCGAGACGGTGGTTTGTATTGCTGTAGTTATACTATATAATAAATAGGTAGCGAACCCCTAGCGAGGGTCCTTCGCCTCTTCTTCGTTCCTTAATTTTTCTATTTCTACTTTCTCTAGGATATTTAGAACTTCTATCTCTTATATCTATACCCTAGTTACTACTTATTTTACATAGAGCTTTCTATTCCCATATTTTGTGTTTTTACTAGCGCTTTTATATCTAAATTTATTATTATCTCTAGTTCTTCCCCTATTCTTACTAGTTAGCTATATACCCTTTAAGAGTTAGCTACAAATGTTATATTTACTATATTAAGTCTAATTTTTAATTATCCTAGTCTTAAGCTTGCTATAGCTGTCTATAAGGGTCTTCCTATAGGGCATTCTTTCCCTTATGTCCCCTATAACCCTTATATCCCTATATAGTCTAGTAATATTACACGGCATTACTTCTAGCCTATTAAGGCTTGGGATAGCTAGCCTAGCCCCCTAGTATTAAAGGTATGAAATGCTAGAAAGGCACCCGTACCCCTAGCTTATTACCTATTATTTCTATTTATATAACCTAGCGTGTAGTTATTCCTATAGCTGTTAAGCTCTTACCTTCTATCTCCTATATTTAATGTAGTCTTCTCTCTCCTATACCTTATATATATTTTAGTAGCAATTTACGTATTTTATTTAGTTTTAATTTAAGTATTATCTTGTATTATAGGGGCTTATATAGTGGCTACAGCACACCTATGCTGCGTATATAGATTGGGTGTGTCCCTATTATATATAGCGATAGTATTATTCTAAGCGGAGTCTGTGGTTATAGAGCCTTACGTTATATATAAGGCCATTTATAATAATACCTTTTTAAATAAGGAGTTTTTGNATTCCTAGTNTATNTATNCTAANNATANNNGAGCTATACGTTTAACTNGCGTTTCCCTAGNAAGTCTCTAGCGACCCTTATATTCTTTTATTATTCTTATTATATACTTAGTTTGCATTTTCCTATTAAAGCTATTAGATTTAGGTAATTTTAAGTCTGTCACGAAACCCCACCGCAGGGGCCTCCATAGGAGAGCCCCGTGCTCTCGCGTACACCTCGCGTACAGCTTATGTCAGCTACGCGTAGGTATATCACCTCCTTACGCCCTCGACCCTTACGATCGATCGCACAACGTCTTATAGACTCCTCGAATACATACGCTCTGTAGCTACTGCCTACGTTCCGTAACATTACGTTGCGCCTTTTTTACTATTAACGCCCAGCCTATAACCAATTCTACGTCTCTATAATACTATAGGCGCTACTAAAAGCAGCGTGTCTATAAATTACCTTACTTTATACTTTTAAGGAACCTATAATAGTAAGACGATATTCCTTACTAGCTACTATATTAAACCTAAAAAATAATTTAATACCTATACTTAACCTATAACGCTAATTAATCCTAAAAGAATTTGATTTATTAGCCCTAACCCCTAAGGAGATAGACACCGATAATGTTTTATCTTTTATTAACTATATAACTACGGATAAGCAAATAGAAGGGCTACTACCTATTAAAATTAAAATATAAGACGCTAAGACGTTTATAAAAATAGTAGCATAAGACCCTAATAAATACTACCGCCTTTTATAGAACTACTACCTAAAGCTTATACGAGCTAAAATGCATACTGCTTAAGATTATAATATTATCTAAGACCTATAAGCTCGTGAGGCGCTCGCCGATAACACACGTTAAGAAACTAAAGATAACCTCTATATGTCTAAACGCGACGTCTAATAGTTAAAGAAAAATAAGATTATACTAATTGGCTATAGTTACTGAAAAAGAAGGCATAATTAAATACCTATAATCTTAGCTTAAATGAGCTATTTATAATAACACTAGATACCTCTTTTACTACTATATTAACGCCACCTAAGTCTCTACGCCCCCGGTAACATTACCTACGTAACGCTTAACGGAGGGTAGCGCTAAGCAGCTTTTTACCTAATAAGAACTCCTACTAAAGTAGTAATAATAAAAGCTATAATAATTAGAACCTAAACTGCCCACTATAGAATCTAATATACGCTACCCTAATCCCCCCTAGTCTTTTAAGGAGATTGTAAGGAATACAGCTACTAGAAAATGTAAATCCGTAAGAAACTAACTTAGAGCGCCACCTTTTTCTATAAAAAGATACTAAAGATTGGCTATATTATTAGGCGAGTAAAGGGTATACTATTTAATAGACTCTTCGCCTAATAGGAGACTAGTAGCCCCTAAAAGTAGTAGTCTTACTAAAAAGTCCTTAATAATCTTAACCTAATATACCGTGACTATAACCTACTAGCTACTAACCGAGCTAAACTATATGCCCTAAAGATAAGCCCTACCGAATTATTTAATAAGTTCTATGTTAAATTCCAGGAATATACTAAAGCCCTTACCCGAGACGATACTAAAGACTAAAAGGATCTCCTTAAAAAAGTTACTTATTGCCTTAGTTACGCAGCCGCCAGCTATAACTACAACAATGTTTATAAGATGGTAATAGCCCTATAGAAAATTAAACGACAACTAAATTAGATTACTACTACTAACTCTTACTTAAAGACCTCTCTATAGAAGCCCTCTGGGCCTACTAAACCTATATATACTAAGCCACCGACGCCTACTACCTTAGGTGCCACTAGAGCCAATATTAACCTCTCTATACTAACCTTTCCGCAAAAACTCCTAGATGGAGAGTGTAAGCTACTCTAGAAATTAGGACGCTGCTATAGATGCTATTAAGAAGGCTATTATTATAATAACCTAAACTACCTAATGGCTAGGTTTAGTACCTACCGCTTAATATCTAACCTAATGCCCTAAATACTAAATACGTTACTATGCGCCACTACCGTATAAGACAAAGACATAATAATAGTAGTAGAATTGGATACGGAAACGGAAAACGCTAAGTCCTAGCCCTAAGTTGTGGGTTAGGACGCCCTAATAATAGAGGGATCTATATATTGGCCTGCTTAATAAATAACTTAGTAAAGATAAATAGATAGAAATAGATAGTTTTACCTATAATAGGAACTACTACTATAAAATAATATAAAAGCCGTTTTATAATTAACTGTAGAGCTACTAACTAATTTATAGATACCTAACTCGTGTGTACTTATAACCTACCTACCTTACCCCTTACTAAAGCCCGCGCCCTATAACTCGCTAACGGTAGTTATACTATATAGAAGATTACTTATGTAGTATAACTCTACTTAGATATAAACGGGCACTAGAAAAAGCTCTAGGCCTATATTATACCACTTACTAACTACCCTATTATCCTTAAAATAAACTAGCTTAAATAATACAACCCTACTATTAACTAGGAAAAGAGAGAAGTAACCTTTAACTCTAAATACTGTAGAGAGACTTGCCTAGGACATAGCCTAGCCGCCTTTATTTACTTACCAGGATATTAACCTAAGAAACCCCTTATTACCCTACCTATGACTAACTACTACTATATAAGTGCCGCGGCCTTCTACTATATAGTAAGTAGGAAAGGCTAGACCGTTACTGTAGCTTCCTAATTATAACTATATAAGCTTAATAAAGAATAGGACTACGTCCTCTATAGTAATAGAATAAATATAGTTAACCTTCTAGAAGATAACGCCCCTGCAAAACTCTATAGACTTTTACCTTTAGACTTTAAGAAGTTTATAAAACTTAAAAAAGGACTTACTAATAAAGAACTCCATAAGCTCCTCCCTAAGAGGTACTACGACTTTATCAATATATGCTTATAAAAGGGCGTAGATATACTCCCCCTATATTGACCTAATAATTATACCATTAATATTAAATAAGGAAAAACGCTACTTTATAAGAGACCCTACCTAATATTAAAAGATAAACTTCTAGTTATAAGAAAGTATATTAACAAGCACCTTAATAAAGGATTTATTCGTCCTAGTATATTACTAGCAGCCGCCCCTATCCTTCTTGCTAAAAAGCTAAAAGGAGGTATCTAATTCTATATTAACTATAGAGGACTTAACGCTATTATAATTAAAAACTAATATTTAGTACCGCTTATACAGGAGACCCTTAAGCGGCTTAGCCAAGCTAAAATCTATACTAAGCTTAATATTATCGCCGCCTTTAACTATCTCTAAATACGGGAAGGTAAGGAATAGAAAACCGTATTTATATTGCGCTTTAGCTAATTTAAATATACTATTATACCCTTTAGCGTATATAACGGCCTAGGCACCTTCTAAAGCTATATTAATAACGCCTTACGGGACTACCTTAATGACTTCTGCTTCGCGTACCTAGACGATATACTTATTTATAATAATAACCCTTTTAAATATACCGAACACGTTTAAAAGGTCCTATAGCGCCTTAGGGACGTAGGACTTTATATTAACTTAAAGAAATGTAAATTCTTAGTCACAGAAGTAAAATACCTTAGACTAATTATTACTACTAAGGGTGTCCGTATAGACCCTAAGAAGGTATATATAATTACTAAATAGTAAGCCCCTAACTGCATTAAGGACGTATAAGCCTTTCTTAGTTTTACTAACTTCTATTAGAAATTTATATACAACTTCTTAAGCGTAGTAGCACCACTTATAGTAATAATGCGAACGAAGGGCCTTTCTATAAAAGGAAGAAAAACGCACCTACGCTTTACCTAGACGCCTAAATACGAGAAGGCGTTCTAAGACCTTAAAAATGCCTTTACTAAAGCACCTATCCTAGCCCACTTTATACTAGGACGACAACTCTATCTTAAAACTAACTCCTTAGACTACGTTAACGCAAGCGTTCTTTTCTAGATAGGTAATAACGGTTTCCTTTACCTAGTCGCATTTTACTTATTTAAGCTTATATTATAAGAGTATAACTATAAGATCTATAATAAAGAACTCCTTGTAATTATATAAGCGTTTAAAGAATTTTAACTAGAACTTTCCTTAGCAGAGCTTAACTAGCCAACTGAAGTTCTTACAGACTATTGCAACCTTAAGTACTTTATAACTATAAAGTAGTTAAACTAACGCTAAGCACATTAGAACGAGTTCCTCTTTAGTTTTAACTTTAAAATTATATATAGACTAGGAGTATAAGGTACTAAACCTAATAGCCTAATACGCCGCTTGTAAGACCTTCCTTAGTCTAAAGATAACCCTTATAATTAGTTCTAATAACAGACGATCCTAAAAGCACGAAATTTGGCCCTAGGTATACTACCTATAATAGAGCTAACTATACCTTAGCTTTATACTATAGAACTAGAGTTACCTTCTAAAATTAATAAGCTTATTACTATAGTATATAACACCTCTATTAACCTATTACTGTATTAACTTATTGCCGTAAAGACCGCTAGTGCCTATACGCTACCTACTAACCTTTAAAGCTTAGGCTAGATTAATATAGCAGCCTTAGAAGTAAAAGAGAATAGGCTCTATTATAGAGGTCGCCTATTTATCCCTAAC
The DNA here is from genome assembly GCF_001692895.1 of Cenococcum geophilum 1.58. Classification (NCBI taxonomy): domain Eukaryota; kingdom Fungi; phylum Ascomycota; class Dothideomycetes; order Gloniales; family Gloniaceae; genus Cenococcum; species Cenococcum geophilum. The sequence goes on along the minus strand of NW_027137572.1, from coordinate 2,695,006 downwards.
TTAGAAAATCTATAACGGTAACTAATCTAAATGGCCTACAACCTCTGATTAAGCGGCCACCTAAGTAGAGGAGGAACCTATAAGCTTCTTAGCTAATACTACTTCTAGCCAAAAATAATAGACTTAGTTAAACGCTTTATAGGCGCCTGCTACGGTTATAAGTACGCTAAGGCCTTTAATATAAAGTACTAAGGACTACTATACCCTCTACTAGTACCTATACGATGATAGGCAGATATCGCCATAGATTTCGTTATTAACCTACCACCCTATAAACGATACGGCCGTACCTATAAGAATATCCTTATAATAATATACCGACTTATAAAAGAGCGCCACTACGTCCCAACTAAAGGCGTAGCTATTAGTGACGTTACTAACGCCTTCCTTTACGAAGTTTACTAACTATATAGGCTACCTAACTTAATTACGTCTAACTAAGGTATATAATTTAACTCCGATGTATAGAGACGAATCTGCTAACGCCTTAGCATCTCCGTTAAGATATCTATATCCTTCTACTATGAAACTACTAGGTAACCGGAAAACGCTAATGCTAGTATAAAAGCGTACCTATAATAGGTAGTCGCCTATAGCCAAGATAACTGGGTAGATTACCTCCTACTAGGTAAATTTATAGCGAATAACTACGTCTTAACTACTATAGGACTTACCCCATTCTTCGCGAATAAGGGTTATTACCCCTAATCCGGCATAAAGCTACTAGAACCTATTGATAAGAAACTGCTATATAGAAAACGCCTTAAGATACTACTTACTAACTAGTATGCAGACCGTATAAAAAATCTACTTAACTACTGTAAGGGAGAAGTGGCCTAGGCTTAAGTAAAGTAGGCCTACTTTACTAACCGCTATAGAACGCCACCACCGGAGATGCGTGTGGGCGACTGGGTATAGCTAGATATACGTAATATCTCTATATAGAGGCCTATAAAGTCACTTAATTATAAGAACCTTGGCCCCTATCTAATTAAACAAGTTATTAATAGGGGAGCTGTATATAAGCTAGAACTCCCGCCTACCCTAGCCACCTATAGGATATAGCCTATATTTTACCTATAGCTACTACACCTCTATTAGCCTAACCCCTTACCGGGGCAGATATAGCCTAAATCCCTACTAGTACTAATCTAAGATAAGAATAAAGATAAGAACCACGAGGAGTGGACCGTTAAACGAATTATTAACTTTAAATACTTTAGTAAAGGTAAAGGACAACGGCTCTACTATAGAGCTATATACACAGGATTTAATATAAATTAGCCAGAATGGTAACTATAGGAAGACTTTAAAAATGCAAAGGATCTAATTAGCGACTTTTACTACGCGAACCTATAGAAACTAGGCCTAAGCAGAGATTTTATACCTAATCCTCTATAGGAGCCCTTATAGAGTTAAACCATTATATATTACTACGTAAGGGCAAATTGCCGTTAGATTGCGGTAAAGTGCGATTATATAACTGGAGTATCGTTAAGATGTCTAGGAACTTTAACTAGCGGTTAAAGTTATCTAATTGGTTGGATTTTTAGATGCTAAGCCTTATTATATAACGTTGTTTTAAACCTTTAGTAATACCCCCCTTTCTTCTTTTCTATACCTTAAGTGTCCCTTTTATATATATATAGTAACTATAGCGTCGCCGGAGCTCCGCCTTTATAGGAGGGGGGGTAGTATTACGGAACCCTACTGCAGGGGCCTCTATAGGAGAGCCCCGTGCTCTTATATACACCTCGCGTACAGCTTATGTCAGCTACGCGTAGGTATATCACCTCCTTACGCCCTCGACCCTTACGATCGATCGCGTAACGTCTTATAGACTCCTCGAATACATACGCTCTATAGCCACTACCTACGTTCCGTGACAAAGTCCTAGTATAAGGCGTTCCGTTTATTTTACTATCTTATATATAGTTGCTATATTATCCGCTTAGCGCCCCTTTTCTACCCTAAGGCTTAGGGGAACCACTAGGGCTTTAACTAAGTAATTTTCGCGAAGCACTTTTATGCTAATACGTTCTCCTAGCCTGTCCCCTACCCTAATAGCTTATTCCTTTGCCTGTTAGTCCCTTAGGGTAACTCTAATATCTCCGCTCCTAAGGTATTGGATTATAATAGCGTTATAGACCTTTTCACAAATCTTTATAAGGACTTCTATTTCTAATTATCCCCTAAGCCCCTCTACTTTTTTTATATTTAGTTATATTATAATTATATACCTAGATATTGTCTTTAGGGGGGTAGGTTCCCTATACTATAGACGCGTAGCTATAGCGGCCTAGGTATGGTTCGCCGGTAAGAAGGGATTTTATTTATTTTTAATTTTGCTTAGCTATTAGAGGATTTAATTAAGGGTTTACTAGAGGGGCGCCTAAGGTTCGCTAAACTGGCGGAGCTATTCTACTAGCTATATTAGTTTGTTATAGCTAATAGTTACTTCCCTATAACTGCGGATATTAAACGCGTTTAATAGGCTTTATATTTTATTAGATGCCTTCTTAATAGAGGTCTTTCCGCTTTATAGTGTAGTATTCGCCTATTCTTATTGTGGAGGGCTATTACTAGGCGTGGTTCTGGTGGACACGCGCGAGTATAAACCACCATCGTTTAATATATGCCTCCCCTATAATGCATGCATCTTAGGGGGATTCTTTAGGTATTTTTTAGGGTTCTTTTGGTTGGTTTTGGTCTTTTTGGGCCGGGTGCAGCAAGAGCTCCATTAGCGTTTCGGCGCTCTAAGTATCTTAGGATAATTATATCTTAGACTTTTACCTTAAATCCTTACTTATACTACACTATAAGCGTCTTATTATTCCATTTAACCTATATTACTAATATTTAAAACTATGTTATATACTTAATTACTAAAGTTCTTTATACTAGGTTTTAAAGTTTTCTTTTTATTATAGTAGTTACCTCTAGGTCTTTAAAGATTTGCGTTAGGTATTCTGTAAACCTACTTTAACTTAAGAATATATACCGTACCTCCTAGTTAATAGTCGTTATACCGTATTCCTATACCTCTATAAGGTAAGGCTTAAACCACTTAAGTACTCTTCCTATTAAAAATAATTTTATATAGGTAACTTAATCTATAAGCGTTCCTAGCTTTACTCTTTCTTATATAACCTTAAAGTGCATTTATATAAGGAATCCCTTAAGCTTTAACTTTTCTCCTAAAAATCGCTTAATTAAGGGTAACTTAACCTTAGCTACTCTAATTCCATTAATTCTTTCTTTAAGTATCCTATTATTATCTGTTAATTAATTAACTATTTCCTATAGCTATCTAATGGTAACTAGCTAAAAGTTAGTGTTTGCTATACTGGTATTATTACCTAATCCTAATATAGTTGCTGCCGTTAACGGTGTTATGGCTACTACTTTTAGTAATATATTATTTAACTTCTTTTACTATAACCTTAGTAGTGAATATATAATAAAGCCTTATAGGAAATACTATAGTAAACTTATTAATAGGCTAGGTATATAGGTATAGAATAGTTAACAACGTAAATATAACTAGTAAAGTGGTTACCTAACAGATTAACTCTAATTATATTCCAAAATTTACTATAAAGAAGAGAAACTATCTATAGAGACCGTGTATCCTTAAATATATAACTCCTCCCTATAGTAAAGGGTTTAGTATATTGGTATATTAGTATATTAATATGTTACGTTCCTATATTCTTACATTCCTAGTTTTAAACTTATAATATAACTAGCTATATAACTTAGCTACCCCTTATCCTATAGCTTAATCGGTTCTAGCGCCTCCCATACTATTTTAACCAACCCGTTTATATCCCTTCTTAGTAGTCGTACTACTGCTAATATAAGGTCCGTAATATAAAGGCTTAAGAAATATAGTAACTTTATATTACTATTAGGAGGACAATTAAAGCACTATATATAAGCTTAAGGATAGGTAACTAAAAGGGTATAGATTGTCTAACTATAAGAAATATAAGCGCCGCCTAGATAGGGTAGAGGATATTACTTTCCTTAATTTTCTACTCTATTTTAATTACTCTACTTATAAGCGTTAGCTAAGAGTAAGGCCTTAAGTTATATTATACTTTCCGCGATATAAAGGCGATCTTTTTTATCTATAGTATCTTAAGTTCTACTATATAAAGCTTATTCTTTATTATCCGTAAAGGGAGTATAAAAAAGTAGCTACTTATATTAATTAATTTGGGGCCCCTAATTATAAGGCTTCCTAGTAGGCTTATATTAGCTCTTATTAGCACCCACCTAACTACTTCTATAATTAAAAACTAGAGGAAGGTCGCGAAACTACTAATAATATTAATAAGTTTAAGGGCGATTTTATAAACGACTTAGAGCTATACTAGTCCTTTAAGACCCTATATGCCCGCATTTAAAATACTAATAGAGTTAAAATTAAGGATCCTAATAGGCTTAGTAATAGGGAGCTTAATTACAACTATAACTAAAGTATGTATTAGAGTACGTACCCGCAGCTTAATAAGAGGACTTATTAGCAGGAAGTATGGCTATAGCCTTTACCATAGAGCTGCCTATCCTAAATAGTAACTCTATCTTCCTTATAACTAGGCCAGCGTTATATCTATAATGCTATAGTTAATTACTATAGGTAGATCTAAGTGGGCCTTAGTCCCTCCCTACTATGGATTAATATTAATAAAGAGGTAGAAACCGGCAAATTATATCTTATTACTGTCCTCTCTATTACGCTTTATAATATAGTAAGGGTTAATAGTAAGCTAATACTATTGGCTTAAGCGGCCCCTACTAGGGTAGCTACTTTTAATATTAACGGCAGGACTATATATAATCTATTAAGGTTGCTAGTAAATCGCCTATTTAAGGAATTACCTACTGCTAGTCTTATACCTCTATAGTAAGCTTTTAAGGATATTTACTATCTCGTTTTTAATAAGAAATCTATAATTAGGCAAGCATAGGGATTTATAGCTTCCTAGTATATACTAGATTACTAGCAACTATTAGGTAGTAAGAAAACGGTAGAAAAATAGTTAAAAAAAATTGAAATCGAAATAAATGTAATCTTAACGCCTGTCCCTGTCCTATTTGTAGTTTATTTCTATCCTTTTACTTTTTATAGTCTATCTACTAGGACTTTAGTAGGAGTTACCTCCTTCTAGAGATCTTACTGCTCTTAGCCACTTTCTAGTAGCTATTTTTGTCCTACTTAGAAATAGAAAAAGCGCCCCTCTTCCTTTCTTTGTGCAAAAAAGCTTCTCTAAAGAGAGAGAAGAGCCTATTTATAAAGCACATTACTAGGGTATATAGTAGGGAGTAGGTAAGCCGAGTATAAGTTATAAGGAGAGTTAATAGAAGAGGACGATATGGTAATAAGGGTAGGCAATAGCCTAGGTACAGAGACGAACTAATAGGAGAGGAAGGAGGCTATAAGCCTGAGGAGCTTATAAGGGGTAACTAAGAGCTCCCGGGATATAGCCGAGTAAGGGACTAAAAGTACCCTTATACTATTTATCTTTACATTTCCTTTCTATCTTCCTAATATAGTCTGCATTCTAGTAATAGATACATAGGGTTTTATACCGTGGTATAGTCCCTAAAGCATCTACCTTCTTTATCTTTCCCTATTCATCAGGAATTTTTTTTTTGGGCACGTTGTCGCAAGCGAAAATCGGGGTCTNCAAAACCTGCGTAAGTCGCNATTTTAGCGATTTNCGGCAACTTGCGGCGATTTGCTACAAATACATAGGCTACCCATATAAATCGCCGCAAATTGCGACTTAAGTAGACCCTAATTTTCGGCTGCAATAAAAACGCAACAAAAATACTATAAAGCTCTACACGAAGCTCTACACAAAGCTCTGCACGAAGCTCTGCACAAAGCTCTACACGAAGCTCTGCACGGAAGCTCTGCACGAGGCTCTGCACAAAGCTCTACACGAAAGCTCTGCACGAAGCCTCTGCACGAAGCTCTGCACGAGGCTCTGCACAAAGCTCTACACGAAGCTCTGCACGAAGCCTCTGGCACGAAGCTCTATTACGAAGCTCTGCGTATAGAGGCTCTGTACGAGGCTCTGCACGAAAGCTCTACACGAGGCTCCTGCACGAAGCTCTACACGAAGCTTTGGCACGAAGCTCTACACGAGGCTCTGCACGAAGCTCTACACGAAGCTTTGCACGAAGCTCTACACCGAAGCTTTGCACGAAGCTCTACACGAGGGCTCTACACGAAGCTCTACACGAAGCTCTATACCGAAGCTCTACACGAAGCTCTGCATAAAGCCTCACACGAAGCTTCTACACGAGGCTCTGCACGAAGCTCTACACGAAGCTCTGCACGAAGCTTTGCATAAAGCTCCTACACGAAGCTCTACACGAAGCTCTACACAAAGCTCTGCACGAAGCTTTGGCGCGAGGCTCTACACGAAGCTCTACACGAAGCTTTGCACAAGGCTCTGCATGAGGCTCTACACGAAGCTCTGCACGAAGCTCTACACAAGGCTCTACACGAAGCTCTACGTACACAGAGGCTCTGCACGAGGCTTTGCGCGACATACGGAGGCTCTACACGAAGCTCTGCATCGGGTCCCCGCTATATTCCCGATAGCCTCTACACGTGCCTCTGCCAAGTGTGAACCCTTATCTATATACCTAGGTAGCCACCTTATTTTCTTACCCTCCTTCCTTACATCCTCCCCTACCTAGGGAGGCACCAGAACGGGGCAGCCAGCTGAGGACCGGTCGCCAGAACCAGACGACCGTCGACCGTCGCCAGAGCCAGACGACCCACCGTTCGAATATACAGCCCAGCGAACGGCCGTAGAGAGAACGATTCGAATTAATACGATTAATCGATCAATCAAATTAGGCGGAGCCTTCGATCGGGCCGACCTTTCCCCCAAATTACAGACAGGTAGGGCATAGACAGTAGCACAGATAGGAGGCACAGGACGTAGGCACAGAACGGTAGGTATAGGACAGGTAGGCATAGACAGGTAGCACAGATAGGTAGGGTACAGACAGGTAGGCACAGACAGTAGGCACAGGACAGGTAGCACAGATAGTAGGCATAGACCAGTAGGCATAGGCAGGTAGGCATAGGCAGGTACAGACAGACAGACAGACAGACAGGTAGGCAGGCAGGCAGGCAGGCAGGCAGGCAGGCAGGCACTAGCCTAGTTAGGAAATCGGTACACAGCCAGCAGATCGTTAGGAATACCGCCAATTAATGATTTGGAGCCTTTGTAAAGGGTATCCCCCCTTATCTTAATACTTAATAAAATAGCTCTATATTTTATATAGTTATATAGGAATAAAAATATGCAAAAATATAAAATGTATAAAATGTGCAAAATGTGTAAAATATATAAAATATATAAAATATACAAAACGTGTAAAATACACAGGCTCTGCGCGTTTGCTGCGAGTTGCTATAAAATACGTAGGCTCTATGCAGTTTGCTGCAAGTTGCTGCAAAATACGCAGGCTCTATGTAGTTTGCCACAAAATACGCAAACCGCATAAGACTATATACGACTGCCGCGACCGTACAGTTTGCCGCAAATTGCCGCAAACTGCAACAACGAGCCCGAAAAAAAATTTCCTGATGTTGTTTTAGAGAAGGATTTAAAAAAGCCTTTTTCTACTTTTAATTAAAAGAGAGCTGATTATAGCCTTTTAGGATATTTATCCTTTAGGGCTTTTTTTTTTTAAAAAAAAAGGGGTAGTTTCCTTTATAGATTCTAGTATAGTGTTTTCCTTTACTTTTATTCTGTTACTAATTGTCTTTTTACTATTCTAGTATCTTTTCTCTTACTCGTCTCCCTAGGTAGGCTAAAGAAGTATAAAAATATTATAGTTTTCTTTTTGAAATGCCCTTTTTAGCTAGCTTATCTGCTATTTCGTTTCTATAGATTTTTAGATAGCTAGGAACCTAATAAAAGTTAATAAAGATACCCTTACTAGCTAAGTAAGAACAGCTTTGCGTGATTTTAAAGACTAGCTCTTATCCCCCTATAAGAGAATTAAGCTATAATCTCTTAATAGCCACTTGGCTATCTATAAAGATATAGACTTATTTCTCTTCTAGTCTTTATTATTTTAGGTATTTTAGGGCCCTATAGACTATATAAAGCTCTATATCTATAATTTCCATATAGGGTTCTAGATTCTAGTTTATTGCATATTTAATCCTATTTCTCTCCCCTATTTTGCATACGGTAGCTATATTTAATTTACTGTCTTTAGAGCCATCTATATAGTATATATCTACTAAGTCCCACTCTAGGGATTCTTATAGATTTTTTACTAGTCTTAGATGTTCTTATACAGCTTCTTCTTTACTACCTCTTAAGATAAAGAAGGATGTAGACATAGGAGGAGACTATAGTTTTTACCACTCTAGAGAGATCTTCTCTATTTTCTAGTTCTGAACTAACTGCTTAACCCTAGATACTAGGGATAATAGCTGTGTTTTTAGCTGTAGTAAGTGCCTTATAGTAGAGTTTTTAGAACTAGAGCAAGAGCTAGTTGCTAGTTCGTCCTTATCTTTATCGTTCTCTTTTATATAGGCCTTTTTAATTGCATAGTTTTCCTTAAATTTTAGGATTTTTAATGCGTAGCTATTGCAAAGCTTTTTAAATCTAATTCTAGGAGGAGGAATAGAGGCTTCGATCTCTATAGCTTGGCTAGGAGATCCTTTAAACGCTCCTAAAACTAGTTTTAGGGCCTTATTTTGTAGAGACTGGTACCTAGCTAGTAGGTAATCTCTAGATTTGCTTTTCTACTAGTATTATATTTTATAATCTGCTATAGTAGTAATATAAGCTATATAGAGCTGCCGTAAAGCTTATAGAGATAGACCTCTTTATATATTTCCTAGTCTTCTAATTAAATAGAAGGCTGCTTTTGCTTTAGAGATTTTTATTTCTATATATTATTTAAAAGTAAGCTTAGAGTTTAGGATTACTCCTAACTACCTAACTAGGGTTTTAGGGGATATTTCTACATCTCCTAGCTTTAGCCCTTTTTCTATAGTAGTACGCTTATTATAGAAGTGTATAAGCTCTATTTTGCCAATATTAAAGCTAATAGCAGCTTCCTTAGCTCTAAATATTAGCTCTAGTGCAATTCTCTCTAGCTTTTTGTAATTGGATTTAGCTGAGTTTAAAGTAACTATAATTACAAAACCGTCTATATAGTTAAGGGAATAGGCTCCTTTTGTCTCTAGCCTATAGATATTATATAGATACAGTAGAAATAAAATAACGATTTTAGTTAAGTAAAACCAAAGAGGTATAATAAGAAGATTTTATATAGAGGTAGTAGCAACTACTTATAAAAGACTTTTCCTAATTAGGAAATTATATATTAGCTTAGAGGTAAGCGGAGAATATAGCATTTATCTTAGTTTCCTAACTTTTAAATAGCTTAACCGCGAAATCTAATTTTCTAAATTTTAACCCCCCTATCTATCCTACTTTTTTACCGCTTCTAGAGCTATTAGATATATATACAATAGTATATAGGGAAAATTAGCAGTATTACCGGATTAATATTACTGCTATCTATAGCGTTAATTATTTTTTAGAATTTTTTTATTTTTTTAAAGGGCGGAAATATCGCTTATATAAGAAGTTATAGTAGTAGAAAACCGTACTAGCCTAAACTAGGTATATAACCGGTATATTATATAAACAAAACAATACGGCGTTAAATTTATACTAGATTAATACTAGCTTATCTATTTTATAAAAAAAGGAGGCTAAATAACGACCTAGTATTAATGGTAAAAGCTAATAAGCTAAGAAGCCCTTTATTTATAAGTAGTAGGCAGAGAATAGAAAATATAGGAGCTATTATAACACTAAGCGAAGACTTAACGCTACGCTAGTAAAGCACTACTATAGTAATAGAGGCTAGGGGGCTATTAGTATAAGTAGAGATCTACTATATATATTATAGGATAGGCATATATTAAATAGAAATAACGCTACGTCAGGAAAAAATTTACTAGCATTTTTGCAGCATTTGGCAGCATTTGGCGGCCAAATACGCATTCCACGCACTATAACGTGTAGCGTATGGTATCAACTAAGGTACAGCATACTGCCGTATTTAACAATGCGGTGCGGCATACAGAGGCAGCGGTCAAAAGTGACGGACCCCCCCTGCGCCACCAAAACGCCACCAAAACGCCACATTACCAGCTCTTGGCGTTCCAAATTAGGAAGGAGGCTGGAGTAGAAGCTAGATTTTGGCTCTCTATAACGAGAAGTGTAAATAGATAACGTCATATTTAATACCTATTAAGGTGTTGATATATATAATATATACAGTTACTGCTTCCGCCCACCACCCCGTCGCTATAGCCTCTTTAATGACTCAGCCTGCTGCTACTATGGCTCCTCGGGCTCAATAAACGTCTTATTGAGGACCTCATTTGGAAGGCGACGTCGTAAATTTCGTCGTGGCGCTTGAGGTGGATCTTGAGGTAGATCTTAAGGTAGTTCTTAAGGTAGATCTTAAGGCGTTTCTTGAGCTTCTTATATAGCGAAAACAGTAGCTAAAGCAGCTCTAGCAGCGCTTTTTACTGCCTTCTTTAGAGCTTGCTTTCTTGGCTTAGCCTTTACCTTTACCTTTAGCTATAGATTCTCCTTATCTTCACTAATATATCCTCCTAATTATTCTGCGGAATATAGTATTTTAGAGGCCTTGCGCGCCGAGGTATATTTAATAAGCCCTTACGATACTTATTGCCTCCCTTAAGCCTTATTATCTCTTTAATATACTAAGGGATCCTCTTAATCTACCGCTAAATTTGCTACTGTTTAAGATCCTTCTAAGCCTTCTTTTATACTCTTTTAGCAGGCACAGAAGTTATAAGGGCGCCCTTCCTAGTAGTAGCTCTCTTAAGGTAAGGCCGCGCTGGCTCTATTATATTTATATTAGGCAAATTAGGGCACTAAAGAAGCCGTTAAATATTTAAGAGGTTTATAAGAAGGTTATAATAGAGAGAGATATGCGGTAAAGCCTTATCTTCTTAAATTAGTGTATTAGGACGGTCTTCTTTATAAGCTAAAGTAAAGGGTATAAGCTTTAGCTTAAGAACAAAGGTTATATAGTGTTACGGAACGCCGCCGTAGGAGCCTCTATAGGAGACTCCCTAGCGGAACCCCGTGCCCTCACGTATGCTTTACGTACAGCTTACGTTAGCTACGCGTAGTATATTACCTTCCTACGCCCTCAATCCTTACGATTAATCGTATAACGTCTTGTAGACTCCTTAAATACATACGTTCAGCAGCCACTGTTCCGCGCCCTGTGACATTACATTGCGCCTTTTTTTTTTCTTTACAACCAATACCTAGCCTACGACCAATTCTACATCTCTACAATACTATAGGCGCTACTAGAAGCAGCGTGTTTACGAGTAACCTTTATACCACAATAGTAAGACGAGATTCCTTACTAGCCACTATGTTAAGCCTAAAGAGCAACCTAATACCCCGACCCAACCTATGACGCTAATTAATCCCAGAAGAATTTAATTTATTAATCCTAGCCTTAACCCCTAAGGGTAAGCCTAGCGGCTTAGAAGAGTTATAACTATAAGTACCCCTAAGCACCTAGCACTATCTTAAAGACGATAAGAGTTAACCAGCCTAGTAGGATAGGTACACCCCTATTAGTATAGGTGGCCATAGCGATAACCTTAATAAGATAGACCGGCGATATTTTATCCTTTATTAATTATATAGCCACGGAAAAGCAACTAGAAGGGCAGCTACCTATTAAAATCGAAATATAAGACGCTGAGATATTTATATAAATAGTAGCAAGAGAACCTAATAAATACTACCGCCTTTTATAAAACTACTACCTAAAGCTTATATAAGCTAAACTGCGTACTACTTAAGATTATAATATTATCTAAGACTTATAAGCTAGTAAGGCACTTACTAATAACACACGCTAAGAGACTAAAGATAACCTCCGCATATTTAAGCGCGATATTTAACAATTAAAGAAAGCTAAGATTATACTTATTGCCCAGGTTACTAAGAAGGAGGGCATAATTAAATACCTACAGTCTTAGCTTAACGAGCATATCCGTAACAATGCTAAGCATCTCCCTACTATATACTACACCACCTAAGTCTCTACGCCTCCAGCAACCTTACCCACCCAACACTTAGCTAAAAGTTAGTATTAAGCAGCTTTACCTAATAGGGATAACCCCTATAATAGCGACTAAACTTAAGCTATAATTATGGGGTCTAATATACAATACCCTAATCCCCTAGTCTTTTAGGGAGACCGTAAGGAATATAGCTACTAAAAGATATAAATCCGCGAAAAACTAACCTAAAGCGCCTACCTTTTTCCTAGGGAGGATATTAAGATTGGTTACATTATCGGGCGTATAAATGGTACCCTATTTAATAGACTCTTCGCCTAATAGGAGACCAATAGCCCCTAGAAGTAGTAGTCCTACTATAAGGTCTTTAACGATTTTAACCTAATATATCGCGACTACGACTTAGTGGCCACCAGTCGAGCTAAACTACGCGCCCTAAAGATAAGTCCTACTAAGTCATTTAATAAGTTCTATATTAAGTTCTAGGAATATACTAAAGTTCTCTTTTAAGACGATGCTGAAGACCAGGAAGACCTCCTTAAAAAGGTCACCTATTATCTTAGTTACGCTGCCGCTAGTTATAATTACAATAATATTTATAGCATAGTGGCAGCCCTATAGAAGATTAAACGACGGCTAAATTAGATCTCTACTACTAACCCTTACCTAAAGGCCCCTATATAAAAGCCCTCTGGGCCAACTATACCTATATATACTAGGTTACTAACGCCTATTACTAATACTATTACCGGAGCTAATATTAACCTCTCTATACCAACCTTCCTACGTAAACTCTTAGATAAAGAGTATAAGCTACTTTAAAAGCTAGGGCGCTGCTATAGATACCGTTAAGAAGGCTATTATTGCGAAAACCTAAACTGCCTAATAGCTAGGTTTAATAATCGCCGCCTAATACCTAACTTTATACCTTAAACACCGAATACCTCGCTATATACCGTTACCGTATAAGATAAAGAAGCAGCAGCGGAAGCAGCGGGAAATGCTTAGTTTTAGCCCTAATACCCTAATAATGGAGGGATCTATATATCGGCCTGCTTAATAAATAACTTAGTAAGAATAGACGGACGGAAATAGATAGTTTTACCTATAATAGGAATAACTGCTAAAAAATAATATAAAGACCGTTCTATAATTAACTACGGAGCTACTAATAAATTTATAAATACCTAATTTGTGCGTAAATATAACCTACCGACCTTACCCCTTACTAAAGCCCGCGCCCTATAACTCGCTAACGGTAGTTATACTATATAAAAGATTACTTATATAGTATAACTTTACCTAAATATAAACGGACACTAAGAAGAACTTTAGGCCTATGTTATACTACTTACTAATTACCCTATTATCCTTAGAATGAACTAGCTTAAGCAGTATAACCCTATTATTAACTAGAAGAAAAGAGAAGTAACCTTTAACTCTAACTACTATAGAGAGACCTACCTAGGGTATAGCCTAGCCGCCTCTACCTACTCCCTAGGATATTAACCTAAAGAACCTTTAATTATACTACCCACGACTAACTATTACTACGTTAGTGCCGTAGCCTTCTATTATATAGCACGAAGGAAGAGCTAGGTTATTACAGCGGCCTCCTACTTATAGCTATATAAATTTAATAAAAATAGGATTATGTCCTTTATAGTAATAGGATAGATTTAGTAAACCTCCTAGAGGATAACACGCCTATAGAACTTAATAAACTCTTAACCTTAGACTTTAAGAAGTTTATAAAGCTTAAAAAGGGACTTACTAATAAGGAACTCCGCAAGCTCCTCCTTAAAAGGTATTACAACTTTATTAATATATACTTATAAAAGGGCGTAGATATACTCCCCCTATATTAACCTAACAACTATACTATTAATATTAAATAAGGAAAAATGCTACCTTATAAGAGACCCTATTTAATATTAAAAGACAAACTTCTAGTTATAAAAAAGTATATTAACGAGCACCTTAATAAAGGGTTTATTCGTCCTAGTATATTACTAGCAGCCGCCCCTATCCTTCTTGTTAAGAAGCTAGGAGGAGGTATTTAATTCTGCGTTAACTATAGAGGACTTAACGCTATTATAATTAAGAACCGATACTTAGTACCGCTTATACGTAAGACCCTTAAGCGGCTTAGTTAAGCTAAAATCTATACTAAGCTTAATATTATCGCCGCCTTTAACTATTTCTAAATACAGGATAGTGACGAATGGAAAACCGCATTTATATTATGCTTTAGCCAATTCGAATATACTATTATACCCTTTGGCGTATATAACGGCCTAGGCACCTTCTAAAGCTATATTAATAACGCCTTACAGGACTACCTTAACGACTTCTACTTGGCGTACCTGGACGATATACTTATTTATAGCAATAACCCTTTTAAGTATATTAAGCACGTTTAAAAGGTCCTATAACGCCTTAGGGAAGTAAAACTCTATATTAATTTAAAAAAGTACGAATTTTTAGTTATAGAAGTAAAATACCTTAAACTAATTATTACTATTAAGGGTGTCTGTATAGACCCTAAAAAGGTATATATAATTACTAAATAGTAAGCCCCTAACTGCATTAAGGATATAAAAGCCTTCCTTAGTTTTGCTAACTTCTATTAGAAATTTATATACAACTTCTTAGGCGTAGTAGCACTACTTATAGTAATAATGCGAATAAAGGGCCTTTTTATAAAAGGAAGAAAAACGTACCTACGCTTTACCTAGACGCCTAACTATAAGAAGGCATTCTAAAACCTTAAAAATGCCTTTACTAAAGCACCTATCCTAGCTTACTTTATACTAGGACGATAACTCTATCTTAAAACCAACTCCTTAGACTACATTAACGCAGGCGTTCTTTTCTAAATGGGTAATAATGGTTTCCTTTACCTAGTTATATTCTACTTATCTAAGCTTATACTATAAGAGTATAACTATAAGATCTATAATAAAGAACTCCTTATAATTATATAAGCGTTTAAAGAATTCTAACCGGAACTTTTCTTAGTAGAACCTAACTAGCTAACTGTAACGGAACCTTATAGCAAGAACTACGGTAGGCTCGTTATTGGGCTAGGTGTGTAGGAAATGTAAGTATAAAAGTTAATAACGTAATAACAACTGGTGGAGTGGTTGCCCAATAAATTAACTCTAATTATATTCTGAGAATTACTATAAGGAAGGAACTATCTAGGTAGGGACTAAGGGTCCTTAAATACACGACCGTACTCCTATGAAATCCTTCTTATATATAATATACGTCTTATATATAAGGTACGTAAGTTCCTCTTGTTTCTCTTATTTAATACGTAGCATATTATATAACCTTAGTTACTATTCCTCGTTATATAGTTCTATCGGCTCTATTTTAGACTGTGCCTAAATTAACTAACTAGCTTCTTCTGTCTCTTCTCTAAGTAGTTATAATATTATACTTAAAGCGTCCGTAATACTATCTCCCTTCTCTTTATCTTTGTCCTTAAAGATTTAAAATATCTTTAAGTCGTTTACTAAAGGTGTAATATCCGTCTAATTAATTTAGTTAATATTATTGCTTATTATACCTAAAGCAATTTCTTCTTTATACACCCAACGTTGTGCTCGCACTATTGCTGCAATATTATCTCTTAGTAAGATTATGCCGTCTCCATATTCTTGTTGTTCGAAAGAGGGGTTAGTTTATATTACATTGGCGAACCTATCTTTATAATAACCGTTCTCTTACTTAGAGTATACTAAAGCGAATATTTATTTATCCTATGACGTTCGCTTTACTTCTAATGCTAAATATACGCGACCTATTACTTTTAATAGTCGTCTAGTTCCCTAATTAATTTGTTTTAGGGTTTTATATTTAATCTACTGCTGCTTAGCTAAATAGTAAACTATTGCAAGCCCTTACTAAATTAAAACGTTCCTATAACGCAGAACAGAAGGCTTTAAATGCTTAAATTGCGGCGTCTACTCGTCTACTTTATCTTAAGAAGGTTTATAAAAAGGTTTATTTTAAGGAGTAGAAACTTATAGAATAAGGTTTATAGGAACTAGGCGATAAAAAAACGGACTCTCCTCTAATAGAGAAGGAAATAGATCCAAGTAGTTCGGCAACTGCTTTTCTTAGGTCCCCCTTAGGTGACTTATTCTTTAGCAATCCTTTTTTATTAATACTGCCTAACCTAATCTCTTCTAATACTCCTATACCTTTCCTATAGCATTCTTTAAATTCTCTAATAGCTCCTAGGTAGTCTTAGTATAGCCTATCCACTTAACCTTATACTATATTTTGTTGTTAATGTCTTTATAATTAACGATCTTTAATACTTACCATTTATCTTCTTCTTATCCTCTATATATATCTGCTTTATAAACCAGTGGCTTAATATTCCTATATACTAGCTCTAGCATTACGATATGCTATATAGGGTAAATTTTCATTTTAGCTGGTAGGTTTAACTTAAACGTGACTAATGAAATCCTTTACGTAATTTTAAAGGGTCCTAGTCTAACGTGGTCCAATTTCTTACTTAGTTGTTAACTCTTAAAATTTTTGTATAGTAGCCATACTTTATCTNCCTCCTTAAGATCTNGTCCCTTAGATCTCTTAGTATTATAGTACTTTTTTATTCTCTCTTNTACTTTTTTTACTAATTCTATAAGGTCTGCATAAAGATTTATTAACGTCTTTATTCTTTTTTTAGCTGTACTACTCGTTTTNTTCACTTACCGTAGTAATAATAATGTTCTTAGCTTATACCCATAATTTGCCTTAAATGGTAATATGCCTATTCCTTCTTAAGGTATTATATTATATACAAACTATATAACTAGTAATAGTAATACCCAATTATTCTATGCATAATTAATATAATGCCTTAGGTACTATTCTAGCGTCTAATTTAACCTTTCCGTTTAACTGTCTGTCTGTGGATAATATACGGTAGAAGTTACTGCTCGAACTTCTTGCTTCGCTAAGAATACTTCCTAGAATACTGCTATAAATCTTAAATCTCTATCTAATATGATTTTACTTAGTGCTCCATGTCTTATAAATACTTCCTTAATATAGATTCTAGCGATATCTTCTACTAAGATTTCTTTTATACATACTATAAAGTATCCCTACTTTATAAGCTTGTCTACTATTACTAAGATCACGTCGTGATCTTATTCGGTAATAGGGTCTTTTAATTTTAGCAACTTAACAATAAAGTCCTATAATATGACCTCCTATAGTCTTTCTGGTATTTTAATAGGTTATAGCCCTCTATATAGCTTATGCCTCGTTAGTTTATTTCTTTAGCAATCTAGATATTCCTTTATAACTTTTCTAGCTATCCTTTAGATTCTATTAATAATGTACTCCTCCTAGAGTCTTAACACTAAGCCTATAGCTCTATTATGTCCTTAAGTTAGTCCCTTATAGAAGTCTTCTATAAACTACTCTATTATGCTTCTTAAGATATACTTCACTTCTCGATTTTTATATATATCCGTCTATAGATCTTCTAGCTATGCTTCTAGAATTCTTTATACCTAATAGCTTTCTGGTATCTTGTAGACTTTCTCTAGTTTATTATCTTCTTAAGTTGCTATAATTCTTAGATAATTATACCTAATTAATCCGTCTATATCCTTTTGTAATAAAGCCCCTAATAGCTTCTCCTTATTTTATAGTTTAGCTTTACGGCTTAGAGCATCTACCCTTATATTATCTATACCTTTAGTATACTAAATCTTAAAATGGTATTCCGTAAGCATCTCTACCTATCTAACCTATCTTTAATTAAGTTCCTTCGTTATTAGGAATCCTATTAGGTTCTTATAATCCGTTTTAACTATAAATAGTTTCTCTATGCCTTATAAGAATGCTCTTTATTTTTTTAATGCTGTAACTATACCTAATAACTCCTTATTATAGATGTTATAGTTTAACTCTAGTAGTGTTATCTTTCAACTATAGTATGCTACTAGGTGCTATCTATCCTAATGCCTTTATATAAAGTATACCCCTAATATATAGTCTAATGCATCCGTCTTTATAACCGTCTCTAGTCCTAGTTAATAGATCTTAAGAACTGGCTCCTAGGTAAACAACTCTTTAACTTTCTTAAAGAGTTTTCTTTACTCCTCTTCCTATGCCTATAGTTCTTCTTTTTTTATTAACCTTATAAGTAGCTTAATATTCTTTAACTACTGCGCTATAAACCTTCTACAGTAATTGCAAAACCCTAGGAACGATCTTAACTATATAACGTTCTTTAGTTCCTACTAATTTACTATAGCCTCGATCTTCTTTAAATCTATACTAAGTTAGCCTAGTTTAATAATAAATCTAATAAAATCGGTTTTCCTGGTGAAGAACTTGCATTTTTTAATTGCTACTAGTATCTATTCTTCTTATAGTCTCTTTAAGACCTATTTAACGTGTTCCCTATATTCTTCCTTAATTATTAAGTAGATAATAATATCGTTAAGATATACTATAACAAATTCATCTAAGTATTCTCCTAATATATTATTAATACGCTTTTAGAAGGTTGCTGGTACGTTTATAAGCCCGAATTGTATAACTAATGGTTTATATAGTCCTTCCTTTAACCTAAAAGCTGCCTTTTATTTATTGCCTTCCTTAATCCTAATCTAATAGTACGCCTATCTTAGATCTATCTTCGTGAAGATTTACGCATTGCCTATTCTGTCTTAAATTTCGCTAATTAAGGGTAAAGGATACCTATCCTTCCTAGTGATGCTATTTAACTATCTGTAGTTAATACATAGCCTTAGTTTGCTATTTTTCTTTAGTACAAACAGTACTGGATAACCCGCTAATAACTGCGATAGTCTAATATATCCCTTTTATAGATTTTCCTAGATAAACTCTTTTAACGCTCTACCTTCTTCTTTAGTAAGCTTGTAGATTAAAAAGAACTTTAGACTTATTCCTAGTTCCAACTCTATTTTATAGTCCTATACTGTATATTCTAATAGCTTTTCACTTTCTGGTAACTATAGTTTCTTACTATACTTATAGTATCTCTTTAGTATATAACTTAGTCCTTTTTCTGTTTCTTTATAGGTTGCTCCTATTTAGTACTATACTAACTTAGCTTATTATTATATCTTACGGCATTAAGTATCTCTAATATTAACCTAACCTGTAATCCAATCAATCCTTAGATTATATTTTTATAACTAAGGCATACCTAATACTGCCTTATCCTGTCCCAATGGTAGGATATTAAAAGACATCTTAATTTATCTCCCTTTAATAGTTATCCGAATAGGTCCTGTTTTAAGATTAATGATCCCTCCTCTATAGGTTATTAGATCTCCTAAAATCGTAACTAATAGGTAAGGTTGCTCCTTTTATCTATAAGGTAGTCCTATTCTCTTAACTACTGCTAATAAAATATAGTTTTATATTACTCTACTATCTATTAGCGCTTTAAACTGCTAATTTTACTAATTAACTTATAAATTTAGGTATTGTTCTTAAATTCCTTTAAGGGTTTAAGGCTCTACTACTAGCTCCCTTTAGTCCTATAGGTCTCTACTTTTCCTAACTATTAGCTGCTTAATCCTAGTACACTTAGCTTACTCTTTAGCTAATACCTAGTTCGCTTTTTATCTTTAATATACTATAAACACGTATTTTTTAGGTATTCCTACTACTATTATCCATCTAAGCATTCTTTTATAAGGAATCTTTCTAGTTAAAGTACTAAACTTCCTTCCTCTTGGACCTCTGCTGGATGCCATCTATATATATATTTAGCGTTCCTATACTATTACTTATCCGTTATCTAGTATATCCTTATAGGGTATTTCCAATTCTTTTTCTTTAGATTCTTATATATTTTGTATATATTATCTATACACGCAATTTATAATAACGTATAGTATACTAGGTGCTTTAGGTTAACTCTTAGCTTATCTTTATCCTTAAGTTTAAACCTTTATTATACTAATCTAAACGTTATAACTTTATTTATAGGTACTAAGATACGCCTCTTACTTCTCTAGTCCTTTAAACATTCCTTTAGATCCTTTAACGTTATAATTAAGGCTCCTTTAATATGCGTTATAGCCTTCTCTATAATTAGGTAGTCTTAGATAACTTTTTTATCCAACTATATATAGAAATCTTCCTACTTATTATTATGCCTTTATCTATACCACTTTTAGTATAGCTGCTGGAGTATATACGGTTTATCCGTAAGGAAGTATCTTCTTATTATTATATTGTAATAGCCCTTTATATGTCATTCCTTGAACCTAATTAGAATCCCTAGATCCTCTTTATCTTCTAGTTCGGTAAGCCACTTAGCTCTTAGTATGCCTACTCTTAGTCTATTAGTAATTCTTTATACTAGTACTCTGTCCTTTATATATCCTAATATACTAGATTTCTTATTTAGTTTCTATTCTTGCCATATAATAATTTTTTGCCTAAACCCTTCTATAGTTTCTTTTGGTTTGCGCCTTACGCTCTAATCCTTAAAGTTATCTTACTTCTTAATCCTAATATTAACTTTTTAATCTTTAGTCCAAACACTTTATTTAACTAATAAATCCTTTAAGTCTATATATTCGTCTCCTAGTCTAATTACTATTTGTGCTACAGATTCTCTAATCTATAAGGAAGCTCCTTACCTCTTATCTATAGGTGTCCTAATTCGTACTCTAAATTCTTAACCCCTTGGGTTCTTTATTCCCGAGCTCGCTTCTAACTTAAGCTTAGCTCCAGCCTTAGTCTAATTAGGCTTACTTAGTGTTCTTATCTTATCTTAAGAGTCTTAAATCTCACTTATCTTGTCTTAAGAATCTTATGCCTATGGGAACTTCTATCCCGAGCTTATTCGTATATTTTTAAACTAAGCTACTGCTTTGCTCTATTAGTTATCATCCGTTATAGGTCCTTAAGCTTACCTTATCTCGTTTTAAGAATCTTAGTTGTCTCTTATCTTATTATAAGAATCTTAAGCCTTTGGCCTTTTGCCTTTATTAAGTGCCAAAGTAGTTCGCTGTCCTACTTCTCTTGCGTCTTATAAAGTGATAGACATCGTGTCTAGTAGGGTTTCGATCCCTACTAATATTCCCTATTCTATAGTGGAATCATCCTCTACCTCTAGTATAATATCTCCGAGGTCTACTTGCTCCTAGTAAGCGGCCCTTATTACCTTATTATTATGGGATATTTCGCCTAGGTCGAATTTATTATCCTTAATATCTAATCTATAAACTAGTTTATTAGTTCCTCTATATCCTATAGGTGCTAGCTTTTATAGCTAATAGCTTACGCCGTACTTAGCATTCTTATAAATTTGGTATGCGTTGTTATAATAAAACGCAAAACTTCTAATTAAACATTCTTTTGTTCCTTATAGTATATTATCGTCCCTTTATACATATATATCGTCTGCTAGTCTTATACCTTTTACTATATAGTAACTCTACCCACTTTTACAGTCTCTGACGTAATAACCCTATTTTCCGTAATTTATATAAGCTCCTTTTTTAAACCATTTCTCTTGCTATAAAGTCCGCCTAAATGTCTTCTGCTATTAAGATCCCTAATTCAGCCTCTGCTCTTTAGACCTTTAATTATCTAATCCTTATCCTTTAGGTTTCTATAGTTTGCTTCATCTTTTATAGGCTTCTTTAGTACTACTTAGGTCTATTAGCTTTGCGCTATACTATAGTTTTTAACTTAGCTTTTGTTATTGCGTACTCTGCGCCTTATATAACTATAGAACTCTATCCTAGCCTCTTTTAGCCTATTCCCTTTAGTAGATCTAATTGTTAATCTTAATTACCTAATCTATTAGTTTCCTTAGGGTATCCGCATCTTCCATCAGGATAATTACGTCCTAGACTTTAGCCTTAAGTCCCTATTTATACTGTGCCATAAGCGCCCTATTATTCCACTCTACTTATATTACTAGTGTCTAGAACTATATTATATACTTAATTGCTAAAGTTTATTATATAAGGTTCTGGAGTTTTCTTTCCACTATAGTTGTCTCTTCCGGGTCTCTAAATATTTGCGTAAGTTATTCTGCGAATCCTTCCTAACTTAAGAATATAAATCACATGTCTTAGTTAGTGGTCATTATTCCGTTTACCTGTATCTCCATAAGGTAAGATTTAAACTACTTAAGTGCTTTTTTTAATAAGAATAGTCCTACGTAAGCTATCCGATCCACAGGTATAGGTAACTTTACTCCCTCTTATAAGACCTTAAAGTGCATCTACGTAAGGAATCCTTTAAGCTTTAACCTCTCTCCTATAAATCTCTTAATTAATAGTAGCTTAATCTTTGCTGCTCCTATCCCATTAAGTCTTTCTTCTAATACTGTATTATTAGCTATTAACTAGTTAACTATTTCCTGTAGCTGTCCAACCGTCACAGGTTACTATAAGTTAGTATCTGCTATACTAGTATTACCTCTTATCCTTAAAGTAGTTGCTACCGTTAATAGCGTCATAGTGGCTGCTTTTAGTGGCATATTATTTAACTTCTTATATTAATACCGTAACTAGGTAGTAATTATATAACGGAACCTTATAGCAAGAACTACGGTGGGCTCATTATTAGGCTAGGTATATAGGAAATATAAGTATAAAAGTCAACAACGTAATAATAACTGGTGGAGTGGTTGCCTAACAGATTAACTCTAATTGTATTCTAAGAATCACTACAAGGAAGGAACTATCTAGGTAGGGACTAAGGGTCCTTAAATACACGACCGTACTCCTATAAAATCCTTCTTATACGTAATGTACGTCTTATACGTAAGGTACGTGAGTTCCTCTCGTTCCTCTTATTTAATACGTAGCACATTATATAACCTTAGTTACTATTCCTCGTCACATGGTTCTATTGGCTCCATCCTAGACCGTGCCTAAATTAACCAACTAGCTTCTTCCGTCTCTTCTCCAAGTAGTCATAACATCGTACTTAAAGCGTCCGTAACACTAACTAAAGTTCTTACAGATTATTATAACCTTAAGTACTTTATAACCATAAAGTAGCTAAACTAATACTAAGCACGTTAGAACGAGTTCCTCTCTAGTTTTAACTTTAAAATTATATATAGGCTAAGAGTATAAGGTATAAAACCTAATAGCCTAACACGCGGCTTATAAGATCTTCCTTAGTTAGAGGATAACCCCTATAATTAGTTCTAATAGTAAATAATCCTAAAAGTAAGAAACCTTGCCCCTAGTATACTACCTATAATAGAACTATCTGTACCTTAGCTTTACGCTATAGACTTAAAGCCGCCCCCCAAAATTAACGAGCTTATTACTACTGTATATAACATCTCTATTAACCTATTATTACACTAACTTATTACCGCGAAAACTACTAGCGTCCGTAAGCTACCCACTAGCCTCTAAAACTTAGGCTAAATTAATATAATAGCCTTAGAAGTAAAGGAGAACAGACTCTACTATAAAGGCCGTCTATTTATCCCTAATTTAAAAAACCTATAACGGTAACTAATCCAGATAGCCTACGACTTTTGGTTAAGCGGTTACCCAGGCAAAGGAGGAATGTATAAATTCCTTAGCTAATACTACTTTTAGCCTAAGATAATAGACTTAGTTAAACGCTTTATAAGCGCCTACTACGGCTGTAAGCGCGCTAAGGCCTTTTGTACTAAGTACTAAGGATTACTACACCCGCTACTAATCCCTATACGGCGGTAGGCAGATATAGCCATAGACTTTATTACTAACCTACTACCCTGTAAACGGTATGGTTGTACCTATAAGAACATTCTAATAATAATATACCGACTTATAAAGGAACGTTACTACGTCTTAACTAAAGGCATAGCCATAAACAACGTCGTAGACGCTTTTCTTTACGAAGTCTACTAACTATATAGGATACCTAACTCTATTACGTCCGACCAGGGCACGTAATTTAACTCTAACCTATAGAGACGGATCTATTAACGTCTTAGTATCTCCGTTAAGATATTTATACCCTTCTACTATAAGACTGCAAGATAGCTAAAAAACGCCAACGCCAGTATAAAGGCGTACTTACAATAGGTTATTGCCTACGGCCAGGACAACTGGGTAGATTACCTCCTACTAGGCGAGTTTACAGCTAATAACTACGTCTTAGCTACTATAGGACTTACTCCGTTCTTTATAAATAAGGGTTATTACCCCCAATCCAGTATAGAGCTACTAGAACCTACTAATAAGAAACTGCCATACGGAAAACGCCTTAAGATACTACTTACTGACTAGCATACAGACCATATAAAAAATCTACTTAACTACTATAAGGAAGAAATGGCCTAGGCTTAAGCAAAGTAGGCCTACTTCGCTAACTGTTATAAAACGCCACCACTAGAGATATATGTTGGCGACTAGGTATAGCTAGATATACATAATATCTCTATACAGAGGCCTATAAAGTTACTTAATTATAAGAATCTCGGCCCCTATTAAATTAAATAAGTTATTAATAAGGGAGCTATATATAAGCTAGAGCTCCTACCTATCCTAGCCACCCGTGGGATATAGCCTATATTTCACCTATAGCTACTATACCTTTACTAGCCTAACCTTTTACCGGGATAGATATAGCCTAAACCCCTATTAGTACTAATCCGAGATAAGAATAAGGACGAGAACTATAAGGAGTGGACCGTTAAACAAATTATTAACTCTAAATACTTTGGTAAAGGTAGAGGACAGCGGCTCTACTATAGAGCTATCTACACAGGATTCGATATAGATTAGCTAGAATGGTAACTATAGGAAGACTTTAAAAATGCAAAGGACCTAATTAGCGACTTTTACTACGCAAACCCGCAGAAACTGGGCCTAAGCAGAGATTTCGTACCTAATCCTCTATAGGAGCCTTTATAGAGTTTAACCTTTATATACTGCTATATAAAGGCAAATTGCCGTTAGATTACCGCAGATTACTATTATATAACCAAAAAATCGTTAAGATATCTAGAAACTTTAACCGCTGGTTAAAGTTATCTAATTAGTTGAATTTTTGGGTGCTAAGCCTTATTACGTAATATTGCTGCAGATTGCAAAGATATTAGTTCAGCTTACCGCCTTCTACTAAGCTAATAGTGATTTTTTATCCCGGGGATAGAAAATCCTAATTAGTCCATTTAACGATTAGAGCTGGTAGAACTCTATACCGCCAACCCCTTTAGCATTATTTCTTTTCCTTCCCTATGCCTTAAGCGTTCCTTTTATATATATATAGTAACTACAGCGTCGCCGGAGCTCCGCCTCTATAAAAGGGGGGGGTAGTATTACGGAACGCCGCCGTAGGAGCCTCTATAGGAGACTCCCTAGCGAAACCCCATGCCCTTACGTACGCTTCGCGTACAGCTTACGTCAGCTACGCGTAGTATATCACCTTCCTACGCCCTTAATCCTTATAATTAATTACGTAATGTCTTATAGACTCCTCGAATATATACGTTTAGCAGCTACTATTCTACGCCCCGTGACATATAGCGATACTAATTAATTTCTTTACTATTACTTCTTATAAGCTTACCGTGCTTTTTATCCTATTTCTATATAGGTTTAACTCTTCTAAGGTTTTAAAGTCCTGTACGTCTTATAGCTATAGCAAGCTTCTACTCTTCCTTTACAGTAGCCTCTATTTTAGCGTTAATTTTAATAAGTTCTGTAGTAGTAATAGAGCGCTCCTTTTTCGTTTCTGGGGCCTAAATATAGTAGGGACCTTTCCTATTATATGTAAAAGCGCCCTAAAACATAAACTCTAAAAAGCCCTTCCAACGTTCTCTTATTAAAGACTTAAGAAAGTGTTTTTCTAGAGTCCTCTAGATGCGGTAGCCTCTAAGGTAATAGCCAAAAATAACCGACGTCTTATTAGTCTAGATAACGTTCTTCTAATCTTCTAGCTTCCAATCCTTATAGTAAAAGTAGAATTTAAGCCTATCCTTCTTTATCTGCGCTATAAGGCCAGGCTTGCGTATTAGCTTTATCTTTTATATATTTAATAAGTAGAGGATTTACTATACTGTTAAGGCTCTAAT
Organism: Cenococcum geophilum 1.58; assembly: GCF_001692895.1. Lineage (NCBI taxonomy): Eukaryota > Fungi > Ascomycota > Dothideomycetes > Gloniales > Gloniaceae > Cenococcum > Cenococcum geophilum. Next base: position 2,668,778 of record NW_027137572.1, on the reverse strand, counting down.
ACCGCTAGCGTTAAGGGAGAGTTAGAGGGTGCTTTTTTCTCTACTATATTGGTTATAACAAATAAGGTTAAGAACCTATTTAATTTTAGCAGATATACGCTTTTTTAGGCGTCCTAATTAGTCTCTATCTTTAAGGTAGATATTAAGAATCCTATAGTCTTTAGTCTCATTAAAGCCTCACTCTCTAGCTATTTTAATGAGGTTCTTAATGCGGGTTTCGCTTATGCCCGTAGTAGCTTTAATATCGGCATTTATAGCCCTAGAAATCTTTATATAAAGGACCTAAACCCTAATAGCAATATTATATAAGGTATGCATAATAAATAGTAAGATATAGTATAGATTTGGTGTATTTTAGAAGCCTCTAGAGTATAGTATTAAGGGGAGAGTTGTATATATAGCAACCCCGCTATACGCGCCAAGACTTAGTTAAATCTAGACTAGCCTAATATACGCCACATTAAGCCGCTAAAGGCTAGCGCGTGCCACTACGACTAGGGGGGGGTCCGTCACTTTTGACCGCTGCCTCCGTACTGCCGTATTTAATAATACGGTATAGTATACTGCTACTTACTACCGTATTTAATAATACGGTATAGTATACTGCTACTTACTGCCGTATTTAATAATGCGGTACAGCTAATTGCGCATTTTATACTTAATGCGCAATTAATATATAATGCCCTCCTCGCGCATTCTATATATCTTGCTCACTTTAAGCAATAAATAAGTATTGCTCTTTTTACGCAGTTACTGTCTGTTGTAAAAGATCGGTAACTCGCTTAGGATGCGAAAGAGCCGCATTACCCCCCACCAAAATTTGTATAAGGGGTAATTCTTTTAATTTTAACTACCTATAATACGTTAACCACCTATTATAAGTGCCCAAATATTAAAGCTGGCGCGTTGCCTAGTTAAGTTAATTATATAGAAATCTTGGTGTTACATCTTATAGCGCCCCAACAGCAGCAGCCTACTTAATTATTAGGTTATACTCTAAAGCCTTCTAAATAAAAGCGGGCTTAATCTATGCCTGCTACTGCTATCTTACAGCCACCTAGGAAGAAGGTAAAGAGGAAGGCGAAGGTAGTAAAGAAGAGGCAGAAGACAATACCAGTACTATTACCGTCACCGTTACCGTTACCATCACTGTTACCGTCACTATTACCGTTACCGTTACTATTGCTGTCGCTATCGCCGTCGCCGCTATTACCGGCAACGCCCGTAGAGCCTATATCTACGGATGAGGTTGATAAGGGCGAGGATAAGAATACTAAGGAGCCTATAGAGGTGGAAGATAAGGATATAGACTTACTGCCGCCGCCGCCGCCTATACGCTTTATAAGTATTTAAAAGGTAGTTATAAGTAGTAGAAATAAGTCTCTTCCTAGCACAAAGTCAGCTATATTTAATACTAAAAATATATACTACTTTAAGCTAGATCTATGGCAGAACAATACTGTATAACGTCTATTACTACGGAAGTTTAAGATTACCTAGCTCTAAGCTGTTGCCTTTTATAAGAAGGCCTAGCGAACTAACTGCTACCCTTAAGATATTTAGTTAAGTGAGGATCTAAATTAAGCTCTTGCTATAATTAAGGAGTAGTATAAGCGCTAGCCGTTAAAGTCTCTATCCTTAAACTTTACCTTATATTTAGTTAAGGAGAAGAAGCTAGAGATTTAGGCTCTTACCATAACTCTAAGTTAGTAAGTAGTTATTAGGCCTATGGGCAGAAGGACAGCTATATAAGCTTAACTTACTAATCTACCTAATATACTTACTGCTAAGGAGGCTTCTAGTAATAAAATACCGGTAATTATAGATAGGTGGCCTTATATAAATATATATTGCTATAATAAAGGCAAAACATGCTAGTAGGACAAGAAGTCGCTTAACTTACCCAATACTATAATTAACTATTATCCTATTAGTATGGAAAACTTTTAGTAGTAGAATAAGGAGCTTCTCTCTAGTAACTTTACTATTAAGCAGCTATCGCAATATCTTATTATTAACTTAGTTAATTATAGGGAAAGGAGTTAGAAGAGCCGGAAGGAGCTAGTAGTAGAGAAGGAAGATTCTACTATATCGCATATTAAGAAGCTAGCGTTAGTTATGCTTGTAAAGGAGCTTAAATCTATAGATTTAAAATCCTTACCTTCCTTAATAATATTCTCCGCTATATTTGAATATCGAAGTACCCTAAAACTTAAGCCCCGTTTAGTTAGAGATAGATCTAGTTAAGCTACTTAGCTAGTTCTTTAAGTAGCTAGCTAATTAGCTAGAGTTTAATAGCAAGAGGTAAAGGGCTATTTTAGAGTTAATTAAGGATAAGTTAGTAGAGGAAGAATAGAATATTAACTTACTAAAGTTATAGAAGCTAGGTAAAGGCATAATATCAGATTAGTAGGAGACCTATAACTTTAAGATTAGAACGCTATATAGAATTAGGCCTTTAATCTTAAAGTTTAAGTAGTTAAGATAGTGTCTATCTATTAATCTATAATATATCCTGCTTCTTAGAAGTAAGCTCCTGCGTATATACTATATACTTAACTAACAGTAAAATATAAGAAGCTCTTAAAGTCCTTAACTAGCCGCTAGTTCCTTCTAATTTAAGCCTTAATATTACTAAATATAGCCTTAATAGGATTATAATCTGGCGAGTATAGTGGTAGGAATTTTAGTAAAACGCCATGTTGCTTATAAAGCTCTTAAAGCCATATTAATTTATAGATTGCGGCGTTATTAAGAATAAGGACTAATTATGGCCTTAGATATAATATATAATAAGGTAGTACCTAATCCTCTATAAAGGCTTTAAATATAGCAAAGGTAATAGAGCCTTAAAAGATAAGGTAGCTAAGATATCTATTAACTGCTAACGCTAGTAGAATACTCCACCTCTCTAACCTCTTAAGTACGCGTGCTATACTATATATAGTCCCTTCTAGTAACTAGCCGTACTTCCTATTACTAGTCCTTTTATTTACTGCTGACTTATTAAGAAATATAAGCTACTCTATTATTTAGCTCTTCTATATACTAATTTAGGCGTTATAGAGGGGAGCGCTTCTTTAAGCCGCCTAAGCTATAACCGCCTTCCGTAACTAAAAGGTTCTCTTAAGAGTATAGTAGGCAGTTGCAGTAGAGACTTAAATGTTAAATTCGTTAAATAGGAAAGTCTGCATCTTATCTAAATACGCTATTAGCTAATCTTTAAGGAAGTTAAGAAGGCGCTAATACGCAGTTAGTAAAAAGCTTAATACTACGGCTATATATATTACCATCTCTTAGTAAGGTAGTAGAGCTCTCAGTTAACCTTAAACTACAATAAAAGGCGCGTACGGTTCGCCCTAAATATTAAGGTTTAATCACATCTTATAAATTGTTTTCTTAGCCACCTTTATAGTATCCGCAATAGCTAGTACCGCCTTACTAGCTTTAATACAAATCCTAATTTTATAAACAACTTTATCTAGAAGGCGGCGGCCCATAATAACTTCAATTGTGGTGGTTAAAATTAAAAGAATTACCCCTTATACAAATTTTGGTGGGGGGCAATGCGGCTCTTTTACGTCCTAAGCAAGTTACCGATCTTTTGCAACAGACAGTAGTGCAAAATAAATTATATTATTTTAGATAATTTAATATAATATAGCGACGGTTCTCTTTTACCTACCTACCTACTAACCTACCTATCTATCTACCTGCCTGCCTGCCTACCTACCTACCTACCTACCTGCCTACCTACCTACCTACCTACCTACCTACCTACCTACCTACCTACCTACCTACCTACCTACCTACCTACCTACCTACCTACCTACCTACTACCTACCTACCTACCTACTACCTACCTACCTACTACTACCTACCTACCTACCTACCTGCCTACCTACCGTCTACCTATCTATTTATCTATCCGTCTGTCTATTTATCTATCTATTTATCTATCTATCTATCTATCTATCTATCTATCTGTCTATATCTACCTATTTAATACCTACCTATCTATACCTACTATCTATACTACCTATCTATACCTACCTATCTATACCTACCTATCTAATACCTACCTATCTATACCTACCTATCTATACCTACCTGTCTAATATACCTTAATTCGATCGATTATTAAATCGTTTATAAATATTCGCTGGCTAGTTATTTAAACGGTTGTCTGGCTCTAGCGGCGGTCGTATAGCTCTAGCGACAGTTGGTCTAGCTCTAGCGACCGGTCATATAGCTCCGGCGACGGTCGTCTAGCTTTAACGACGGTCGTCTAGCTCTAGCGACGGTCATCTAGCTCTGGCGACGATCGTTTGGCTCTAGCGACGGTCATCTGGCTCCGGCGACGGTCGTCTAGCTCTAACGACGGTCGTGCGGCTCTGGCGACGGTCATCTAGCTCCAGCGATAGTCGTCCGGCTCCAGCAACAGTCGTCCAGCTCTGGCGACGGTCGTCTACTAGCTGTCGTTCTGGTGTCCCCCCTAGGTAGGGAGGATATAAGGGAAGGAAGGGTAAAAATAAGGTGGCTACCTAGGTGTATATAAGGGGGTATACTTAGTAGAGGTACTTGTAGAGGCTATTAGGAATATAGCGGGGACTCGATACGGAGCTTCGTGTAGAGCCTCTGTACGTAGAGCTTCGCGCAGAGCTTATACAGAGCCTCTATATATAGAGCTTTATATAAAGCCTTATATAGAGCCTTATACAGAGCTTTATATAAGAGCTTTATATAGAGCTTCGTGTAGAGCTTTGTATAAAGCTTCGTGCAGAGCTTTATATAGAGCTTCGTGCAGAGCTTCGTGTAAAGCTTTACGCAGAGCTTTATATAGAACTTCGTGTAGAGCTTTATATAGAGCTTCGTGTAGAGCTTTATATAGAGCTTCGTATAGAGCTTTATATAGAGCTTCGTGCAGAGCTTTATATAGAGCTTTATGCAGAACTTCGTGCAGAACTTTATATAGAACTTTATACGGAGCCTCTATGTTAGGAAAAAATTTACTAGCATCTAATTTTACTTTTCTGCCATTTTAGCATTTTCTAGCATTTAGCAGCTAAATGCTAATACTTAATTATAAATGCGGCATTTAGCGGCTAAATGCTAGTACTTAGTAATAAATACTACATTTAGCTGCTAAATGCTAATACTTAATTATAAATGCGGCCTTTAGTGGCTAAATGCTAGTACTTAGGAATAAATGCCGCATTTAGCTACTAAATGCTAGAAAATGCTAAAAATGCTAAAAAATGCTAAAATGGCAGAAAAGTAAAATTAGATGCTAGTAAATTTTTTCTTAATAACTAGAAGGAGGTGGTAAAAGTATAGAGAGTAACTATATAGAGTATCCTATAGTTAATATTAACTCTCCCCCTATATAAAGGATAGATAAAAGTAGAATTTATAGCCGCCTTTTTTTTATAGATAAAGGTCTTAGAATTAAGCATATAGCTAGTTAGCATATATATTCTAGATACTATACTATATTACACGGATAGCCTATATAGTAAAAGACTAGCTATTTACTAGGGCGGGTATAAATAATATTACCTAAATGCTTTTTATAAGTAGGGGCCTATATATAGTAGTATAATAGCTTATAAGTTAAGGAGTTAATAGTTTTAAATAGCGTATAAGATATAATAAGAGGATATAGGAGGATACGCCCCCTTTTAACCCCTTAGGGATTAGACATCTCTACCGTACTAAAAGCAGTATATAGGCGAATTACTAGACCCTTTTACTACCCCCTAGACCTTTTAAAATACCTTAAAAGTATAGTATAAGAGGTAAATATACTATAAAGGTAAATAAACTAGGTAAAGGCGGAGCGCGTAAGACTAGCTAAAAGGTTATACCTAGGTTTTTCCTTTACTAGGGATTTTTCCTATAAATAGAAGGTAAAAGCCTATATAGACCTAAAAAAGGGACTAAATTAGGTAATAAATAGAATAAATAATAATAATTAGCGGTATTTATAGTAGGTAATTAAAGCGTAAAATACTTTAAGCTCGTACTAACTAGACCCTTATAATGTATTACTTTTTAAAAATAAAGAGTAGAAAGTAGAGGAAAATAGGAACTATAGTTAAAGCCAGAACTAATAACTATATTAGGTATAGCGTTATAACATTATAGTAGTGCTATAGTGTTACAGTACTGCAATAAAGTAGACTAAATAACTACGTTATAGTATAAAGAGGGGAAGAAGGTGGAAAGGGGGTATTGTATATAAATAGTAGGGCTGGCCGCTAAGTCACTAGTAGTAGGCTAGTTAATAATAGGAAATAGTACGAGATAGTATAAAACAGTATACGTTAGGTCAGTGCTGTAATAGTACTCCTCTCCCCTAGATAGTTTAGTCCCTAAACTAAATAAATAACTTAAAAATAGGCAGTATATAGGGTTGCCTATTTTTTACTATAAAGATATTAGTTTTGCTTACTGCCCTTAACTAAGCTAATAGCAATTTTCTATGCCGGGTATAGAAAATCCTAATTAGTTAGTTTAGTAAGTAAGGTTAGTAGAACTTTATACTGCCACCTAAATTAATCCGCGTGGCGTTTCTTAGTAAGAATTTAGCTAATTAGATAACTTTAACCGCCGGTTAAAGTTCTATAACATCTTAACTACCACAAATTTTAATATAGTGGTTGGCCGCGACTTTGGCGTAACTTTTCCTTATTTTATACCTAGTTTAGGGGTCCTAGCTTCTTAGGGTATTACTTATAAAAGCGCTATATAGCTTATTTATAACCCTTTAGGTCTTCCTCTAGCTGCTAGGTTATATCCTTATAATATTTCCATTTAATTTTATAGGTTAGGCCCTAGGGGTCTTTATTATATATATTAAGGATTTTCTTAAACTCCTATTTATCTTCTATATTGCCGTTATTATCTCTCTCTGCTACTCGTCCTTATATATTACGGCGCTCTATAATATTAATATTTACTTAGCTAAGGATCTCTTTAGCAGCCTAGAGGCGGACCTTAGATATATAAAAGGATTTATTTACTTAAATATAGTCCAAAAGGTCTACTATAACTACCCCTTAGTATACTGCGAGTACAGGGTATAGGCCGTCCTATTTATCGTCCCATTTCTTCTTAGGTCTGTTTATAACTATATCGCCTTTATAGAATAACGCGCTCTTATTCCTACGGGTATTAGTATTATCTTTATAGCGTTACTATAAAATCCGGGCTAGGGCCTTAAGCTGTATTAATATCCGCTTAAAGCAGTTGGCTATAGAGTCTGCGTAGAAGAACTCCTTCTTTACTTATACTGATAGTATTAGTAGGTAGGGGCTAGTAGGCTCGATTCTAAGGCGAGGGTTAAAGCTATAGTTTATAAAAAACGGGGAGATGCCTATACTCTTATTAACTTAGTTATTTATAGTAAACTTAGTAAGCGGTAGGTAGTTAACCTAGTCGTTTTATATAAAGCTAATAAAAGCATAGAGGTATTTATTTACGGTAGCGTTAATAATTTTAGTTTAGCCGTCCGTTTCTAAGTATTAGGCTAAGCTTAGTTACAAGGTTATCTTAAGGCGTTTACTTAGTTATTACTAGAAGTCGCTAATAAATTATATACTGTAATTAGAGATAATTATACTTAGTATACCGTAGAGCTTATATACGTTATTAATAAAGCTATTAACTAGCTCCTTTATTAAGAGTCCTATTACTAGAATAAGGTATTATATTTTAGTTAGGCAGTCTATAATAATAAGGATATATTTATATGCCTTACCGTAGCGTTAGTATACTAGCAGCGTTATAATATAGTTAATTAAGATATCGGTTTACGGGTAGGTAGGTAATTTTAGTAGTTTTAAGAAACTAGGTAGGGTAGAATAGGGGTTTTTAGTGCAAAAGTATAGGGTATAGTTTTTAATAAAGGTAGCTATAAACTAGGAGATTTCTAGCTACTAGTATATTTGGTTTAAGAGGTTAAGAGTTTTAACCCGGCTAGGGTAACTAGTGTGGCCGCTACTATAAAAGCAATAGGTAACTTTTAGGTAGAGGTCTAGGGTATTAGGGATAAAGAGACGTTAGCGGAAGTAGATCTATTTGTTAATAATACTATATTCTAACTTATTATAATAAAGTAATTTTCTAATCTTCTTTAGCTAACGGCGAGCTTTCCGATTATATAGGGCCGCCACTATATCTTTTACGAGTTTATTTTCCTAGTATTTTAGCTAGATTAACTCGTCTAGTAACTTTTTAGCTATTTTAGGGTCTAAAGCGGCTATAAACTCCGCGTTATTAGAATTACGGGACTTATATAGTAATTCTTTTAAGATTATAGGGTTAACTTTTTAGGGCGGTATAATAACTTAGGCTTAGTAGCGGAGGCGTTTATTATTAGCGTCCTTAGGCCTTATTCTTAGTAGCTAGCTTAGGGCGTTAGGGAGCGTAGCTTTGCTGCTAGGTCTATATATAATTATAAAGTTAAACTATAAAAGGAACTCTGCCTACTAGACTTAGCGCTAATTTAGCTGCTTAGTAGTTATAAACGTCTATAGGTTTTTATAATCGGTAATAATTTTAAACAGCTCCTTAGTCCCTTATAGCTTAGGACGCTATTCCTCTAAAGCCTTAATAATAGCTAAGAGTTCTTTATTATAGATTTTATAGTTATACTTTAGCGCAGAGTACTTTATGGAGAAGAATGTAACTAGTCTTAATTTTCTGTTATTATTATATTAGGAAAGGACTCCGCTAGAAGCCTAATTTAATACGTCTATCTCTACTACTGTTTTCTTTATATAGTTATAGTATACTAGTACTAGTGCTAAAGTAAAGGCTCCCTTAAGGGCCTTAAACAATTTAGCTTATTCTAGTCCCTATAGCCATCCAGTATCCTTCTTTAGAAGTTTTATTATAGGTGTAGCAATAGTAGAGTAGCCTTAAATAAATTATTAGTAGAAGTTCGCAAAGCTAAGAAATTATTATAGTTCTTTAATTAATGTTAGGTTCTTCTATTTCTATAAGGCCTGTACCTTTTTAGGGTTTATAGTTATACCATTAGTTAAGATAATTAAGCTAAGGTATTTTATTTTAGTAGAGTAGAACTTAGATTTATTAATATTAATTTAAAGTCTAGCATTACCGAGTCTTTAGATAACTTTATTTATATACTTAGTATACTTAGCGCGTGTTTTAGAAAAGATAAGGACGTTATTAAAGTAGGTAGTATAGTAGTTGTTAAGGGCGTTATATAGAATATAGTTAATATAGTTTTAGAACGTAGCGGGTGCGTTATAGAGGCTAAATAGTATAATTAGTATTTTATAGAGTCTAAACCGGGTAATAAATGCTATAAGCTACTTATAGCCCTTTATAATCTAGATCCGGTTAAATATAGTAATTATATTAAGTTTAGTAAAGTACTTAGCACTATAAAGTGCATTAAGTGTCTTGTAAATTAGTGGCAGTAGGTACTAATTTTTAATAGTAACTGTGTTTAGGCCTTAGTAGTTATAGTAGATTTATATACTACCGCTGGGCTTAGTAGTGAGGAGGAGTAGTATAGTGGCTAGTAAGGTTAATTCGCGGATAAAACCCTTATCCAGCATCTTATTAATCTACTTCTTTATATACCTAAGTTTAGTAGGTAAGAGTGGTCTATTTTTATAGTATAGGGCCTAGTTTCTAGGGATAATCTTAATTTTATAGTCCTATAGTTGGTAAGGGGGTAGCTTATCTACGTTTTTAGGGAGGAAGTGCTTAATATATTTATAAAACTCCTTTAGTAGGTGTTATAGAATATCTTTATAGGTTAATCCTAGTTTACTTTTTAGGGATTTTTTAATATTAATATTAACTATCTTCCGATATAAAAGCTTGGGTTTAGTTTTTAAATTTATTTTAAGGAAGTTATAAAAATAGGGGGGGAGTACTTTACGGGCTTCCTTTATTATATAGTCGCCTTCTACTAGCTAGCGGAAAGATCTTTTTAATAGGTTTAGTACTTCTATTAGGCCTATAGGCAGCTCTTTAAGCAGCTATTAGTGCTTATCTTATCTAACTAGTTCTACTAGCTCTGCTATATAGATTTTTATTACCTTTATATCTTTTTGTTTATAGAACTAGGTAAAATTAATAGTATAAGTGTATTTAATATTGTCTAGGTTAGGGTATATTTAGTTCTCCGATGCTATAGCTAGGCTAGTATAGCTTAGTTAGCCTAGGGGGGCAGAAATAAGGCGGCGGCCCTATATAGTACGCGCAAGAGATAGGTATAAGGTTAGGCGTTATGATGGCGCGGTTTCTATTATCTGGGTTTTAATAGTTTTATAGCCAGTCCCTACTATAACGTGAGCTATAGTGTGAGTATATAGCATATAGCTTAATTCTAGGTATTAGGCTAGGCGGCTAGGGTTTAAATAGTGCCTAGGTTAGGGTTAAATTCTTAGTAATAGCGGTGTAAAGCGGACCTTCTTTCTAGGTCTTAGCAGGGCTAGCTAGCCTATTATTTTAGTCTTAAGTACTAGGGTAGTCTAGTCTTCTACTATTTTATTTTTTTGCAGCTATACGGGCTCCCCTTTATTAGGAACGTCTTTTACTATTAAGGCTTTATATATAGTCCTAGGCATTAGGCTTAGTAGTGCTAAGTATCTATATAGGGCGTCCCTACTACCGTCGGTTATCCCCTACGGGAGGTAGTGCCTAGAGTAGTAGTTTAAGTTAAAGCGGATTTTAAGTTTCCTAAAGCTAGGATGGGGCTTATACTTCTAAAGCTAAGGTATATCTAGGATAATTAGGGTAGTAGGTAAGAGTTTAGTAATAAAAAAGAGTATAGCTTTAGTATGGAGGCCAATTAATATTTAGGCGGTAAAGTAATCCGTAATAAGTAAAGTTAGGATACTATCTATAAGGCGTAGTAGCCTAGGTGCTAGCAGCTTCTTAGTTATAATATTATACTTTCTTATAATAAACTCTACGTCGGTAAATGCTATTATAGTACTACCAGAGTTTACTAGGCTTACTATATTAATATAAACTTAGGGTATAGGTTATATAATAAAAAGAGTTAGGTTTAAATAAGGATTAATTTCTTATTACTATTTGCTAATTTAAAATTAAGTAGCAGCTTACTAATAGAAAGGACTAATTAATCTAGTAATAGGGACCTAATTTTCTCGTCTTTCTCCTTATATAGTTTAAACCCTTAGATATAACTTAGTTTAATGGTTTGCCTTTTAATAACTAGGGTATAAGGCTATTTTAGCGGGGCGGTTTAGTGTTTATCTAGCTAGCGGTATTAGTCTTAGTCTTAGTTAGGGTATAGAAAGATAATACCTCGCTAATAACGTGGCCGTGTTTATATTCGCTAGCGCGGAGTTACTAATACTAGGCATTATTAACTGGTTAGGCTCCTATATAGGGCATAGTTTAGAGTAACTAAGCTATAGGGTTAAAGGGGGGGGTTTATCTACTGTAGCTATAATAGGCTCCGCGGTCGCCACGTCTATAATAAACTCTACGGTTACTACATCCGCGGTTATTAGTTTGCATTATTTAATAGGGTAGCATTAAAACTGGGTTTACTGTCTTAATAGGGTTATAGGCATTCTTTTAGTAGCTAGGTAGGCTATAGGTAAGGTATAATCTATTATTAACGCGGCGCTTACGCTCTGTGTCTAAGATTCTATTAAGGTTTATAGGTTCTTTAATTACTACTAGGGTTAAGGTTAATATAGGGGCAGAGGCTTAGGCAGGTAGGCAGTGGTTAGCGTTTTTCTTAAGGTTGGCTTAGTATATATAGTTTATAAGGTTTTTAGTAAATATATTTATCTGCTTACTCCAACCTATATAGTTACTATTATTAATTTTATAGGTAAGTTTAAGTACTAGCTCTTCTATCTTTAGAGAGATAAATATTTAAAGTAGGTCCACCTTTTATTTGTTTATCTTCTTAGCGCAGACTATTAGCTTATTAAGCTTTTCCTTTTAGGACTAGTAATTACGCTCGCCCTAAGGGAAATAGTTAAGCTTATTCTTTATAACCTAGGTTATATTAAGGACCTTATAGTAAATAGTAAGGTCTTTAAGCATATCTTTCTTAATAGGCCATTTCCATATAGATATGTTGTTTAGGTTCTTATATATAAGCTTTAGGCCCTACTTAATAAACTTATAGGCCTTATCCTCTAGTATATCTAAGATATAAAGGATCTGGGACTAAACTATATTAAAGTAGTCCTAGTCCTAGTTAAAAACTCCCTTAATCTTAATATACTAGGTCTTAAAATTAGCTTATTATTCTAGTAGGGTACCTTTTCTGCTAAATATTAGCGGGTTTTTAGATCTCCGTTTTTTCTATTAGGTTACTACCATTATTATAAGGGTTAATTATTTTAGAACGGCGATAGTCTCTACTTAGAAGTTAATAGTTCCTATCTAGAAAGTAATAAGGATACTAAGGTTTTTATTAGCTTTCTTATTAGTGGTGTTTGTGTTATATATATACCATAGTCCTACTTTAATATTATTAAGGAACTTGTTAGTATAGTTAATAAGGGTAAGGTAAGCTTTACTAGGCTTAAAGGTCTTAGGGTATAGTAGGGAGCGGCGGATTGTTTACGCGATATTAGAGTATATCTCTATAAAGAGGTCTATAAAAACGTCGCAGGGGTTCTAGATTTTGGCCATTTTGGTATTATTAATATCGCCTATTTAGGCACTAGGTAAAACTTAAGGATTATTTTAGGACTGTACTAGGGACGTATTAGTTTTAGTAGAGGCGTATATAGGTCGCGGTTACTCTAGGGTGAAGGTTAATTAGCTAGGGTATAAGGAATTAGTAATTGTAATAGGGCGTAAATTAAAGATACTATAAACTATTACAGTGTTGCAATAAAGTAGACTAAATAACTACGTTATGGTATAAAGAGGGGAAGAAGGTGGAAAGGGGGTATTGTATATAAATAGTAGGGCTAGCCGCTAAGTCACTAGTAGTGGGCCAGCTAATAGTAGGAAATAGTACAAGATAGTATAAAACAGTATACGTTAGGTTAGTGCCGTGATATATAGTCCTGCTTAGCGGTAATGTATTTAACTACTTACTGGCCTACTCTACTTACTAGTCTACCTCTAAAATATATATATAATTAGTATTTTTAACTCTTAGCAATCTTAATAATTCCTTTATAAATTAATTTAAGCTTTGAAAATTTTATAATTTAGATCTATAAAATACCCTTATTTAATTTATAGGCAGTTTTAATTTTTAATTATATATATATTATATAGGGCTCTATAAAAATCGGTTATTATACCTCTACGTGGTAAAGCCCAGAAACCTAGCAGTACTATTAGCGTTCTATTAGGATCGTACTAATAGACTGCTAAAGCAAACGCAGAGGCGTATATACGGCGGCGTAGCGCGGGCGTAGCAATATAGTAGTTCGTTAAAAAAAAATTACTAAGAGGGTGAGCCCAAATAACAACTCGATACAGCTATTACGTCTTTATATATATTCTAATTAATGATTTAAGCCACGGCATCTACCTCTAACGCCCCTCCCTTCCTTTTATATAGTATATAATTGCACTATATAGTATCTATACTATACGGCAATTAAATAAACTATATACGCTCTAAAAAGTCTATAATAAGCCTTTTATTCCCTATTCTACCTAATAGCCTAGACTTACCTATAGTATTTTATCTTCCTTTATATCTTTAGCTAGGGATATATATAGGGGACCTAGGTTAAGGACCTAGGATAAAATACCTAGTTCTATAATAGTTTAAATTCGTTTTATTAATTCTTTAAGGTAGAAATTATACTATAAGTAGGAGGATTATAGGCGTATATATATAGAGCATTTAAATAAGAGCAAGGGTACGGTAGTATTAATTTTATAATATTCTTAATTTAAATAGAAGTATAGTATAAGCGGTAGATAGGGCAAGATCTTTAAATATAATTATAAGTAACCTATATTACTTGTATAAGGCAGAGAGCTAATTAATACTAGCCCTATAAGGCCTATATAGCGACTCTACGTTATTTAGTAAGCCCTTATCCCTTTACTAAGTGTTAGAGTCTCTTAGGGTTCTATAGTAGGTGCTGTGGAAATTACAAGTAGCGGGATTATAGGGCTCGATGTTCATTATACAATAAAAATTCTTAGCCTATAGTGGCGGTAGTAGGAGTACTAGAGGGTAAGGATTAAATTATAGAACTAAAGGATAAGGAATAGATAAAAGTCTAAATTTAAACTACTAAGTCTCCTCTCTTTTTTACTACTTTTATTTTATTTTATAGTATATTATATAGTAGTAAGATCTTTGATTAACGTCTGATACGGATCCTATCTAGGCCCACGCAGACTACTCCATACACAAGGGAAACTTATAAATTGACAGGAAGAAAACCCTTATTAATGTAGGGGACGGAAAAACCCTATGAGCCACCTCAGTAGGATGAAAAACCCCTGCTTTGCCATGTCCGTCCGTAGCAGCGGCCCTGCGGGCCTACAGCTACGTCCTGTCCTCCTTAGATGTTCGAACTCCTTGGGAACCACTGCTTCCTTCTCTAGCTTATCCCAGCTGGGGTTCACTACGTCCTAGCTAGGCCTTGCTAATTGATTGCTGTCTTATTGTTGTTTCCCATATCTTGGCCATCCCCTGTGTGCTATCTCTTGTTTGACCATTGCCATATACGCCATGCCTCCCCCCCTAAGGCCTATCGAAGGCGTAAGGGGGATTCATCCGTTCTACCATCCTAATACCAAAAGACGAAAGCGGGATGTGTGTGTACCTGGGTATCTTTTGTGCCTAGGCCCCAGTCACTAGGCCCTCTCTAAGGGCACCACTCCGTCGAGAGGAGACAAGGAAAACCATACGGGGTTATCCGGCTGACGGTTTCAGTAGTATTACGGCAGTACGGCGAGTGACCGCATGCTCCGCGGGCGATTGTCCTGGGGGTTAGGAGGGGCCGTATATTTGCTCGTTCGTTCGCGTTCGTTTGTTCGTCAATGTGAGGTCGTCGATGCTTTCTGTTGGGGGTCGGGGGATGCTATCGAATGCTGCCCATCCATGTTGGATCGTACAGGTGCCTTGATAGAGCAGTGTAGTAGTAGCTGTTATCGTAAAGGGGTACCAATAGTGGTGGTTTTCGAGATCTCACCATCCCATGTGAAAATTTTTCACCACTGCCCCAACGCTCACAACCACCACCACCAGTCGTATCGCACGCTGTGCGACGTCTCTGCGTTGGCTCTAAGTCTGAACTTCGAAGACCTAGGTTCGTAGCCGTCACCACGTACAGGTGCAGAGTCCGTTTTCGACGGCCTAGTATATTATATAAGGAGATACCTAATTAGTAGGGAAGCTAATGACGTTAGTAGAATTCCCTATAAATAGTTAACATTTTAGTTGCAATTACTCGCTTATTTTAGTAGGGTGGATCGAAAAAATCAATCGATACAATCCGATACGATACGATCTTTACCTCAGCTGTTACGGCTCCGTAACGGATCTAGTCAGGGGGCTCGCTTGAGCCTTGGCATATGTATATAGACGTGTCCTTTTCCACCTTCTGCTCCTCATCTTGATATCCGGGTCCATAGACATTCCAATTGTACAGGCTTGCATACGTTCT
This sequence comes from Cenococcum geophilum 1.58, assembly GCF_001692895.1. Classification (NCBI taxonomy): domain Eukaryota; kingdom Fungi; phylum Ascomycota; class Dothideomycetes; order Gloniales; family Gloniaceae; genus Cenococcum; species Cenococcum geophilum. The sequence goes on along the minus strand of NW_027137572.1, from coordinate 2,653,146 downwards.
AAACGGCGCTCGTGCCTCGATTGACTGAGTCGCTGTGACATCAGCAAGCTCAGACGTGATTCCGTTGGTGCGGATTTTTAATCGGTCCGCAACCTGACTAACTACGTTTGTGCGAAACCACCGGAATCACGTCTGAAGGACATTTCCAATGTTTCTTAGCAGCTCCGACGATATCCACGATTTTCCCTATACTCGCGGTTGAATCACTCAACCATAACGGCTTAAAATACTAAGAAAAGTTCATCGATTAGAGAGACGACCCGATATTTTATAGATATTGGGTCTAAATTGGCCCATAACCCCTAGGAGCTGTGCTTATTTTCGCCAAAAAAAAGTCGTTATTAGGGATTGTAATATTATATATAACGTCGCAAAAAGTATATATATAAGAGCCAAAAATTAATCATTTATAGACCTAGCTCGTGCGATTATTTTAAGCCTATGTGCAGCCCTAGACCTTACATGGGTAGCTTTAATAATTTTGTTAAAGATTATATATAGCTCCCTATACAAATTTAGACAACGTGGCGAGACTTAGCTATAATATCGCAGCAGGCGCATATATAAGGCCCAAAAGTTCATCAATTATAGAGTTAGTTCTATAGATTAATTTAATAATATTTATAAAATAATAGCTGTTATGGGGCTATAGATCAATTTCATTAAAAAAGGTGACTGCTTTTACATATAAACAACGTCGCATCGCTTAAGAAACGTTGGAAAAGTCCCTCAGACCATAGAATCAACTTTTTTGTCAAAAAGTTGATTCTATGGTCTGAGGGACTTTCGCAAGGTTTCTTAGGCGATCCAACTTGTTTTATATGTAGAGCAGTCACCTTCTTTAACGAAATTGATCTATACCCCTATAACAGCTATCATCTCAGAAATGCCGTTAAACTGATCCGCAGGAGCAGCTCTATAATCCATTAATATATCTACCCTATTAGCCCCCGTAATGTTAAGTAGAAAGCGCCGCCAAACGGGTGATGTATTAACAATTAACTTGCCCGCCCTTACTATAAACATAACACTAGTTAACCGGCGGATGCCTATCTAAACGCTAGCTAGAGCATCCGCTGAGCGGATATCGCGCCCAGTAACAAAGGAAGAGAAGGTTAAAGTTATTGCAGAGCATTTATGGGACTGGGGATGGTCCTTTAGCAAACTTTCTTTGGCCTAGCTACAGCATGGTACTGGTAAAAGACGACGCTTAAAAAAGAAGAAGGTAAAGGAGCTTATTGTTACCCTTTTAGGGGACGAAGAAACCCGTAATGCGATTAAGGAGGCTGCGGATATTTATTTGGAACTAGTTAATGCAGTCGTAAATATCCTTTGTAAAGAGCTTCGTGATCTTCAGCAGTAGACGGTTGTTTTTGGCCTATGGAAGTCAGATCTGGAGTTTAAAGACGTTTAACTCTTGCAGAGCTATAAAGTAATTAGCTAATATACCCCTCTACTCTACTAACTAATGGAAGGATTATTGGCATAATTAAGAAGTAATGAATTGCGAAATCCGTACCTAGGGCGGGTTATTCTTCTTATATTTATCCTTTTGTTAGGCCGCGCTTAAAGCTCCACTAACTATTTTACTTAGCTTCTTGGTCTTTATCTTTAAGGTATAGGTATAAAGCGTTAGGTTTTATTACTACTTTATAAACTAGGGCTTATTAACGGATATAAGACGCTTAACTATTAGAAGATGGGATTAGCTAAACGCTCTAAGGAAGGTTATAGTACCAGCGGCGGATATACTGGCGCTAACATTATTAAAGACTTACCTCTAATTAATATCCACTCTTAATAATATCTATATTATATATAATAATTTTAACTACCTTAAGCGAACGCGATATTAGTTAATTGGAGATACTGGTATTTTCTATTCCTATACTACTAGAAAGCTTATCCGCGGATCTTATATTCCCCCTAGTGGCCTTCTTTAAAGTATACTGTATAATTAAGTGCAGCTTCGGATTAAGGATATTGCTAAGGCACTAGGTAACATATATAATAGCGTTTAAAGTCAGATATCTATTTTTGTTATTACGGATGCTCTCTAAAGCACGTATTTAGCCGCTATAAATAGTATTTTTAAATTTAACACCGGGCTTGAATATCCGCGTATACCCGAGATTAATATTCTACTATCTATAAAGACAACCTATATAAACCTGGGCCCTATTATAGAGAGCGAGGCTTTTATAAATAGCAACTACCGCGTACTTAAGATGATCTTCCTGGAGCAACTATAGCTTAATCGCGATAATAATTTCTAGGACCAATTATATCTGGTATATAGTGATTAGAAAACTATAAAGCTTATTTACGCCTATAAGCGGGAGCGGGCGGAGGCTGCGCTCTTATATAATAACTACTGTTGGGTACTACCTATTCCAGGTCTTTGGCACCTCTGGTTAAACTTCCTATATATAATTATAAGGACTTTCTTTAGTGGTGAGCAATATACGCAGTAGTACTCTACGCTCTATACTTATATAAACTACCTTAGGCAACGAAATATTCCTATAAAGCGCCCTCCTTTTTACCATCTTAAGGAGCTAGTACTGCATAGTTTTAATACCCGTATTATTATACTCTTCTTAATATATATCCGCGATAGGCTTAACATTTATAAAGAAGGTGCGGTTAAAAGATATATTAAATCCTTAACGCCTAAGCAGTTTTTATAGCATATTAAGGATATTTATACAGCGGGTTTTAGCTCTAAAGTTAGCCGTAAGGCTAATAAATTAGTTCCTTCGCAGCCCTCTACCCGCGGAGGTTCTTAGATTATAGATTAATTACTTACAGTTCCTAACTCTACTACTATAAGCCAGCCCGCTCGGATTGTTAATATAGAGTTCTTTAATTATATTTAGTATCTATAGGTGGTTAAAATATATAAAGTATTAAAATATATTATTAAGTATACGGATATTAGCCTTTTAAAGCGTATAATTGCCCGTTTTTACCTTTACTTTGCTAGATTAAGGAGCAATAACTATACGTCTAAAATAATATACTTCTAAAGGTTAGTTATAACGGAGGCGTATAATTTAGTACTTTAGCGGGCCATACTTGCGAATAGGCTAATTAATAATTATGGAGAGCTAAATAGCTTTTTTAAAGCCGATCGACTTAATAAACTACTAAATCTTTAGCTAAAGGAGTTACTCTAATTACGCGGAAACTTAACCTTTAGAGTAGACTCTCTATTTAGGTGGAGTGTTCTTACTATAAGCTATACTGGACCTCTTTATGCTAAGTTTAAGGATGCGTTTAGTAAGCGGATGATATCTAATTATATAATTAAGTCTCCTGCGGTTAATATCTAGTCCCTTACAGATATAATTGCTAAGGACTTAATTATGCGTCAGCGTATATAGGACGTTAGGTTTAAGGCACCTGCTATTTTTTAACTTAGATTAGAGCGGCTCTTATAGGGCGGCATTACTAATTTTAATATGCGGATGTCTTATATTAGCAGTTTACTATATAACCCTTATAAAGACGGATTTAATAAGGCTACAGATAATATGCCGGAGGACTTTTAAATGCTTAGGTTTATGGTACGTTTCTATCTTTATATTAAGCAAGTTCTTTTTATTAATATTAACTCTAGCTAGCGTATAATCTTCTTAATGCGTAGTATATAACGTAGCAGTTAGCTATTTTATAGTGCGGATATATAAATCTCTTTATCTTAGCTTATACGGATATCTTTACCTTAGCTTATGCGGATATTATAATATTAATTAAGTATATCTGTTAAGTGTAAGGCGGAGACTTAATTCCTACATATATAGTAGTAAAAAGGTAAGAGCTACTATTTTATTATTATAAACCTATAACAACAGCCAACCCATAGCAACAGCTAACTTATATCTACTTATTTAATATCTAGTAGCCCAGTATTACGTATAAGTGTAATAATACCACGCCTTAGGAATGCAAGCTTATCCTTTATCTTACTTAGAGAATCTCTAAACTTATTTAACTAGCGGTCTATAGCTTAAATATCTTTCGCTATATTAGTTACCCGTTTACGAACTATATTAACGCGTGTAGAAACAGCGATTATTAAATACACCCTAACAGACCTAATGCTAGCGGAAGCGGCAGTAGCAACGGCAGCAGCACCCGGCGTGCTAGCAATTGGCGAAAGAGTTAAAGGAGTAGCGGTAGAGCGGGTGCCTCTACGGTCGTGCGTACTGCTATAAGTAGGAGTCTTAATAGGGGGGGAGGTCTTGGTGGGGGGAGGCGTGGTAGCGTGGGCGGGGATAGTGCGAGAATAAAGCTATACGGATATTAGCAATATCCGTATTGTTAACACGTAGATACTATACCTTCTTAGTAGGTATCTCAGCTAGATTACTAGCAGAAGCTAATTTCGCACGTTTTCTGCTCTAAGGTATAACCGGCTCTAAAATTAGTAAACTTTCCTATACGCGTATTAGCTGACAGAATAATAGTATACTATTAGCACGTACCTTTCCGCACGACCTACTGCCTACACGGCATCTTAAGCACGTACCCCTAAAATAAGGCCCGGAGTCCTTCTTGTAAACGCGATATTTATGGTTATACTTTTCGTATAGAGTATATAGCGGATTGCGCGGCTTACTAAAGCTACCTTTAATATTCTGGACGTGTGTTAATATCCGCTAGCGACTTTCCTTTATATTCTCCCAAACACTAGCTTTTAGAGTATACCATTTATTCGCTAACGGCACTTAGATAGGAAGGCGCTTATTTATATTTGTGGTACTATGGAGATTGCGAGGGCTACGGAGATTGTGAGGGCTGCGGAGATTATAAGAGTCGGCGTTATTAAGATTTTCATCTTTGCCGCTGTCTAAAGATTCGCTATCTAAAGAAACCTTATAAATGTCTAGGTTACTATAAGAGGTAAATTAGTAGATAAGATATTAAAATGGTATAACTAATATATACAATTTAATAGCTATCTTAGTCTTTAGATTTATATCAGTAGCCTTTTTAGCCTACTTTTTAAGAAAAGAAGATAAACGAGCCTTATTAAGCCTCCTTTTAGAGGTATTAGGTAGCGGTAGTAGAGAGGTAGACGGCGAAGAAGCGGACGGCGAAGAAACTAATAGTAAAGTGGCCCATGGCAAAGATGCAGGCAGCAAAAAGGTGCGCGGATTTTCAGCGGATTTTGCTCTATCTATATTTTTATCGTCTACTAAATCCTATAAAGAGCGCTTTGGTATATATTTTCTAAAATTATATTAGCTATAGGCATAATTTAATATTAGAAAGCTTACTCTTTAGGAATAGAGTCTAAAGGCTTAGTTAGAGTAGCTATGGCGTACTTAACAGCATCCTTATTTACTTCGCGTATATTAAGTTCCTTAACCACCTAACTGCTATTATTTATATTAATATCGTTTATAGGTATAAATAAAGGCATTATAGATAGTAGAATGCTAAGGGATAGTGGATAAAATAACAATAATAAAGTTTGCGGTGCGGTGCTATAAGGTAGAAGGTTAGTAGAGGAAGAAGAGGTGCGGAGGTTAATTAAAGGTAAATATCTACGCTACTAATTTTATTAAATTAGCTCACTAATAAATAATTGCTACTATAGTAACTTACCTTAGTAATTATTAACGGTGCGGATATATAAATATCTTTATCTTAGCTTATACGGATATCTTTATCTTAGCTTATATAGATATATTTATCTTAGTATATACGGATATCTTTATCTTAGCGTATACGGATATCACAATATTAATTATACCTATTAAATATAAGGTAGAGACTTAATTCCTACTTACGTAGTAGTAGAGAGGTAAGAGCTACTATTTTATTACTCTAAACCCGTAATAATAGTTAACCCGCAGCAACAGCTAATCGGTATCTACTTAAATTCTATATCTAGCAACCCGGCGTTATATATAAGTGCTATAATACCACGCCTTATAAATGCAAGCTTATCCTTTACCTTACTTAGAGAATCTTTAAGCTTACTTAACCGGCAATCTATAGCCCGAACATCTTTTACTATCTTAGTCACCTATTTATAAACTATATTAACGCGTGCGGAAACAGTAATTGCTAAATATACCCTAACATTTTCCGTGCTAGTAGGAGTGGTAGTAGTACTAAAAGCAGCACCAGGCGTGCTAGGAATTAGTAAAAGAGTAAAAGAAGCAGCGGTAGAACGGGTGCCCCTATAGCTGCGTATATTACTATAAGTAAGAGTTTTTAGGGAAGGGGAGGTCTTTAGAGGGGGGATAGTGTGGGTATAAAGCTATACGGATATTAGCAATATCCGTATTATTAAGATATAGATATTATACCTTCTTAGTAGGCGTTCCAGCTAGACTACTAGCAGAAGCTAATTGCGCACGTTTTTTACGCTAAGGTATAACCGGCTCTAGTTTTAGCGAACTATCCTATTACGTGTTAGCTAATAGAATAATAGTATACTATTAGCATATACCTTTTCGCACAACCTACTACTTAAGCAGTATCTTAAGCACGTACCTCTAAAATATGGCCTAAAGTTCTGCTTATAAACGCGATATTTATAGTCTTGCTTTATATATAGAGCGTATAGCAGATCGCGTAGCATACTAGAGCTACCCTTAATATTCTAGACGTAGGTATATATCCGCTATTGAGCTTTCTTTATATTCTCCTAAGCACCAGCTTTTAGGGTGTACTATTTATTTGCTAACAGCACTTAAATAGAAAGGCGCTCGTTTATATTAATATCTAACGTTATAGCTTAGGCCATCTGCGTACTGCGGAGCTTATAATGGCTATGGAGATTATAAGAGGATAGAGAAGGGCTTTTAGGAGAGTTGGCGTTATTAAGATTATTCTCTTTATTGTTATCTAAAATCTTTAACATTTCTGTTAGGTTACTATAAGAGATAAATTAGTAGATAAGATACCTAAAGAGTATAGTTAACATATACGATTTAAAGGCTATCTTATACTAAATATTTTACGCAGTAATTCTATTAGCCTGCCTTTTAAGAGAAGCAGAAGCACGATGAGGATTAAATTTCTTAGAAGTAGTAGGCGATAAAGAAATAAGCGGCTTAAAGGTAGGCGGCAAAGAGGTAAGTAGTAAAGAAGTAGGCGGTAAAGAGGCAGGCAGTAAAGAGGTAAGTAGATTTCCGGCGGATTTCGTAATAACCTTATTATAATGCTCTACTAGATCCAATAAAGAGTGCTTTAGTATATATTTCCTAAAATTATATTAGCTGTAGGCATAATTTAGTATTAGAAAGCTTACTCTCTAGGTAGAGATTTTAAAGGATTAGTAAAAAAAAGAGCGTCCTTAAAAGCGTCCTCAATTATTTTATTATTAATGTCGCGCTTATTAAGTTCCTTAACTAAATAGCTGTTGGACATATTTAGAGGTATAAAAGAAGGCATTATAGATAGTAGTATACTAATAGACAGTAGATAAAACAATAATAATAAAGTTTATAGTGCGATGTTGTAAGGTAGAAAGTGCGGAGGTTAATTAAAGGTAAATATCCGCGCTGTAGATTTTATTAAATTAGCTTACTAACAAATAATTACTGTAGTAACTTACCTTAGTAAATATTAACTACCTTATATACGCTTATTTATAACGCGCAAATCCTTTATAGTTAAGTTACTACTAATTAAAGTAAGTGGGCGCCGTCTAGTTAACTTATAAAGTAACATTAATATAGAATTACCGCTTAATTAAGGTGCTAGAGAAGGGTTATAAGCGGATATTAGGTTTACTTAGTAGGTAGATTTCTTACTTTTAAAATGCGCAGATACGTTCTTTTGTTTTCTCTTACTGTGAGGCGGATCTAATATTGGCTAAAAGGCTTAAGGTATAATAGCCTAAGAAGAATAGATAATATCTGGTTAAGAGAATTATAAGACACTTAAACTAAATGGCTAATATAATATAGGTTCTATGGGTTTTAGGAGCTTTAGGTATAAACCTTAGTATCTCTCTAAATAAGAATCTAATGGACTATTTAAATACGCATGCGGAGATTGATACTTAATACCTAGATATTAATTAGAGCTCTACCCGAGTCTTAGTTAAGTTAACAAATGAATAAAACGCTAAGGAATATTAAATACTAACCTACTAAAGCTGCGTTATATCTAAAACTAAGGGCGGAGATTAAGCACTAGGCTGTAGGTTCTAAGCTGCGCTTAGTTTAGAGAGCGGAGATTAAACATTAGACTATAAATTCTTAGCCGCACCTAATTTAGAAAGCGGGGATTGAGTATTAGCACGCGAATTCTGAACTGTGCCGCCTAGTTTAGAGGGCGGAGATTAAGTATTAGCCTGTAAACCCTGAGCCTTAGAGTTTCCTAAGAGCGGAGATCTAGTATCGCAACTTAAATCCTAAGCCTTGGGATTTTCTAGGAGCGGAGATCTAATACTGCGTTGCGAATTCTAAATTTCCAGATTTCCTACTACCTGGGAACTGGTGCTACGGTGCGGATCTTAAACTTTGGAATTTTTCGTAATTAGAGATCTAGTGCTGTGTTGCGAATATTAAACCTCAGGCTTATCTAAAAGTTAAGACTTAGTGTTGCACTATAAGCTATAATACTCAGACTGCCCTAAGGATTTAGATTCGATGCCGTGCTGTAAGCTTTAATATCTAGATTGCTCTAAGGGTTAAGACTTAATGCTTCGCTGTAAGCTCTAATATCCAGATTACTTTAAGGGCTAAGACCTAATACTGCGCTATAAGCTCTAATATCCGGATTGTTTTAAGGGTTAAGACGCGGAGCTGCCTTATAAGCTATAATACCTAGCCTACCCTAGAGATTGGTTTCTAATACTATAGTGTAGACTTGGATATCCGGGAGCTATAGGGAGTTAATGTCTATTGTTGTAGTATAGACCCTAATATTTAAGAAGCCGATACTTAATACCTAATAACTAACGCTAATTATTGCCCTAGGGCTGTTAATACCTAGCCTAACTTTAGGATTCTAAATATCCGCTTTACGTTAAAAACTAGACCTAACCGTTACGTTGCTAGGACTGATATCCGTTATAGGGTGTTAGTATATTTGGCCTAGAGGTGTTCTGCTAGCTAGAGTTTAAGCTAGCTAGCTGCGCGTTCCTGCTAGATATAGGCTAAAAAGGTAATAGTGTTGGCAGCCCTGCATGCGGATTTTCGGTAGATATTAATTGAGGTAGTTGGGCTACTTATATTTGCGGACGTTAAGCTGCTAATACTATACGCCTCTCCGCTACCCTAAACCGTGATAATATCCGCTCTACGCTATCTTTTAATTTACTTGCTAACGCTAATAGCTAGCTCTCTACCTAATTTACCTTTTTTACCTCTGCTTAAATAAAGGTAATAAACTTATCTAGATTATTACTAAGCTAATTATAATTCTAATTAGGTAGGTTTTTCTTAAGCGCCTTATAGCTAGTTATATACTAGGCGCAGCTATAAAGGGCGGTAATTTGCTTATTGGATATAATATAGCTTAAGGTCGGATTCTAAATAGCGTGCTAATATTTCTTCTCTATCTAGTTATAGAACTAGTTTTTTATGCTTACGGCAAAGGCCTTTTAGTATATCTTCCTTAGGATCCCCTTTATATACGGCTTGCGGATATTAAACTCTTTAAAAGCCCGTAAAGTAGGATTATAGTTAGAGTAATAACCCTAGCTACTAGTAGACGGAGACTATTCCTTATAGTTCTCTAATATAATCTTTTATAAGTAGCCCTTTTCCTCATTTATAAGAGCATATATATAATAGGAGAGAGCTACTCTTTTCTTAGCTTTAGTCTTTAAGCGCTATACTGGCTTCTTTAGTAGAATATCTATAGGTAGAACTATGGATATTCTACCCGGACTAAGCTCTTACTCTATATTAGATATAAACGGATTAGAATTAGTATTGCTATATACGGACACTCTTAAAGATATATCGCTAGTAAAATTAGCAGCCCCGTTCTCTTATAGCACCTATCGCTTAATACAATATTTACAGCTAAGTTAACTTAGCTAAGATCGGAAGGCTCTACTAGTATAACCACGATTTTTGGCTGGCCCGGTAATATCCTTATATAGACCTTTATACCAATCCTTAATTAGAAATATCGCCTTACCTACTTAACTACTACTACGAGCACCGCGTTTAAGCCGTTGCTATATTATATTGACGGACTTATCTTTATATATATAATACTACGTAATACGGTTAAAATTAGGAATATTAGCGCTATAGGTAAGCGCGTTAGAGGAGAGTAGAATGCGGATTTCTAAGTTAGGCTTTCTTAACTCCTTATATAGTCTGTCTTTATCCGTAATAGCTAACGATGCATAATAAAGCTAAACAGCTCTTTTAGCCTGCGCTTCCTAGTACCTATAATATACCAACCATAAACGAATTAAGTCCCTCCCTAGTAATATTAGGTCCTTCAAATTAAGAAAGATAATTATCTTTAGGATTTAGTGGGGAGTTAGCGTGTATTGGATTCTCTACTTGGCGGATATAGCGGTATACGCGCGGTCTATAATAAAGTATAAGCTCTTAAAGGACTTCTTATTTCCTCGCTTAACGTATTCTCTAATAATTAATAGATCTAGCCGGTTAATTAATGTCCGTACTATATTAATATTATTTTAAAAGCCCGCCAACTCTTAAATAATCTTAAATATTATATTATTAAGCGTTGTAGTATAAGCAAACCAAGGCTTCCGCCCTAATAATGACCGCACTTTCCATAGCTGTGTATACGAATTCCGGAACGAACCCCCCTAATTAGCTATAAGGTGCACCTTATTAATTACTACTAAGCCAATATATATACGGAAGGTAGGGTTAGTAAGGGTTTTATGGAACCTTTTGCCAACTAATAGCTCCGGCGATATTAAAATATAGGTATATACTCCAGTGCGGATTTCCTATAAAAGACGTGCGGATATTATCTCGGTGTTACGGCACTGGCAGAAAGCGGCAGCTATGGTAGACGTTATGGTAGACGCAGGGCTCACGTGACTCTCACGTGACTAGGGATTGTATATAACTCCTCGCGTTGCTGCTTATCCTTTCCTTTCCTTTTCTCTAGCTTTAGATTCTTGTTTATGGACAATCTAATCATATAGGCTTACGCGACCCTTTTACCGTGCTTATGTCTCGATTGACTAAGTCGCTAATATTATCTAAAGCTTACTCTACTCTTTCTTCCTGAGAAGGAACTTAAATATATCTACAAGAACATAGAATAGGACCCTAAGGACATTAATAGGACCACAAGGACAGGACCTAAAAGAAAAGGACAGAACCCTAAGGAAAGAACCTATAAGATACGCACAGACTAGAACCCCTAAAGAAATTACCCAGAATTACCTAATACCCCTACCACCATGCCATAAATCACAGTAGTAGGTAAAGCAGCTGCAGGACCCTTAAATACTTTAGACGAAGAAATAATTAACGTTTTAACCCCCCAGGCGGAGCTTGCGGCTGCTAATACTAAAATTAAACAACTGCAAGAGCTGCTTAAAGCCAGAGATACCCCTATATCTAATAATAAGTCATTATTAGATAACCAAAGACTTGCTACAGTCCTTCAGGCCCTATCCCAGCGCCTTAGTGGACCTACTAAGGCCTATATAGCACCGAGGCGGTCAGCAAAGGTCGCGGATCCCCTGCTACTTATAGACGGAACCGACCCTATATTTAACAATTAGAAGCTTTAATTATAGGATAAGCTTAAAGTTAATGCAGACCACTTCCCTAACGCCCGAGCCAGAATGGCCTATATTTTCGGCCGTACTGGCGGAGACACCCAGACGCATTTACGCCCGCGATATACTAAAGACTTAGCAGACCCCTTTATCTCTAAAGAAGAAATAATTAAATACTTGTCTTCTATTTATAAAGACCCTTTTAAAGTATAGAACGCCCGCCTTAGCTATAAAAGCCTAAATATGAAAATAACGGAGACCTTTTCGGCCTTCTAAACCCGCTTTCTATACCTAGCCGGATAGGCCTAGATCCCCTAGGAAGACCTGCTGCTAGACCTCTTTAATAAGCTTACCCTGGACCTACAGCGGGCCGTATTGCCAGCTTATACTACGGCATAGACGTTAAAGGAACTTACGGACTATTGCCTAGCTATTAACTAAGGCCTCCGTCGAATTAAGGCACGCGCCAACCGGCTAAAAACTAGAAATCTTACAAACCAGGCCGCAAGTACTGCGAGTACGGCCCGTAGTGCCCCGGCACGATTGGCAACTCCTATAGTTAACCCGGCAGCTAGCTGCGCAGCTACCCCTGCTGCGGGCCTAGTGTACACCCGGCCTATATACAGCGACCCCCGTATATAGGCCCTTAGCGATTAAGGAGCTTACTTCTCGTGTAGTTAAACAGGCCACCCTGCAAGAAACTGCCTAATAAAGGCAAAGATAAACAAGGTCCTATTAATTTAGGAGGATAGTACGGAGCCGGAAAAAGAGGAACCCTAGAGGAAGACTCCTCTCTAGGGTTAAAAGGGATTGATATGTTATATATCGATCTAGGTCGGCTAGTTAGTAGAAGAAGCTGCACTATCCCTTATACTTTATTTTGCAATAGATATTAAGTTTTAACCTCTGCTTTAGCTAACTTAGGAGTAAATGCCTTTACCTTAATTAACACAAAGTGCACTACAAAACTGGCTGACTTTTTAAATATACCCCTTAAAGAACTGCCTAAACCAGTCCCTATTCGCGGTTATAACGGACGGATAGGACTACCTATTATAACTATCTTGTGGATCTACCTCCGCGTTAACGGATAAAGGTAGTATAACGTCCCCTTCCTTATTACGGACCTTAGAAGCTATAATATAATCTTANGNAGAAAATAGCTAGCCTATTTAGGCTTATAGCTTAACGTACGGAACAGGCAGCTTATCTGGCCCAAAACTATACCCCTAACACCTTCCTTTATAAAAGAGATTAGTATTATAATAGAAAACCTTATACGGCCGTAGATAAACACTATTTACTAGGCTAATGCGACGCGTAGGGACCAGGCTTTTAAGAAGGATATATAGCTTAATCCGTAATGGATCCGTATACTACGCCGCCCCTAGACTGCCTATGTCATACCACCCGCACCAGAGACTTAGGAAGTCGGTAATGGCCTAGCTAAGTCCCTAATGGAGAACTTAGGCCCTACGCAGCCATAAAGAAAGGCTAGGGACTTTAGATAATATACTAAACTAATAGACCGGAAGGATAACTTGCGGAAAATAGAATGTGAGCTAAGGAAGACTATAAACCCTATACCGTAAAATACGGCCCGATAAATATCTATAAAGAAACCTACAGACCTCCCGCCAGTTAATATCTGCTATATTGGCGCCATAGGATTCTACTAAAACCTAGTTCAGCCTAATACCGTTGCCTTTATAACTAGCTTATACGAAATTAATTAAATAATTAAAAAGAAAGAAGCCCTAGCCTAAGAGAAAGGCGAGCTTATAGATAAGGAGCTAGTAGAACAGAAACTGCCCCATTAATACTAGAAATTTAAAGACACCTTTTCCAAAGCAACGTCTAATATACTCCCGCCTTACTAACCGTATAACTATAAGATTAAAATTAAGCCGGACAAGGTAGTTACCCTTAGCTATAGCCCCCTCCGATAGTAATCTACTGCCGAATTATAGGCCATAAAGTAGTATCTTATTAATAACCTGGATAAGGGCTTTATTAAGCCTAGTTAAGCCCCTTTTAACTTACCTATTTTCTTTACCAAAAAGCCAAATAAAGGACTTTGTTTCTATATCGACTACCGCAAGCTTAATAATTTAACCCTTAAAGACCGCTACCCACTGCCTTTACTTAATGAGACTTTGGCCCAAATAAGTAGAGCTAAGATCTTTACGAAGCTTAATATCCGCTAGGCTTTTTACCGGATTAGGATGGACCCTAAATCAGAAGACCTTACTACGTTTTAGACCCGTTACGGAACGTATAAATACAAAGTACTGCCTTTTAGGCTAACTAATGGACCGGCCATATACCAACGATACATAAATAATGTACTATTTAACTACCTCAACGACTTCTATACAGCATACCTAGATAATATTATGATCTACTCTAAAAACGAACTAGAATATAAAGAGCATGTCTATAAAGTCCTATAACGGCTTTAGGAAGCTGGCCTCTAAGCTAATATTAAGAAGTTAGAATTTAGTATTAAGCGTATAAAGTACTTAGGGTTTATTATTAGTATAAACGGGATTAAGGCAGACCTAGAAAAGATAGCTATAATTAACTAATAGGTACCCCCAAGGACTATAAAGGGGGTGCAGTTATTTTTAGGGTTCTATAACTTCTACCAACGCTTTATTAAGAACTATAGTAGGATTACCCGGCCACTAAGCCTACTTACCTATAAGGACCGGCCCTTTCACTTTAATACCGCATATAGGCAGGCCTTTAATGAGCTTAAGAAACAACTGGTCTCTGCTCCCTTACTTACCCACTTTAACCCAAAACGGCCCTTAATGCTAGAAACCGATGCCTTAAATAGTGTTATAGCTGGCGTTTACTCCCAAAAGTAGACAAACGGAGAATGGCACCCTATTACTTACTATTTGAAGACTATAGTAAATGCTAAGCTAAACTACCCGATTCATAACAAAGAAATATTAGCTATTATCTATAGCTTTTAGCACTAGCGAGCATAGCTAGAAGGGACCCCTAAACCTATCTAAATGGTTTTAGATTATAAGGCCTTAGAATATTTTATAACAACAAAAGCCCTTACAGCCTAGCAGGCGCGCTAGGCGGATGTCCTATTTTAGTTTAACTTCCTAATTATATATAGGCCAGGCGCTATTAACCGTGCGGATGCTTTTATAAGACGTAAACAGGACCTAAATAACCAGATAGCCACGAAGATCTTATTACGGACCTAGACACTACTATAACCAGAGCACCTTAACCCTTGGATACAGGAAGAACTAAGTACTAAATCTTTAAGCGCCGAGATATATCCTATTAACCCCACGGAATTTAACCTTATTAATAAACTACTGCAAGCAAACCGTACGGACCTTTCTCTATAGGAGTACCGCGAAAAGGCAAAGGATGTTACTAGCCCATGGTCCCTTAAAAATGGACTGCTTAAGCACTAGGAACGGCTAGTAGTAGTAAAAGAATAGAACTTATAAACCCGGCTTATCACCAAAGCATATACCTAGGTCTCTACGGCCTACCCTAGAAAAAATAAGACCCATAAGATTATTAGTGACCGTTACTACTGGCCCGGAATGGTTATGAATATTAACCGTTATATACGGAACTGCAATAACTGCCGTAGGTCTACGATTCCACGAGATAAGACCCTAGGACTATTAAAGCCACTCCTAATACCAGAGCGCCCCTGGCAGTATATCTCTATAGATTTCTATAAACTACTAGTGGACCGTGACGGGTACGATATAGTTATAATCTTAGTTAACTATTTTGGCAAACGCCCTTTCTTAATCCCCTATTATAAGAATATTGATGCTAAAGAGGCAGCCCGACTATATATCCATTATATCTACTAAATTTACGGACTACTAGACACTATTATATCGGACCGCGGACCGTAGTTTATATCGGCTTTCTGAAATAAGTTTACTTGGATCCTAGGAATTAGGCTAAAGCTTTCTACGGTGTACCACCCCCAGACAGACGGTTAGACGGAGATTGTAAATCAATACTTAGACTAGAGACTCTAACCCTTTATTAACTACTTCTAAGATAACTAGGGCGAACTGCTACCTCTAATAGACTACGCCCAGGCGACCCTACCCTATAACTCTACGGGATTCGCACCTATCTAACTAGAAATGGGGTATCTACTATAAACAAGCTTTAACTAGGATAGACTAAAAGAACCACGGACTGTACGCGAGAAACTGTCTTATAAGGAAGCCTAGTAGTACGCCAAGCGCTTAGAGGAAGCCTAGATAATAGCCCGTATAAATCTAGAAAAGGCCTAAAAATTAATAAAACAGCAGGCAAACAAGCATAGGCGCGAGCCTGACTTTACCGTAGGTGATATAGTCTGGGTTATAATAAAGAACTAGAAGACGGAACGGCTAAGTCGTAAGCTCAATTATTAGATAGTAGGACCGTATAAGGTCCTTAAGAAAATAGGCAACTTGTACAAAGTAGAGCTCCCAGATTTAATTAAGGTTTACCCTATCTTCTCACTAGATAAGCTATGGAAGGCAGCGAACGACCTATTACCTAGACAAAAGAACGAACCCCCCCTGCCAATTTAAGTCAATGGCGACAACGAATGGGAAATTAAAGAGATACTGGCCTGTAAGCTAGTAAGGAAAACGCTAAAGTACCGCGTTAGTTAGAAAGGCTATGACCTAGATCCTACCTGGTACCCTATATAGAACTTTATTGGCAGTCCCCATAAGCTTTAAGAATTCTATAGCCGTTACCCTAACGAACCGGGACCGCTAAAGTACCTAGACGAATGGATGGAATGCTAGCATAATAAAGATAATAAGCTACCAGAAGAGCATAAAGATAAGAACACCCTATAGGCATAATACGGACATACAAAGCCTAAGGGCAGGCTTTTGCGGAGGGGGGGGTAATGTTACGGCACTGGCAGAAAGCGGCAGCTATAGTAGACGTTATAGTAGACGCAGGGCTCACGTGACTCTTACGTGACTAGGGATTGTATATAACTCCTCGCGTTGCTGCTTATCCTTTCCTTTCCTTTTCTCTAGCTTTAGATTCTCGTTTATGGACAATCCAATCGTACAGGCTTGCGCGACCCTTTTGCCGTGCTTATGTCTCGATTGACTGAGTCGCTAACACTCGGCGTATACGTGAACTGGCCTTATTTTAGGAAGCTCCTTAATCTTTACCTTCTGCTCCGCGCCAATCGTATTAAGTAGCAAGATAATAATTACTACTGAGGCCCGAAGAAGACATAGCATTACTTATATTATTATACTCTTGCCAAATAAGGTTCTTGTAATAAGTATTATATCTTTTTCCTTAAACAGTAGCCACCTAAGGGCTTTAAGCTGCTCTATATGTCCGTAATACGGATATAAAAAAGCAATAGCCTTATTAACCTTGCTTAGCTACTGGGCCTTGCTCTCTCCGCGAAGCGCGAGAAGCTGATTTTAAAGGTCCCATAGCCGTCGTTCCTGGTCCGTTCTATAACTCCTCCGAGTCTAATTATCCGACACCTAATGCGGCCGCGGCTGTTCTAGCACCTTATTTGACTTCCTCCCTCTCCGCCTAGTAGGTTTTGGTGCCGGCATACGGTAGATCTGCTTAGATATCCGTGACTTGGTGGTCGGCGTGCGATGAGGTTTGGAGGGAGATTATCCAGCGTAACGCGGATATTGTATATCCACCTGGCTATAGTAGGTGCCGTAAGGTACCTATCGTAGGTCTATACGTGTTTTATGTATATTAGCTAGCGTCGGCTGGCGTTTAATAAAATTATATATAGAGGTTTACGCTTTTAACAACGCGTTTTTTTTTTTTGACGAAAATGATTATAAGACCTGAAAATACCTAAGTGATGAAAATGTTATATTCTGAAAGCCTAGGTTCTGTTGTATAATCGATCAACTTTGGGAAATGATATAAAATACTGGTGTTGAGTTATTTTAATATCCGCAACCTCCGCAACGCGGATATCGTTTACGCGCTTTACGAATATTGCGAAACCCGCTCAGACGTGATTCAGGTGGTGCACCACGAACGTGGTTAGTCACCCGCTTGCGGGCCGATTAACTCCGCACCAACGAAATCACGTCTGAGCTTGCTGAGGTAATGAGCTTGCTGAGGTAAGGTCTGAGCTTGCTGAGGTAAATACGATCTCGCGTATCGTATCAAATCGGATTAATTGGATTTTCCGCCACCCTGCTCAGTTGTTGACTCGGTCACCGAATCGGTCAACGACTCAGTCTACTACCTCTTGCTAATGTATATATAGAGGCTCCAAAGCCACATTCAATTGCAGAGTTCTCATTCTTGATCGTCCGTTTAACATAATTAACCAAGAACAGAACCACTACAGCAAATATCTCACAGTATTGTGAATTGACTGAAATATAGGCCAAAACGGCGAAAGATCTTCGTAGTGGGATAGGAGAAGTTAATCATAACTTTTGAAATGTCCTCCGAATCCATACCAGACTACTCCTGTTGCGGAGACAACAGGCTTCCTTCGTCCCCGCGCCTCATGCTCCGTAACTTCGTTCCAAGAGCATCTCCTCACTTCTCATTGTGTTCTTGCGCTTCTTGGCGCTGGTCTTTCAGCACCATCAGGTCTTCTCACCTTCCGCGGCGCTGGCGAACACATGATGCTAAGCAACTATCCACTCCGCAGGCTTTTACAGAGAATCCAGGATTAGTATGGACATTTTATTTGGAGAGAAGGGAGGATGCAAATGAAGCGAAGCCAAATATAGCACATGTAGCACTGGCAGAGCTGGCCAAGCGAAAAGAAGAGTTATCACTATCGGTATGAATATCGATGGTGCGTTTCTATTTCATGCGCGTTAACCTACTTTAAATTTGCTTTTTCAATCGCGTTCTTCCTCTTCGGATCTCTGGCTAATATCCGGCGTATTTATCTCCCAAAATTGTGGACTGTGATTAAATTAACATCCTTGTAGGCTTGACCGGGCGCGCCGATCATCCTCCTAGGCAGGTCAAACTACTTCACGGAAATCTGACATCAAATGCACTCAATGCGACCATCTCCTTACCAGCAACGCTGCCGATGCAGTCTTCTGCTCCCTAGTTGAGTCACTCACGACCTTGGACACCAGCTCGTCAACCCCGGAAACCCCGAAATCCCTCCCAAACTCTTATGTCTCTCATTGCACCTCACATCCCACTGGTGTCCTCTGTCCAGCTATAATATGGTTCACGGAGTCCCTATCCCCCGCTACCCTCTCCTTCATTCACTCCTAGGTTCGCCCTGCTACAATTATTGATACAATGCTCGTCAAAGGAACAAGTGCCGAAGTATACCCTGAAACCGCGTATATTGAAGCTGCACGGCAGAAAGGCGCAAGGATTGCGGTTGTCAACGTCGAAAAAGAAGATCCGGCATTATTAGGGCTTGGGAAGCAGGATTGGTACTTTGAAGGAGATGCGGCGGTCATTGCGCAAGATTCTTGGGCCTGCTATTGGAAGTGTTGGGGAGACGTAAGAAAATCATTAAACACTGACTTATATTAGCTACCTACTAATCCAATTTTAAGCGCTTGTGAGTCCAGACCATTACCCACGAGATGACATAGTCTTCGGGTGAGAAAATCAAGAACGAGGACATTTCTACAGAGTAGGGAGGTTCTTCATGAAGGCTCTATATAAAATCTATATTTGTTGGCCTAAATTTTTGGGAATTAAAAAGTTATGACAGGTAAAGTGATACAATTTCACTCAGACTTTCGTCATTTTAAGACCGGCAAGACTAATCCTTGCTGCTATATAAAGAGCCACACCAGTGCCGCAGCTCACACCCGCAAAGACAGCAGTGTTCCGGAAGGAGCCATGGCCGTCAACAATGATCTGACCTCCAATTGGGGAGCCCGTCAAGGCTGCAATGGATGCGATTGCGAAAACAGTGCCCGTACGAACGCCAATATCCTTGATAGGCGAGATTTGTGCACAGAGCGCTGGAGTAAGGCCAATACCAGCACCTGAGCCGATACCAAAAAGCGCCGCAAAGAGTATTATTGGGACATTGCCAGTAGCCGGCAGCCATAATGCAAGGATTAGAATTGTCGTGAAAGAGCTCATAATGATCATGACATTGAAGCGTCCGACTTTGTCGGCAATTACATTAGGAACAGTCCGCCCGATGACACTAACCTGGTCAGCCAAGGTCCAATAGGAGGGAGAGAGAGCCAAAGCACTGACCTTGCGCCATTGAGAATCGGTACAAGATAATTAGCAAGGTGTTGAGACATGCCATGCGTGCGCGCTTCAACGACGATGAAGGTGAAAGGAGTGAACATCCCCCCTGCGAAAATTAGCTGCGATTAAAGATGTTGACATCCCAACTTACAGTAAAAGAAGAAAACAGCCCCAGTCAATAGCAAGAAAGATGGCTCTTTCAAAGGACGGATGAATGCCATTACGCTAAAAGGACGCTTTGATGGTGCGATTCGAGAGCTCACAGTCAAATTTGCGAAAATAAGCAATCCCAATATGAGGAAAGCGCAGATACGCATTGCCCAACCAAAGCCGACCTCTGGTATCAGACGAACAACCATGATGGGGAAAATAACACCGCCTAAAGATGATCCAGCTGCAACAAGACCCAGAGCAGCACCACGCTTGTGGAAGAACCAAGTGGATACCTATTACGTCAATGAGAGTGGAAAACAACAACTTTAAGTCAAACGTACACAGTTAAAAGCGGGATAGAAAACCATCGAGGCACCGATAGCAGAGCATATGGCTTGGCTAAGAAGGAATTGGTAGTATTCTTTTGATATGCTGGTCATCATTAAGCCAAAGACATGTAGGAACGTGCCTACGACGAGAAGGTAGCGATGACCGTAGTCATCGAAAATCTTGCCAACAAAGGGTCCACAAAACAACATGAAGAATACTAACACCATCAGCAAATTGGTTATCACATACTGGAGACGGCCTACCTTGTAAAGAAGGAATCCAGGAGATATCCGATGGACTGTACTGTTTAAGCTGATGCGTCTGATAATAGTCCTGAAACACGCCGACGCAATTGACCCAGCCAAAGGACACGAAAAGACAAGCAGCAGCACCAGCGACGGTGAGCCATGCCTTTCCACCGCCGTCTGGGAAAGACTTTGGATCCATCCAAGGATTTGCTGGCGGCATTTCGGCATTTTCTACGTCTTGGGAGGGGTCCGTGGAAAGGACTGGAGGATCGATGGGTAGGTCGTCATCATTTGCCATTGTATCATTTATAGATGTCTTCTCTGGATCCATCTCTTTGTACCGAAGTTGGGAGTCGGATTCTGCCATTTTCATATAAAGTAGTGCTTGAATGACTAGTGGTTTTGTTGGAAAGGTCGAGATGGAAAATTCTAAGAAGTGCTCTATAAATCTATCTTAAAGACGAGAATTGGAGTGCGAATGAAAACTTTTGATGAGATAGTAGATGAAATAATGAACTGATAGAGTAATAAGTGAAATGACTGTGGATATGAGGTGCTGAATGGCATTTCTTAAATTGGCCCTGACAACTCGGCCTAGCTTTCTGCCCAAATCCGAGTCGGTGCTCGCGCTAAATGAAAGCCGAATCAACATCTCGCTAAAAGACACGAAGGGCTAGTTGTTCTAGCCCACTGACTAGCTGCTTGATTTTGGGCTGAAGCATAATACATTTTTCTCAAGCTATGAGTCGGGCGCTTTTCCGGAGATGGTTGTAGATAGAGCGGTCGTGTTCTCCGACCTTGGGTTGCGTCCCCCGGCCTTAGGTTGTTCTCCGGACATGTCGATGTTTAAGTCCGTATATCCGAGGTGCTCTGTCGCATCCTGACGACAAAAACGCTGGCGCGTCTGCTAAAACAGGTAATTACCACATCCGTTAACAAACCCGATCATGGCCCATGGTGATAAGTTTCAACGCCCGAATCGTTCAATAGTAGCCAACCAGGTTTCCTACCTTTCCTAATAATGCCTCCCGAAATGACTGCAAAGCTTAACAATCAAGCCAGATTGCCCCAGCTCTTATCACGTGACCGCTACTGCACGTGTTATCGATAAGGCACCGGCTAACCAAATCCTCTACATTCGCCACTTCCAATTGCTTTTCGCGGAGCAATTTTTAAACCAACAGACAACCTGTAAGTTGACGACGCTGTACAAAGAAATAATTGTGCATTGTCTCACAATAAAATCAGTTGCGCATGTATGGACGTGAGATGGAGATACTTCCATGATTATTGAGGAAATATGGGTAAGCTCTCATGTCGCAGCTCTTCGACTAGCAATATCATTTCAGCGACTTCGAAAAGGGTTGGAAACGGTTGGACTAGATAAGCTTATTGGCACATGCTTACTTAAGGTTGCGCGATCGGACTGTCAGCCAATCATACAAGGTCCCGGCTCTACTTCTGGCGTGTGTAGTCCGGATCCGAAGGCCGAAAGTTCTACCACTTGGCAGCGTGAGTCCGTATAAATGTCCCACTAGAGTCACGTCCATATACAACTTGTTCAAGACCACGATGATTTGCTATTACCACACTACCTGGTCATACTAAGGTTTCCGGATCATAATGGACGGTTTCAGAGAAAATAATCGACTACAAGTCATATCTGCTATTGTTTGTACAGTCCTTTCGGGCATTGCTGTCTCGTTGCGATTATTACCAAAACACCTCAGGGCAGGATACTCAGCAGATGACGTATGGATTTCTCTCGCAACCATTTCTTTCTTTGTGTGCATGTGGAGTAAGTACGGATTATCTACTTTGAGTCCCCCATTAATGACGCCTCGTAGGCGTATACGGAGACGTATCTGAGAGTTCAATGCCACAAGTTGAGTTCAAGGAGCAGAGTAAACAATTGACCACATATCTCCAAGTAAGAAATCCTAGAATAGGTATACCACTTCACTTGTGCTGAATAATCTTCATAGTTAGTATATGTGTCATTAGTCTTCTACTATATTGCAGTTGCCGCTGTCAAGGTTTCTATTCTTTGCTTCTGCCGCCGAATCTTTGCAACAAATACCTTTAAACAGGTACACATAGCTACTTTGACAATGGTAGCTATGTGGTACATTGGCGCAGAAATCACTAGCATCGTCGTCTGTATGCCAATCCGGCGGTTTTGGAATCCTTGGATCTCTGGTTACTGTCTTAATTTGAATCTCCAAGCGTTGGTTATAGGAATTCTGGAAACAATTCTTGACGCAGTCATTCTCGTTCTCCCCCTCGTATGGATTTCAACTGTTCAGTTGCAGCAACGGAATAAGATTGCCTTATACGGGATATTTCTTCTCGGAGGATTGTAAGCACCTTTACGATCATAGGTTGCCATAGGGCGCTAATTTTTCTAGTGCTGTTATCACAAACATAGTGAGGCTCAAGTTCATCTACCAGCCACATAGCGAATATGGTATGCTTTCCAAAACTTGAAGGTGGATGGATTCGTTTGTGCTAATTTCCATAAAGTGAATTTTGCAAATGCAGAAATATGGACCAATATCCATGTCTGTACGAGTATCGTTTGCGCATGTCTTCCTACTCTTCGCCCATTGCTAACAGCTATGGGAACCGGTTCGAAGACTGTTCGGAAAGCTTATGACTTTCTTCTCAAAGGAGATTCGTCAAAGCTTCACCTAAAAGAAGAATCATTTTCATTAGGAGATGGCAAGGCCGTTCTTAACTCGTATGACTCGCAAAGTCAAATAGAAATCAACACAACATGGAATATTAAAAAGGTTATTGATGACGGAGATGTTTAGATAAATGAGCGTCGAGGAAAAAGATATTTTGAGACTTGACTACGTTTTCTAGAGTGAATGAACAGTATATTCCGAAGTCTAGGATAACCCTGTCCTCAACATCTCTTATGACACTAGCCAAAATTCTTCTGAGTATTAAGGTTTAGGAACAGGTAAGGGTAGTCTTACGTATGAAGCGCAGGGTTTCTTACCGTTCGGGACCGCTTAGCCTTATCCGACCGAACCTGCATGTTCATTACTGTCAATAATGTTGTGTACTGTAAGGGAAACCGTTTCCGAATCAAGGAATTGTGCATGATCAAGATTCAAGACCAAAGTCTGATCAACCGCACTTAGATGATACATAGCACTATCAGGCTCTCTGAT
Source organism: Cenococcum geophilum 1.58 (assembly GCF_001692895.1). Classification (NCBI taxonomy): domain Eukaryota; kingdom Fungi; phylum Ascomycota; class Dothideomycetes; order Gloniales; family Gloniaceae; genus Cenococcum; species Cenococcum geophilum. The sequence continues at coordinate 2,629,306 of NW_027137572.1, read as the reverse complement.
TTNCACCTTGCCTATTAGTTAAACAGCACGTGGTATTCTAAGCCATGTTAGGTTATTCCCGTGCCTAGAGAGCAAATGCCTCGGCAGGGCTGCGATTTGTGAATCCTCACGAGATGTGCGAAACGATTTGGTAATAATAAAAGTATGTGCTAGCCTTAGCACAATGGAATCCTGATGTGGCCATATATACATGTTGGTTCTGGAAAACCGATAATACTCAGCAGGTATACTCCGATACCCATTGGTAATATTATATGCATGGATAAATTCCCATTTCAACCTCTAATCCGAACTCCTGAACTAAATGATGCCTTCGGAATATCCTAGAGTTGAGCCATTTCTACGCGGCGTCTTCCGGGCCGTTTTCTCATCGCCTGGAGCGATGATTCCGGGCAGTTGTATTTCTGGTTGGCCTAGTCGTCGAAGATTGATTGGAGACGCAATCCCAGTGAAAAGGTATTTCAGCTGTTTCAACGGTAACGCCTTGATACCTCCGAACTCTTCTTGGTGCAGGAGATGCCATGAATGCTTCTCGTCTGATGTCTTCGAGTGCTTGGTTCGTTGCGGCGAGGACCGCAAATCTGCGATCTGGAACACGCCGAGCTGTGCTGTTCGGGGGTCGCTGCCGAGCCTGTCGAGGGCGATGGTGCTGGTGCTGGCTCTGATTCTGGGACTGATGCTGAGATTGATGCTGAGACTGATGCTGATGCTGATGCTGATACTGATACTGCTGGTGGTGTTGAGGCTGATAGTGGTGCTGATGGTCTGGCTGTGGCGATGTAGGAATACACATCCACTCCTGCCTCTTGGTTCCTCGGCTGGAGCGCATTTTTGACTGGTTTGATGATTTGCGATCACTCGGGGGATCTCGTTTTGCGCCTCGTCCCCTTAATGTAGCGGTTGAAGAACGCCTTGGATGTCGCTGCCTATTCTGACGAGATCGGTCAGGCCTGGGATTGAGAAGCATCTCCGCAGAAGAACCCTCGGTCTCCACTGTTCGATACCATCTGTCAGGGACTTCGACACGTATTTTGGGTCTCGGTGTTTCATGCGGTGGCCTTGTGGTAACGGCCCTATTTGGGTGCCGACTGTCGTATGTCTGTTTTTCTGTTTTTTTCTCACGTGTCTTCTGCTTGTTCCGCCGCTTCGAAGATTTTCCAAAGGGAAACCAGCACATGGCGCTGGCAGACCCTCTGAAGTCCCAAGCGTCACGATACTTGGCGCAGGAACTGACCTAGTCTTGAAAACGATAGCTCAAATGCGCGCAATGGCTGAGAATTGATGCAGCGATCAACCCGATTCAAGTATGAGTGCTGCGCCCTTCTTATGGGGGGAGGCAAAACCAACCAATGGATAGGAAGTGAACGGGGGCTGGACGGTCCGGCAAGACACAGCGATAGATAAGGAAAAGCGACATCTTGATCTGGAATGGATTACAGCCCCAGGATGATCCCATCGCAAGACGCCCAACTGACAATGGGGACAGCTGGGGATGGCTGCGACGGCGCGGCGCCCACCCCGACCGTAACGAAGGAAATGCGGACTGCATGACGAAGCCAAAAAAAGAAATGATTCATCCACTCTACCTTGTATTCTCGGTGCGACCACCAATGGGAAGCGTCGCCAGGTAATGGTGGGTGGGAATTGACTGGATTGGTAAGTGAGGGTGGTGTGGCTTACATGGCCATGTGACCAATATGGCTTCAGCTGATCGAAGGATTGTAGGCCCGCAACTTCATTCTTCTGAGGTCAAAAGGGGCGCGGGGAAGCTCTGGAAAGTGCTGTTGGAAGGTCTCAGAGACGATGAAGCAGCAGACGTGAAGTTTATATCCCTTTAAGTCTTTGGCGTGTCGTACCTGACAGACGGCAATGCATGCAACGTGTTCGTGCGCTGGCCGCTGGTGAAGACGGGCCGGGCGGGACGACCCTTGGCACGGATATCGTGGGCTGACCTGTTAGAACCTGTCGTGTGCGAGTTGCCGCTAACTGCATGTGCTAGCAGGGGGATGCCGCATCCATTATCGATTTCTCGCCGTGAACGGGCGTGCGGCGGATCCTATTCGCAGACAGCCCAACAGAGAAGGCGTGCATAGCGTTTGCTCAGCATGCTCCGCGTGCTCCGCAGTGTTCCAAGGATTGAAGAGTGGAATCGATGGAGTCAGCGCTGCTTCCTGTATCGTAGGCGTCCGCCATGTTTCACCCGACTCAAACCCAAAGCGAACATCACATGTCAGGCACACCAACCCGCTCACTCCAGTCAGCCTACTCTCTCGCTTTAGCTCACTTCAGCTCGCTCCAATGGTCAGCTTCTGGCACCAAGGAACGCCTTGAGAAACCAAATCAAACTTTGTGTATTGCGCCCCATAGGACCAGACTTCGTTTAGTGGCTATCCCTTGCAACGGTAGTATCCCGCCACTAGGTGATTCGTCATTGGGTATCCCAAATTGACCCGATTGGTTCCGTTGGCTACCTTCTTATCGATGACCGTAGGACACTTTTTACCGTTGCAAGGGATAAGCCTCCGGGGACGTCAATCTCAGATTAGAATTAAGATTCTAATTCAGTCCTCGGCCTCTGATGTCCAGTAGTACACCATCTTGGCAGATGTTCTCGTCTCGCCCCAAGATTTACCACGCCAATGGTCAATGGTCAATGGTCGACTAAGCCTCTGCGCCTGTTGCAGAATCCCGATTCGGGTAGCGTCTTCATGTAACCTGGTCCATTACTGTTTGAGGCGGCACCATTGGCCCCTTCCCCCCTCATGCAAGGCTCAGTCCATGAACAATTTCATATTACAATTTCTAACGTCAATCAAATATAGATACGTGCTACACTTGCCACAACAAGCCACTTTTGCCGCAAGAAATCCGGTTGATTCGGCTCCTTCGGGCCAGGGCACAGACACTGTCAAATGCGACATCATGTTGCACTCAAGAACAAGGCCCGCTATGAAGCAACAATATACTGCAACAATACCCGCTTAAGGGTTGCCAAAAATCTATACTCAGCACTATGTCGCCTGCGGCAGCATTATTGATAGATGTCATTTGCATCAACTAAGCAGATGTCGAAGAACGAAGTGCACAAGTACGTTTGACGAAGGACATCTTCCAAAACGGCTACCGCACTGTTATCTGGCTTGGAAAAGAGCCGGATAACAGCAGCACCGTGGCAGCTGGTGAAAGAGCTAGCTAGAGCTGCTCGAATGACTGTTGGGAGTTTCTCAAAAGAATTTTCGGCACCACCGTATTGAAAACATTCCGCCATTGTACAGTAACGTCTGGCGCGCATTCTCAACATTGCTGCAGCGGTCCTGGTTCTATCGCGCTTGGATCGTCTAAGACGTTCCCGTTTCGAAGGAGGTATATATGATCTGCGGCAATTGTTCCGTCACTTGGGATGATTTCATTCACACTATTACATACGCGGTGGGGACGTTACATATCAAGCTCTCACTATTTTTAGTACATGTTTACAGTATTTGGATGGCATTCGGCCAACGATTCACAATCTCCTATTGCAAAATCGAATCTTCATAGCTTCCAATACCAAAAATACGGTATTCGGGCTGCTGTCTCTTGCGGACACCAACAACATCCAATCTTTATGCATTCAACTAGACCATCATTCGAGCGCCGAGCAAGTTTACAAAAATCTCGCTATTAGTATTTTGCAAACTCGCTAGGATTTGGATCTCTTTGATGCACCTCGTGTGCTTGAGGACTCCAAGACGAGATCACTTCCTTCTTGGATGCCGGATTGGAGCACCTCGGATCCCTGCGTGCCCTTATGCTTTCGAGGTCCATCTTGGTATGGCGAACCAAGAGGACTGGAGCCCCTCGTCGGGTTCAATGCCTTGCCGAACTCCAAATGGCTGCCGTCTTTTGAGCAAGATCAAAACCTGCTCGCTCTCTTTGGAATCAAAATTAAATCGAATCCGCTAGCTGGCTATCCCCAAGGCGTTATCTCCCGGGCGTCTCGCACATGTTCTAGCTTTTCAGCCAATCATGCAACGTCATCGAACTTCTTACTTACTGGGAAAATATTGCCGGCGCGCGCTCTCCCACTCAATATCTCCATGCAACGTCATCGAACTTCTTACTTACTGGGAAAATATTGCCGGCGCGCGCTCTCCCACTCAATATCTCCATGCAACGTCATCGAACTTCTTACTTACTGGGAAAATATTGCCGGCGCGCGCTCTCCCACTCAATATCTCACGGGCGAAAAGCAGCTCGATGTATACTGGCAAACTCTATGTGCTGAACAAATGCCGGAGGGATTCTCAACTGCTAAAAAGGACTTCTGCTATAAGTACTACACACTCCTCTGGATCTTCCGCCCATTCGTTCGTCTCGCAGTCCGATTCTTCCCCCGTACTACTGAGAAAGATACTTGGTACAACTGGGGTTTCTACTTTCTATTTCGGGTAGCATGGCAGGTACTCGGGCTCACGCCGTCAAAGCTTCAGAGGAATGGCTTTCCCCCGCAATCAGTGCTTTCGAATTACCGACGGATTGTCCCCACGAGGAACGGATATGTTAGGTTGGCATCTCGCACGCGCAACCCGGGGACTGGATCGCAGTGTCCAAGGATGGGAAAGTGCCGTTAGTTATTCAACGAGATGGGTCGTACTAGCAGTTGATAGGTGAGTCCTACGTGCGCGGAATCATGGACAGGAGAAGCTTGGGAGGATGGAAAGTGCAAGAAAATGTGGTTCAAATGAATTCATCGTTATGAGTGGTGGATTTCCCAACTTTTTGGCTATGTTACGTCGGCTCTAACGTTTATCCTCCTATCACTTTTCCAAATTCTTAAATAACTTCCCATCCCCAATTATCCCTAGTATCTTGGGGTTCCCAGCGCGCCTACCTCCTAGAATTATTTCCCGTTCACCACGTCACAGCTTAGACAGCTACACTATCTAAGCGTTAAGACGTTTAGTAGAGGTGGAAGACGTTGAATTCTTGACATAAACAAAGCACTATTTAATACGAAGATAACTTTTTGTGCTTCTAGGAAGCCGAAAACTTCTTTTCATGCAATGTTCTATAAAATCTAAGTTTTCATAACAGATAACACATAATTATGCATCCGTAGGAACTGAAAAGAAGAGAAGCAAAGAAGTCCCATATCCCAAGCTATTCAAAAGGGTATCTCAAACATTTTGCGTTATGCCGCGCCCTGCGCCTGAAGTGTTGATCTGGCAATCTCAAACTCTCTGTCTGTCGGCATATTGACAACCATCAAGTATAGCACGTCCTGCTGCATCATCCTCTTCACCGTCTTCACCGGTCCTCCGCGCTCGCCACGTTGTCTTCTCGGCCTCCTTCCATACTCTCTGGCTACGTCGGTTAGGCCAGAACGCCTCTCCCGCCGTCGCTGCTTTCGTCCGCGTGGGTTGATTGCGCCACCAGTTACGAGTGAGATGATGGAGCCACTGTTAGCGGGGTGGTTGGGGTCGCTGAATCTGGAAGCAAATTGGGGCGAGGGAGCCGAGGCGAGTGATGAATTCGGATTTTCGCGTGCCTTTTTAATTTGTTAGCTCAGACCCACTAATACACCACTCTAGATACCTGGTATCCAGGATCTCAAGCACATCCCTATATTAGGGAAGGATAGAACTTACATAAGTAGCCTGAGCGCGTCTGTCGAAGTAATCCGCGACAAAATTTTGGCTTTTCTTGAGTTTGTTCGCATCCGGATTTATCGCTGCTTGGTCCAAAGCTGGGAAGATGAGAGGCGCCGACTCTGGCATCTCGATTTCACCATAGGTCTTCCCGCTCGAGACCCGCAGCCCTGCCATAGTGTTCTTGAAACCGGATTGTACAGGTTGGCTGTATTTAGCTATCATGTCGTTTACATTAACCTGTCCGCCGGATACAGGCCGGGCAGCGTCGGGCTTGAAGGACATAACCAAGCAGTACAATCCACGGGGCATGAAAAGTTTCTGGTTCATGTCATCTAGGAATGAGTTCGCGCGCTTGCGGCTTTGGATTTCCTTGGCAGTTCCAGCGGCAACTTGGACGATAGTAGAGGCGACCATGGCCGCGACGGACGGTGCCAGTCCTGCAATGGCAGCGCCAATGAAGATTACGTCCAAAATTGGAGAGGCCTGGAGATGTTAGCAATTTAAATTTGAAGGAAAAATATGAGGTTTACCTTGCTAGATTGATGAAAGGACTTGAGGAATGTCAGGAATGTTGCTTGGTCGATGCCGCAGTCCTCCAGCACTGGAGCATATGCCCGGACAAACCCTCTCGCTTTGTTTTTTGGCCGTCGTTGTGGGATGATCACTGGACATGGTAATCTTTGAGAAGGATTCGGAGGAGGAAGTCGGCCTAGGGCTCGTGCAAGCTCGTCGTTAGTCTCCTGCTGCGTGGTCTCGGCGTAAGATGGAGGATCGGCCTCTTCAGCGGCCTCATCGAGCTCCCAGGCTTCTTCATCGTCCTCCTCATCACTATCCGAAATATCTGAGCCACCATCCATGTGGGCTTTCTCTTTTTCAGCGGGCACAGCTTGGCCTCTCGCAATCAGTTCATCGGCTTGGTCCGTAGGAAGTTCGGCGTATTGTGGGGGAGCATCCGAGAACACAGGAGCGTCACGACTAGGGCCAGCAGCTGGTGATACAGCGATTGAAGGAGAAGGGGACTTTCTGGCATGATACGCTTCTGCTGCGAGACCGATGCCCGATCCGACCAATTTAACAAGGCGACTCATTTTAAGATATTGAGGATAGGGACGTTTTTAATAGGAGAATTGAGAATGTGGTAATGGAGTGGAGCATCGACATGGCCGAGACAGATTGTCTTTATACACATTATGGGTCGAGGCAGGACCCTGGGCGGAGCTGTGGGAATCGATGCTAAACTCGCAGGAAGGCTTAGTTGGAGCATGGTGGAGGCGCAAGGGGAGCATGGACGAATAAAATCCTTAGCTTGCGTAACAAGCTTCACTGACGAGTTGCTTATTACGTCAATCCATACTGCTTTCGGCAACCAACTCGCTGGGGGATTACGCCCGTAAATATCCCCAACGTACGTGAACGCCATCGCGGTCATCACCATGACAAACCATACGGCCTTTATATCGAGCACTGCAGCAGCTGAAAGAGATCGCTGCGTTTAGTTACTTCACCTGCATTTATATGACGTCCATGAATCCACGTCACCGCCTACATACTCTCCTGTTTGCGACCACGGACAGAGTTTTCTCGTCCTCTTGGCTTACTCATCCTGTGTCACAAGCATCTTACCTCCGCGGTCTCTGAAAGCACTCAAATCAGCGTCAATACCATCAATCAGCGTCCCAGCTCTTTTTACGACTGCATCAATATCAGATCGCTAATTGAATGCAGCTGCGTCATAGGTGAGGTTGTCAAAGACAAGATTTTGCAAAATAGGGACGGCAAAAGCGTTCGCAAGGGTTTCCTCTTGCATTATCCACTAGGTTTATGAACCAAATGAGAAGCTAGGGTAAGCATTCTGGCCTGTCTAGAGGTCTTTTGGGCTAGCGTAAACGGCCTAAGCAGCCCCGACCTAAGCAGCTGTAAGGCATTTCGTGTCTGAAGCAGACGTCTCGTAGGCCAGGTTTAAAATATCGAATCTACACTCTAACGGATTCTCAATTAGGCGATTCTTGACGCCACCCAAGGCATTGCATTCATCCATTACAGTCTCTGTGATCAATTCTAAAGCTGACTGGTCCAGAAACAAAGATCCCTATCCGAAAATTAGTTAAAGCATCCCCCGTAACTCCCATATACGATTAACTCTACCTTGGTCTTCAGCGCATTCCACAAGAAACTCCACAAGAAACTTAACGCAAGATGACTATGCCAGTTTCCCGGACTTCCTGCCACAATTCCGTCAAACAATTCTGGCCAGAACTAGGTCAGCGCAAATCCTTAGGTTCCACCGGTGGAGCAACGGTAATAATGGTTCTTCCCCGGCCAGATTCCATAATACCATCCGACAGCGCTCTTAGCTGGTGGCGTGAACAGCGCGACCGAGTTGTGGATCCAGGCTAGAACTTGATCTGTGTTATGGAGATATGGAAGATTACACTCCCGGTGCGCCGCCGCCGCCATTGTTTAGTGAAGCAAGGTGGCCGGAATCATTGCCTGCGACGGCAAACCCAGGGTTGAGATGCTCCATCAGATCCCACGTTTCTATGATGCCAGCCATGCCACTGTTACATGCGGAATATTAGCTGTCCTGGGATATCTCTGGGAGGTGGCATTGCCAATCGCCAAGAATTTCCCATTGTATTCGTCCGCATCTGGTAGCTAGATTTCCATATGTATTGTCTCATTGCTGCCATAAGCCACAGTTCCGCAGACCCGACATAATGGAATGGCGTTCGGTGTACTCGAGGAGGTGACATTCAAGTTATGCTTCGGAATGAATGTAGAGTTGATCAGTGTAACGTCTGGTCCTAGGTTGGCCACTGAAGTTGCAAGCGAGTTACAATGCTTACTTGACGCTCCATTCAGCAACGTCGCTGCACAGGCTGGCTAGAGCACAATTGGCAACAGGGAAAGGCGTATGATCAGGGTTCGAGCCGCTTGAAGGTTGAAGAAAGAAGCAGCGGAGCGGCTACTATTTGTGCTTTAAGCTGTTGACTCTAAAAACTCACGGGATCCGCATTTTCTCCGCATCTGCCGTCGATGGTCTCGATTTTAGTCTCCGCCCATCACGGTTGAAGGCGTAATGGTGCATGCTCCGACTCCTAGCTAGCGAAGTGCTTGGGACCGGTCCGGACAGCAACGTCGGTGACGGCGCCGAAGACTGGCCATCTCAAAGCCAAAATCGAGTTCATAGATTTCATTTCAAATACATCTCCTGCACATAATTTCCACCCTTCTGGAGAGTTAATACCTCGTTATCCAAACGATAGGACTGGCCATAAATTACAAAGCCTCCGGAACTCCAAATGAACTCCAATGCCTCATCCAAAACCTTACAGTGCCTTTTACTCAGGCTGTGCTCCCCGTCCTCCCATTCTCTCAATGTTACTCATAATTCTGCTCTTGCCACCAATCCCATTCGCACTCCTGCTCAGCCCACCAGCAAACCCAGGCCCTCTAAGTCCGCTGGGCCTCGCGTTACCAGCACCAACACTCTTCCTCAAATCCTCCTGCGCTGCCACATTAGCCTGAAGCTCCATCTGCAGCGCAAGCATCTGCTCCGCCGCCGCGACCAACTCGCCCTTCTCTACCCGCTCAAGCTCAAGCTCCTTGAGAAGCTGGGTATGCTCAAGCCGCACAGCTTTCACTTCCTCGGNCATGCCTGCAAGCCGCGCTCTCTGTTCTTCAATCTCCGCTTGCTGTTCTTCCAAGCGTTTCAGATCCTTGGCCGTCGATGCTACTGTCGAGCTAGGGTGAAGATCCGCAGGCAAGACCTTTGAGAACGCTGCATCCCTTCCAGCCTGGAGCTCCTCGACCTGCTTCGTCAACTCCTTGATCGATTTCTGCAGCTCCACCGTCTTCTTCTCCGCCTTCGCTTCGTAGGATTTCTTGAGCGCCGCAACTTTTGTCTCATGTTTCTTCTTATAAACAACGTGCAGCTCCCTGCACAGCGTCGCCACTTTCTCATCAATCTGCTTCTGCACTTCTTCAGCTGTGTACCTCGGGCCTGCCGCGTTATCCTTGCCATCCCCCTCAGCCTCAACAAACACCGTCGTATCGACGCACTTGCCCTCAGCCTCGATCGCCCTCGTCTCCGCATCCGAGGCACGAACTTCTGCCTCCTCAGCACGACGTTCGGCCTCCTCGAGTCGGCGCAGAATGTCTTCGCGCTCCTGATCGCTCCGCATCACCTCCTTCTTGATACTGCGCAGGACCTCCTCGACCTCCGTGCCCTTCTTCTCCCACTCCGCTTTCTGGCTCTCGGCGTGCTCGCGCGCGGACCGCTCTTCGCGCATGGCTTCCTGGGCTTCGCCGACGCGGCGCTCGGCGTTGTTGACGGCTTTGATTAGGCTCTCGACTTCGGCTTCTTTGCCCGAAAGGGAGGCGGTGAGGGAGGATATTTGGGACTGGTAGGAGGACTTCAGCGATTCCAGCTCTCGGATTGTGATTGTCGGGATGGAGCGGGGTGTTGGCGGGGGTGGAAGCTCGAAATCAAGTAGGTTGAGGAGATGCTGCTTTTCAGCTGGTGTGGAGGGCACAAAGCTGGTTTTGGCTGGGGAACGTTGGTTTTGGATGTAAGAGAGAAGGTTGGGCTCTGTGGATGATTTGGTAGGAGATTGACGACCGCGTGTGGGAGATCGACGCGTTGCTGTTGAGAATGCCTCGATCTGCTGGGTAAAGTCAAGGAGAAGATTTGTGGTATCGTTGTCTGCTATCGATGTCTTGCTATGACGGCGAGGCGTAGGGGAAGGTGTTCGATCGTGGTGTCTCCGAGCGGTACCTGGAGTCATTTGACCCCTCGCACGCGGTGTAGCCAATGCCTTTGTCTTCAAGTCAGCCAGATTTCTGGTGGGCCTGAACAAAGTCACAGCCAGAGACGTACCTGTTCCAGCATCGAATGCTTCGTAGGGCTATTCCTCGTTAAAGCAAACTTCGTCATATCCATATTCGGTATCTCGGAGAATGTGCTAAAACATGTATCATCAACGGTCATGGACGTAGCATCCGGATTGAACTCTGAATCTTCAAAAATTGGGTCGTGGCTTTCAGGATGACTGTCTGTTCGGGTTATATGGTGATTCTCATGATGACTTTCACTGCGGGTCTCTTCGAATATTTTCATTGCGACTGTCAAACCCTCGTTTTCACGTAAAGTCGGCTCTGAGTGTTCTGCTGCTGGGAGTTCGGCTTGGGAAATCTTCGACGGCGACATGCGATTCTGCATGGAGTTTGACAGCTCAAGTTCTGGCTGACTGACTCTCAAATCTTTCATAGGAGACACCTTCTTTGGGGAGGTTCTCTCCTGGAATGTACGCTGCAGCGTTACATCCTCGCTCTCTTCTACTAATTGTTCCTTTGGAAACGCTTTGACCGGCGAAACTCTCCGCCCGAGTCCCAAGCCCTTCACAGGAGACGAATGTTTGGTCGCAGAAATTGGTATACTCTCCTCCGCCGCTAAAGGTTTTGTCGGGGTCGTGGCTATGTCGAGCGGCGCAATATTTTCCTGATCGCTTGCGACATAATCAATGAAAGGCGAGCTGGGCGGGTCGTGCCAGGTAATGTCGTCTTCGTCGGTAGTGATGGAGTTGACAACATGAGAAGGAAGTGGTGACAACGGTGTAGCCATTTTTGCCGGCTTTCTTCAGGATCCACGTCCAAGGTCTGCTGTTGGTTGACTGCTTGGCGGGTATGAAAAGAGAATTGTTTTGGTGTTTCGGTAAACATTACGATGGACGGGAGAATCTCGGGTCACCATGGCAATTCTTCACCGCCCCGGCACCAAATTAAAGTGTTCCCCTGGGCCCGTGCATCACATCACCTTAAAAAAAGCCGCACGGTCGGACTTACGCTATGAATGGGACTAAAGCGATCCTGTGGAAACATTGATGCGCACTCCCTCAATTTATAAAGAAACATCTACTCGCGATGGTTTTTAGAGCAGTATATTACGTTAAATTCTCGGTCCATTCGTATCGTACATGATGAACATTCAGGGGAGATGTTAGGAGTACTCTGGCCACACCCATCCGCCGGCCCTAAAATCTCTACTCTTCCTAGCCGTTTCCTCTCTCAGGTCTCTCAGAAGACCAGAATCACTCCAATCAACTAAAGAATATCCGAACAGGGCCACATTCTTCACGAAAAGCCTAGCAGAGGCTTACCTCGGAAAAGCGGAGAGTTGCGTGTAGTGGGAGGGCCATTTCAGCGACCTTTTAGGGCCAATGAATCCGCGTGGAAGCCGCTGCGCAGTATCTAGTCCGCTACATCAAGCTCGAACCCCTTATTCAGCCCTTCACAGCTAAGCTCCAGCCGACTTTGAAACCTCGAGAAAGACCCATTATAATGCCTCCAGTAACCATCAGGACACCGCCGAAAACCCAGACGGATGTGAAGCCGTGCGCGTCGAGAATAACACCGCCGATGGGTGCACCTATTAGCATGAGACGGATGTGAAGCCGTGCGCGTCGAGAATAACACCGCCGATGGGTGCACCTATTAGCATGAGACGGATGTGAAGCCGTGCGCGTCGAGAATAACACCGCCGATGGGTGCACCTATTAGCATGCCTACCGACACAACAGCAAAGCACATGCCTAAACGAGTGCCAATTTTGCCACGATTACGTAAAGAGAGGACCACTATGATTTTTGGAGGAAGCGAGACGAAACTTCCAGAGAAGAAGCCGAAAAGCACGCAGAGTACGATCAGAGCGGCAACCGAGGGGATCGGGATGAGGCAGAAGCAGAGTATACCGGAAATGATGGCGCAAGGCACAATGACGTTGAACGGACCAACTTTGTCGGCCACGAAGTTCGGCACAATACGTCCAAAGATGGAGGCAGAGTTGAGAATGGGCAAAAGGTAAAAGGCCAAGTTGGTGTCGGTGATTCCTCCCCGAATAGCGTATAATTGGATGTAGAAGAAAGGCATGTACAGCCCCATGAAGCCGATGAAAGCTCCCGCTACGAAGAGCGTGTATGGTATTTCTTTAAACGCAGGGAGATCGAGCAGAGCACGCCGTTGTGCTGGAAGAACACGGACCTTCATGACAGTATTCGGTATAAATAAAGTAGCAAGAATTATAAAGCCGATCACACGTGTGGTCCAGCCAAAGCCGATCTGAGGCTGGAGCCTGTGAAACACGATTGGATAGATTACACCGCCTGGGACCACTGCGTTAGCACAACATGAACTCCAAACGACAGTCGAAGAAGAGAACTTACCTAAACTGCTCCCCGATGCTGCAAGGCCTGTGGCAGATGCGATTTTTGTTGTAAAATAAGTAGACAGAATAGCAACACTGGGAACGAAAAGTGCTCCGGTTCCAGCACCAATGCAGAACGCCTGGGCAAGGAGAACCTGCCAATATTCTTTACAAAGGCTCAACATCATTTGGCCCAGGACCACAAGAAAAGAACCGCCGATCAGAAGTTCACGGAAGTAGCCTGCATCGTAGACGGGGCCGGTCAAAGCACCTACTAGCATGAGAAGAAATGCTTGGAGGGAGCCGATCCATGATATAGCGGATGGGGTGGAGCTGCGAAGTAATTCGGTCTCGTAGAATGTCTGATAACTTCCAAAGGTGTTGATGATGCCCCTATAAGGTGGTGTTAGCGACGCTTCGGGATGATATTTAGTGCAAAAGCCTGGTTGGCTGTGATTCAGGACGCAGCCATGACAATCCACTGCAGAACCGAATAAGGCGAGGGACAAGAGATAAAAACTGACCAAGAGTTGAAAAAGATGAAGAAAGAGCCAAGGACTTGCAGCCAAGCTATCAAGCCGCCGTTTGGGATAGAATCAACGTGATTGACCGAATGAGCCTTAGTGGTAACGGGCTCAAGCTCCGCGGCGGCTGCGGGTACGGGATCAGAATCATCTTCGGCAGCTTGACTGCTCTTGATGGATTCTGCAGGCAATCCGACCTCCTTCTCGTCATCGACGGAAGGGTCTCTAGCGGAAACTGTCGAACCAGATCGCCGGGGTTCGTCAGTCTCAGGACGACCCATGATTGGGGCAGGGCTCTGGCGTGGTTCCCCTCGTTTCGCTTATGCCGCCAGCGAAGAAGCTTAAAAGCGGGCCGGGAAAGCTTGGGTGAAATGTCTTAGTGCGAACAAAGAAGATCAGAAAGGTAGGTGAAGGTTCGTGGTAGAAAGATAGAAATGGAGCAATGGACTGAAATAAAAGAGGGGATATAGAGGCTCTAAAAGGCAAGCAAGCCAAGCAAGCCATTGACTGGCACTCTCGCGGCCCTCGAAAATAACGGACTCCACCGCCTCGCGATCCACCCTAGAGCGAAGCCGAATATCCGATCAATGAGTCGGCTTTTTCTCGCACATGATGATTAATGATTTCCGCTAGCCTTAAGCCAGACCGAAGTAGGCATGGCCCTGCTAAACGATTACTATCGGGATCGAAACATGGTGTAGGCTGATCGCTAGATTACCAAGAAAGGCAAATCTCCCAAGGCCAGTTCTGTGGTAATCCCATCCGCGTGGTTGTTGGAAGGGTGTGTTATGTCGATCGCCTCCGTATCCACCTGTGGCACACCATAGGCATCTATACCAGTACGATGTCAGAGCCATCAAGCTGCGGAATACGGTGGTTTCAGCCCAGGTAATGGTTACATAGTTGCACCGTTAGAGACGCCCAAGCACGCAACATCTGCATGTTTAGAAATCAACCACACCCCAAGTTGACGCAATTACTCTACTTACAAAACCTTCTATCATACCGCGATTACTACCCTTTTCAATAAACCTCCGCTGCCCGTGGAAAAGGAATAAGGCATGATAATGCGCAACCGTTAAAATCTTCATAGGTATCCGACGCACTATGCCCTCTGTGCTTTTCACGCTAAAACGCCAGCCAACCCGCTATGCAAATGCCCTAAATTTCAGTCATGGTATCACCAGAAACCCACCTACCTGAAATGTCCTTTACGAAATCAGCGCAGTCCAGCCCTCCCCAATGGATATTAGAAAGGGTTTTGTTGCAAAATTGTCAAACGTCAGCCCTCCGACGTACGGATCTCTTATAAGAATGCTTGTGGAAGACACACCTCGCCAAAGAAAAAATCCAGCCAAGATCGCCTCGTGAAAGCCTTCTCTAAGCAACCTCGCTCCAATAGATAACACGCCTCATCAACTATGAAGTGATTAAATCTCCATTCTCAGTTAGAGATGCAGCCGAGCCCATCCTCGACCTTACCAAGGAGGAACCAGAGCCATATTGACTAGATGACTCAACACGCTCCTCCCAAAAGAGGTTTTCTAAAAGTCGATCGTCTGACCCTGGCAGTCCTCCTGCCTTGCTATAGCTCTTAAGCGCCTTTTTGCGGCGGTTTTCGCGTTCTTCAACAACAGCCTGCATGATGTTGACAACTGCAGGCCATCCTAACCGTCCACCGAGACCATAGTGGGAAAATAAACTTTGCAAGACGTGGAACGGAAGCGAGAGCAGGATACTGGAGAGCAAGTTCGTAACAAAACTAGGGCGAGAAGTATCTCGTATGGGAACGTCTCCGAACTGAATCTTGTTAAGACGAGGATTATGTGTCGGAGGTCTTGGGTCAACCAAAGTAGGGAGTAGCGGGTTGTCGGAGAGCTGATGAACAGCCGTGTTGAGAGGGAATCGGATAGGGAAATTGTATGCAATAAATTCGATCACATCCCGGAGAAGAGATGTACTATATGCCTCATACGTCGGTGAAGTGAAATGAGCAGAGCCAGAGTGTGGTGAATTGCTGGCACTCGAGATGCTTTGTCTACGTTCTCCAAATTCACCCCAGAAGGGGTTCAGTCCACCATCAAGCGCGAAGGCTAACGCATGCTCTACGGTATCCCATCTTAAGAGCCTCTTCGCATTCTCAATACCGCGAGCTGTAATACTAGGGAGCTGAAGAAAGAACCCTGCTGCGGCATAGCTTAGAGCTTGGTCCATACGCTGGCGAGGTACGCTAAATGGCTCTACATCTTCCAAGCTGTTATCAAATGGTTGGAGGCCTTCCACGAGGTCAATAAATGTTAGAAGAGCTCCTCCATAGAGATACTTCAGAGCCTCCGTGAACGCTAGACCATTGATGAATTTATCCCGTGAAGACACTCGGACAATTTTCAGTGCTTCCTCGGCAGGCATAGTATTAGAAGCAACGATGGCACTTGCAAGCGTTGGGCTTCTAGTCACAATAACGCCATGAACGGGTATAGAGAATATGATGCCAGCGTCCGTATGTGAAACTTCAAGGATATAGTCCGCGAATTCTCTTTTTCCGAACTGAGAAGACAGGTGATTGGCAAGTTCAACAACAGAGTCGTCAGGCTTCACAGACGTTGCTGGGGGCGGCAAGCTCCCGTTCTGAAGCTGGGGAACACGGAAATCACGAACGGGCTCCGGGCGTGTGGCTGAGACAGCCCCGGACACATGGTCACCAGTGGATAACTTTGCGTCCCCATCCTGCGTCTTAGCGGAGGCTTGCGAGGGCGATCTAGAGCCTTGCGCACTCTCATTAACGTACCCTGGTCCGCGACGGGGGGAAAAAACCTCTGGATGCGGCACTTGGTAAGGAATATGCGCCCCAGATGGATACCACCGTTGTGACTGTCCCATGAGTAGTGGAGGATGGTCTCTCCTGAACCCAAATGCAGCAGGTGGTGGCATTACCATGGGAGAATAGAGGGTGTGTCCATTGGGGTCAGAGATATGATGGGAATGGCCAGGCGCGAAGAATGGCGGTGGTCCAAAGTTCCCAGTCATAAAGCCGGGTGGAGGTGGTGGAGGATATGCTATCATTCCAGCTGGGGGTACCGGGGATGAGTTGGAGGAATCCGGATAGCCTCCAAACACTATGCTATTGGCAATGGGCCGTGGATGATGCATTGTGACGGTATTTGGAGGCTGAAAAGATGGTATAGATGATGAGGTTGCCGAAGTTGGAGTAGGTGGCTTTTCTGAGGGATACAAGGAAGTCGAAGGTTGGTTTGTAGGCTCTAGTACTGTTTCCTGCTGGCTCTGCGGAGCAACTTCATCTGCAGGTTCACAGCTCGGATCTGAAATTGAATCGTCTGCTCCAAGGAGAAAGTAATTAGCTTACTGACGCTTCTCCAATCCCAGCCTCAATTTTTCTGAGGTCGAAGGAGTGATGTAAAACCATTTACACTGACCTCGGGTATCCTCAGTCTCCTCCACGATGGCATCAGATACGCCGACAGAAGAACTCTCTGGTGTCTTATCTCCGTGTTCATCACGGCTCAGAACCGAAGCCTTTGAGTCAGGTGTGAGTGGGTCGTGACCTTCTGTTAAGTTGTGTTCCTCTGGGGGTATTTGGTTTGTCGGCTGATGGACTTCTGGTACATCTTGTGCCGTCCCAGCAGGGCCACTGCCCTCCGGAGTGATCGGTCTACTTGAACGTGGAGCTCTAGAGAGAGTTAATGGAACGGCCGGAACAATGCGAGGTATGATGGGAATAGGTCTATTAGGTTTGCTTTGCGTAGGACGAGCCGACTCAGCGGTGTAGGGTGTCATGTTGAGTGGGACAAGTAGGCAGTATTAGGAGGCAGCGTCTCCAAGATAATTGCGCCAGAGGTAGGAGTTATCAATTATCCTGGAGCGCCTTGTTGGGAGGTTTTCAGGCTGGTGGCTGGAGAGTGACTGTGAGGCAGCGGAGGTTGATGTGGGGATGCATGCGAAGAAGTCGAATGGTTCGCTTGTGTCATAGCAGCTTTTTCCCTGCTAACATGTATTTCGAGGCTGAAAGCAGCAGCACCTGGGCGCACCTTTAGTCACAGTCATACCTACAGTACTCTTCCACGGTTATGAAGTAGAGCAAAACTATCGGGAGCCGTAAACCCTTCCACATAGTGACTGAGCATTTAAATATTGTGATGAATAATATTGACGGCTTCGGAGTGTGTAAAACTCTTAGCAAAACGACGTCTCTGATCACTAACTCGGAAACTCTGCAATCTCAGACATGAGTATTACTCTAGGGAAAGTATCAGTCTAACGTCTCAATCTATAATTTCGTTATGATATTTTCTTTTATTCCTTCGAGCGCAATACAATGGATACAGTGTCAACCAATGACACCCAAAAAAAGAGCTCAGCGCTTTCTTTGGATCATCTCCTCCAATGCGATCAAGTTTTTGCTTCGGCAGGACCAATTCTTGAGTTCTGCTGACCACCTTGAGACTCCTTCCTTCCTGCCACCTCTCAAGTATAGGCGCCGTCCTCATGATTTCTCAAGGAAATTACAGGGCGCAATCAAAAGAACCGCCCTTGAAAACTTCACTCCTCCTAATCATGTCGGTTCGTTCTCTTCCATGTTCTACAACTACCAACCGCAATATCCTAACCCTGACACTGGCTCTTAATATTCTTCCTATCACCTAAGTTGTTACGAACAACTTTCTGGAGACGAAAAATGCCTCATCGACACAACCATCACACAAACACGGAAAAGATCTGCATGAATCAAGGACGCTCCTCTATCAAGCTAGCCAAACCAGCCGGGTGCCGCGAATATGGTATTTGGGAATCCAACGGCCAAGGCGATACTCCTAGTTTCCATTCCACCAGCGCCCGGAAGTCCAAACCGAATGGCTGATCATCTGGTACTCATCTCATCATAATGTCTAACTTTGTTTAGAAACCCGCTTCAGTATCCTTGCCCAGCCTGATCAACAGCCTACCCACACGAAATGGGCTTTCGATTTCATTCCACCCCCAAAAACATCCACTGCCCGTCGTCGTGGAAAGAGAGGCGGAAGGAACAGCAGGGCCAAGGTCAAGCTTCCTCGATACGGCGTATTCGATGATATTTTCGCGAACATCACTTCGCTACCTTCAAGCCAGATCGGCCTAGACACTAGCCAGTCCGTGCTTGAGAAGTAAGGCCGAGTCAACACGATAGTCAGTATCAACTCAACGCAGGAACACTCCAAAAGAGTGTGGCAGGACCTCACCGCCACCTTCGAGTGATGTGTCCGGTCGACCAGAGCCTCTTTCAATGATCTCTAGTGAAGAAGGAAATTAAGGGGTACCGATCCGCTTGCCTGAGCCTCCTCAGCCTTGCCTGATCCAGCGTAAGGTGTTTCAAAGGCAGCTAGAAACACCGGACTACAGGCGAAACGAGTCAAGATTTTTCCCACTTTCAGTATTCTTAAATTCTCGAGAACTGTCTCCTCCGCTCGCGCCAAATCCAGTAGCTCTAACCCCTAATCGACTCAACCCTCCGACATCTCCCAAAGCGAAACCACCCGTCGCTATACCAAATATTGTACAAAATCTCGCGGCTATGGCTACATTGCGTGCTCTTTCAACCCCCAGGAAGGTCTCGCCGCAGCTCACAACCTCGGCTCGAAAGGATTGCGCATCCCCCTCAACCTCCTCTCCTCTCTCTATCATGCCTCCTCTTACCAAGTCTCATATTCTCAGCACATCTCCCCCAGTGTCTTCTTCCTCTTTCATATTCCTCATTTCTTCCCCCCTGGACACTTCTCTAGCCCAGAATATCTCAT
This sequence comes from Cenococcum geophilum 1.58, assembly GCF_001692895.1. NCBI lineage: Eukaryota > Fungi > Ascomycota > Dothideomycetes > Gloniales > Gloniaceae > Cenococcum > Cenococcum geophilum. The sequence continues at coordinate 2,610,159 of NW_027137572.1, read as the reverse complement.
CCACGCCCTCGCCCACGCTCCCAACATGTCAACGAACTCTCGAGCCTCATTCTCCAAACGCAAATCATTAGGAATCCGTGTCTTCACTCACCTCCCGCCCTACCCATGAACGCCACAAGCGTGAACCACGAGATAGCGCCTTCTCTACTAATACTCCCTTCTAGAACCAAAGTCAGCGATTCCGCTCATAAATCGAATCCTGTCCTCAAATTCTTTAGAGTTGACCTCCCGCAATTCCTCAGCCTCGGCCACGCCCACCTCTGCTGGTGCTGCGAACAACTCGCTCCGATTTCGCCGACCGCATTGCCTACTATGAAGCAGGGCCGCGAAATAGATACCGAAGTACGCGTCCTCAACACCAACTTTGAGCGCATCAAACCGGAGGAACTAGACGAAGACGGTTAGACAGTTCTGTTACCAGAAGCTAGATTTGGCAAACTTGTGGGTCCGGCTGTGTTTGCAGAAGCATGTAAACCCAAAGCATGTAAACCCAAAAAAGCACGTCGAGGCCGCGAGAGCAAGGGGAGAAAGATTGCGAAGGAGAGGAGTGGGTATGGCATCATGGCCGGAAAGAGGAGGGAACGCCGATGTTGAAGTGTGAGAAGTGTAAGCAATGCACCTGCCAATGTGAGTGGCCGAGTTTGCCAGGAGACAGCAGAGCTCAAATCGAAAAATGGACTGTGGGTGAGCAAGGGCGCACAAGGGGCGAAGAAAAAAATCCATAATTGAATGAGGCGTCTGGCATGGTTTCAGCTAACCTACGATCCGGTTAAATATGGACGAAGGCTTTGAGCGGTCAATGGCGTTCAATACCAGAGGATAATGAATCTATATTGTTTTAAGGACTAGCCTTCTAGCTTTGCAAAGCGCAATGATAATTCACGTCATGTGTAGATCGTTCAACGCTAGACACTCAAGCAATTACTAAATTAGTATTACCACTCTCTTACTACTACTACCAAAATCACAATATCTCATTGCCCTTTGTCGGATTGCTAGTGTAACTCTTAAATTTTCTACTCAAGTTTCCTCCTGTCATTAGAGGCCCCACTAACGTCCCACTCTCTCACTCTTTCAATTTCGCACAATATAGCTCATCCCATGCCAAAAGTCACACTACGCGCTCACATCAAAGTCACCTACTATGGAGATCCGAGTACAATTCACGTCGACCACGTTGAAGTTGCGCTGACAGCCGCTTGATATTGAGGCCAATAAGGCTTCCGCACCCCTGAGTACGCGACTACGTTCGGATCGAGATGAGTGGTGAATGACAGCATCCAATCTTTGGTAATGGATGCAAGGGTAACCATTTTGACCTGGGGATTCTGTCAAGTAAGAGTCAGCAAACCCTCCTAGAGCACATTTGGGAATCAGGATTAAGAGACCACCCCCGTAAGATATGTTGAAAATTATGAAATGTCTAGCTCCATGTTATTGACTTCCAGCACTAAAGATCAACTTCCAATCACTCAGTGCAATCGCTATATAGTATGTCAGGCAATTAATGATGAAATCTCCAAGCCATGTTTGCCTTTGCAACAACATCGAGTTGAAGGCTTCTCAGGGATACAACTCAAAAAGCCTGCTAAAAGAAACTTTGCTTGGCGAATAGGAAAAACGGTTGGAGATCTGCATTTTCTTCGGCTGTGGTGTTCTCCAATGTATTAGAGAAAGCGTATCCCTCGTAGCTGTCGCGGCCGAGGAGTAAAGGCACTTTCGTGAAGTGGCCCTGTTTAAATTCGTTGGAAGGAAGGTCGCGCATTGTTATCACCATCGATAGATGGTCCGTAATAAAAACTGCCATATTTGTAAAGGCCATCCACATAAACTTTGGTATATATAGTCTGCGAAGCGGTATCAAGGGTATCTTCTGGCAATGAGCGGAAGCAGGCTAGATTGGTGCTGTTTGTGGCGGAGAGCAGGCCCGAATATTGGATTTCGAGGAGGGAATCATTGGAATACGATTGCCACCAAGGGTATTCAGCAACTGCCGCCCTGAAAGGAGGGTTAAAACTTCTCCATACATAATCATTTGCCCAGTCACCGAGCCTCCTCCGGCACTTCCGCCGTAAACCGTGACCTTCGTCGAATCTCCTCCAAAAGCTTGGATATGCTACGCACCCTACGCTTTTATTATATATTCCTTCATAACGCGTATATCCGAGATTTATAATAGGGCCTGTTGTAATTTGCGCAGTAATGAAGCCTGACCATAAATGAACAATTAGAAAGCAAAGGGGCAAGATCATTGTTCCTAATATAGTGAAGGCGAGCTCACCCAAAAATTAGTGTCCATGGCGAAGTTATTCGATTGCTAATATAGATAATCTAGGGTACGGTACAAACGCACAGGACAAACGTTAGCAGCATAAACCTAGCCATCAATTGCAATGCTAATCGATTAGCAGGGCGGAAAAATATTTTAGGTTACTAAAGTGGAGCTTGGGAAGCATTATCTCGAGATATATATACGAGAAAAATTTCTGCTTCGGACAGGCTACGAAAAGTGGTGATGGGTAGATCTTTAGATAGCCTCAAGCTGCAGGTACCCCGCAAAATTTACCCCGCCTCCATGCCTGTCAAACCAGGAATCAAGCCAGGATGAGATTACGCGAATGAGATCAGTCCGGTATGTTGATACACCGAGAACCAAACAATTGGAATTTTACAAGCATCATGTCTGTAATGGCGTCCTGGCTTTGAAGCAATGATTGTCAAGACTGACTCCCACATCGCGAATTTTTTAATGGCTGGGAAAATTGCCAAGGTCAGCCGGAGCGCCTCAAGGGCTTTAATCCAGATATTTAGGTGTGCATCAGGTTTCGTAGGAGTATTGACTCAGATGATATATGCTAACCATGAAATGGACCCAAATATCATCATTCAGAGAGTGGCTTTTTGCCTCCATCGTCCACTACAAGTGGGGGCTTCGGTACTTCAACTCCATGCACCCTCCATACCATTCCGATATACCCATCGCTTACTACTGCCACATCTAGTACCTTATCCTCATCACTCTCTGGCAACTTGACTACTGCTCGGGCACTCAGCCTGCTTGATGCTGCGCCCTTCTCATGTCTAGGCACCTGCCATCCTACTCTCTTTAAAGCGATAATCTCATCTTTCAAAGGGCACGACACGATAACGAAGAAGCCCTCCGTCTGCGGCTTTGGAAAATATGGAGCATACATTCTATACTCATGCTCCTTCTGCAGCTTGGGAAAGTGTTGGGTATGCTTCCTATCGTCGTGCTTTGTTTGCGGCCCGGAAAGGCGTGGAGGGTACCTCCGGAAGTCGCGCTCCAGAGGCATATTTTTCCTCGAAATGTTCACTGTAAGTCCTAGGGTGCTAATCTCCGAAACGCTGACGACGAGATTCGGTATTGCATTAATAGTTTCGAAGAAAAGAGGAAGTCTAGCTTGTGAGACGCCAAGAAGACTTGCTGCCTTCTCAAGCACTTTCCGAGGAGTCGTAGCGGCATCGACGAGGGATTTCGGTTCTGTTTTAGAGTCTGAAATTCTCTTTTTCTCTAAATCAACGTCTACACCGGGGAGTATAGACAATGGGCCATCATCAGGCCAGCGGGCAGACTTGATGCACTGCATAAGCGTAATCATCATATTGCAACTTGTATCGAATCCTAGCTCTGTCAAAACATCAATAGACGCCTGGATAATACGGATGCTCTGGTCCAGCACTGAATTCAGGTCGCCTACGTAATCAGAAATCGGTAAAGTAATGCGCGAGAAATGGGCCTGGAGGAGTAAGAAAGCCTTAACGTGGGGATCCCACATTGGCAGACCAAACGAATCCGCTTTAAGCGGCAGATTATGTGACAGCTCGGCATTGATGAGGTCTTCATTATGGCGAACTGGCAGCTCGTCATATTCTGTTGCGCAGCACATCCATGAGAGGGCGTCTGCAAACGTAGCATTAGGTTTGGCATGCTTGATTAGATGCCGAATCGTCTTGTGCGAAAGATAGTAATAGCTCATAATCTTTCCGAGCGGAGTTGGGTTAACGTTTCCATTTAGATGGACAGTCACACAACCTGATTCTGCCAACTCATTCAATGATTTATCCACCAATTCTACCATGTAGTCGTTCGCCATGGCTTGCGCAGCCATGGTGCTGTGCTCCTCGGCAGAGATTTCAAGTCCATAGTATGACGGATTCTTATGCAGTCTGCGGAAGAAGAAAGTCCAGGTGAGATAATCGAGAGCATCTTGTTTAGAAGTGACGGTCTCCGCAGAGATTTCGGCACCCAAATGGTTATCCAAGACTTTATGCAGGGAAGATTCGACTGGAAATCCAGTATGGAGGAAGTGCTTATAGAAAGCCTTCTTCGAGTCTTGTGTGAAGATTCGAGCGATACCAGAAGAGTCAAACTGTGGACGCCCAGCGCGCCCAAGCATTTGGAGGACGTCTGTTAAATCCATGTCCCTGTAACCTTCAATTTTGGCGTCAAAAAATTGAGTGCCTTTCACGACAACAAGATGCGCTGGTAAATTGACTCCCCAGGCGAGTGTACTTGTAGCTACCAGGATCTGGATCTTATTGTTGCTAAAAAGCTCTTCCGCCAGCTGACGGTCAGACTCCACGAGACCTGCGTGATGTAGCCCGATCCCAAAGCTCAAAGCTTCACGAAGAGCCTCATCCTTTACCCGAGAGAGATTAAGCGCAAGGTCATCTTCGGGCATACGCACGAAACGTCTAGGGTTGTCCTCCATGCCGCAGAAGTTGATCAAATCCCTTGCAGTAAGTCGAGTCTGCCTTCGTGACGCAACGAAGACAATAACTGGCTTGTCGGGTGAGTGCGACTTAATGGCAAGGAATGTGGGTCGGTTCATAGACTGCATGAACGGGCAGAAACCTCGCTGCTCCGGGAAACCATCGATAAAGATTTCCAGTGGTACGGGTCTGACGGAATGCCGAAAGTTGAACAATCCCTCCTTCACACCAAGCCAATTTCCCAAATCGGTAGCATTTGCACAGGCAGTTGACATGCCCACAAGTCGTACGGAGCCTTTCTTTTGAGACGCGATGTAGTTCATTCTCGACACAATGATTTCTAGAATCGGGCCTCGGTCGCCGCCGAGGAGATGAATTTCGTCAATGATGACCAGGCTGACCTGCCGGACGTAGCCACGAGTTTGCCAGCTACGGCTAATGCCATCCCACTTCTCTGGGGTTGTAATAATGATATCTGCATCTCGAATTGTTCGCGTGTCGGGAGTATTGTCTCCAGTCAACTCAACGAGTTTCAGGCCCATGGGGCCTGTGAGACGTCGGCCCCAATCTTGCACTCGTTCGCGGACCAGAGCCTTCATTGGCGCAATGTATACGATCTTTGACCCTGGATTTTCCCGGAAGGCCCACCACATTGCTAACTCAGCAGCAACCGTTTTACCACTTCCAGTAGGCGAGCCAAGCAATACGTTTGCAGGAGTATGGTACATGCAATGAAAGATCTGTGTCTGCATGGGGTTGAAGTACTGAAAACGCTTGCCATATATCTCTTCCAACAGAGGATTCTTCAGCGCTGAGATGGGTAAAGGTTGTAGATTAAGGAGATCAGTATAAACGCTCTCAGTATCTGGTCTGATCAAGTGCTGGAACGAAATTGGATGAACTGTTTCGGCTCCAAGCCAGCAGTCAGATACCGCTCGAACGTATATCTGCGATGGCAATGGGTCAGTCAGCGGGATGGTGAAATTAAGCTCGTGGTCATCGAAAAGCTTCTTTCTCGAGAGGATGAAAAATTCATGGTGGTAAATTTCTGAGGTTTCCGAATTTTCCACCCAAATCCAGTAAGATTCCGAGTTCCCGTGATACCGATCATTCCAGGTGAAGTCTGGAGTGACATATAGGCGAATACGGAGGACATCTCGGTTCAGAGGAGCAATTTCAGCTTCTATGCTCAAGGTAGGGAAATTGGCCAATAATTTAGTAATGATAGTGCCCATTTTGTGGTTGTGAACCAACTGGCCTATCTCTGCGGCATCCATCTCGCGTAATGCTTCGATAGATGATACAGCGCCCTTTTCGTCAAGATTTCTCAGTACCGGCTGCGGAAGATCGAATTGGTGAAATGGATGTTGGTAAGCCCAGATCTGACGTTCGATAGATTTACATAGAGAAATAAGGACAAGACACTGATGACCCCAATGCCTGTTAAGAGCAATCATGAAGAGGGCGCGGCATATACGAGTAGCATTTTGTGCTACATATGCTGTGTCAGAAACAAGGGTATAGTCCTCGAGTCGCGCCCTTGAGATATGTGACTGGAGAAGAACATTAGTTTTGGCATGCGGCGTACCCAGATCCCCTCCAATTTGGCAGGGTACATAGTCTTCCTCGACTAGTCGTGTGAGCTCTTTCTCTTCGGTATCGCGAAACTGAATGTTGTCAAACTCCCCGCTCATACTGATCATTTTGAGGACATCAGCTTCTGTGGCACGCGGTCTCATCATAGTGTTGAAGATTTCAATACTAGTCTGCAAGACGTAGAACTCGCTAGCAATTCGACCAACATCCTTCGCTCGTAGCTCTTCGGTCACCTCATTGAATATGATCATCTGGCTTTGCTGCAGTACCCTGGCGGCGTCGATAACCAGGTTCCTCCGCCGCTGTACAAGCTGCGGGTCGTCGTTTTTTTCCTTCCAGTCGATGCCATATCCAAGAGGGTTTCGCTGCATACGGACAAATAGATACGAGTATCCAACCCATTGAACGGCCTCGGGAATGGAAGTGACGGTGCCTAGAGATATTTCTGCATTCAAGTTGTCCACAAGCTTCCGCGAAAATCTGGATTCTATGGGCTGCTGTTGTGTGACCGCTTTCAAGTAGTGATCGAGCTTGTCGTGAGTGGTGCAGATAAACCCAATGCCCGTATCTTGAAATTGCGGCCTACCTGCTCGACCGAAGATCTGTAAGACATCCAGGATTCCTACATCAACAAACTTGCCCTCCTGAGCGCTGTACATCTGTGTTCCTTTAATGATCACAGCAGCAGCCGGTAGATTGACTCCCCAAGCTAGCGTTGCCGTACAGCAGAGTACCTTCAATATACCTTCAGCAAATAGGCGCTCGATAAGATTCCTATCTGATCGGGGCATGCCAGCGTGATGAGTTCCCATGCCTTTCGGCAAAAGTTCGCGAAGCTCTCGGCCTTTGGAGGTTCTCATATCCCGTAAGGCAAGATCGTAATTTGGGTGAGAAGCTGGATCGAACAAGTCTGTACACTGGTTTTCCGTGGCCTTTTCGAATAATGTCCTAGCTGTTTTAACAGTGTCTTTTCTGGAATGTACAAAAACCATAACCTGATGTCCCAAACGGAGCATATCGGTCACTTTTTCGAAAGCGACTTCTTCCAGATTCTCTCTTGATTTTGCTGATTTCGGGTTCCCTTTCACTCCGATAAAATGTTGTTCGAGTGGAACAGGGCGGAACGATGCGTCGAAGTAAAACAGCCCAGCCATTTTGTTAACTTTCAAGAAATCGGCTACGTCGACATAATTTGGTAGTGTTGCAGAGAGGCCAACAATGCGGATTAGAGACTGAGTGCTTTCCACTTGGCGTTCTGTTCGGGCAACCAAAGACTCTAGCACAGCGCCTCGCTCATCGTGCAGCATATGGACTTCGTCAATAATAAGTAGACGGACCTTTTGAACAAGCTCAGTATCGCCAGTGCCTTTTCTTGTCACTACATCCCATTTCTCAGGAGTCGTTACAATAATTTGAGTCTGGACTATTTCCGCCTTGGTAAGATGCATGTCTCCAGTGAGTTCACGAACTTGGATTCCGAGCCAGGCCAGTCTCTTTCCAAGTTTCTCGGTTATCTCTGCTGCAAGAGCTTTCATTGGAGCCACATAGATGATCTTGAAGCCTTCGCTCAACACCGTAAATTCTTCAGCTTGTGGCTCATCAGAAGGGTTCGGCATAATGTTCTTGCTGATTGTATTCAGGATCGTGAGCATCGCTGCATCAGTTTTACCCTGTTTACGATATTAATCCTAAATAATCTTAGTACATGGAATTTGTCACTCACAGCACCAGTGGGGGCACAAATCAGCATGTTTTCACTCGTTCCGTAGGCAACCGGGTAGACCAGACTCTGCATGCGATTTAAGGACTTGTATCCTTTCAAAGTTCTTTGACAAAGACCATCCATTTCTTTGATTTCGATTAACTTCCGACCAGTTCCAAGAGTCCCGACTCGAGCCGCTGGGATGATATGTTCTTCATATTTCTGCATTTGATTTAGCACTTGAAGCAATCATAAATTATGGTTAATAATACCTCTTCATCACGATGCGTGCTCCCTACTGGTAGAGTATATGCCCTCCCATGCGCTGACAGCTTATTACCGGCTTCATGGGTTCTATAAACGTGAGGATATTGCGGTCCATCTCGATTGAGACTGGGTCCGAGAGCAGCATGCTTATGCTCGTGATCTTGGCGACGAAGGGCTTCTTCTCTCTCCTGTCTAGTTTGTAGACGGCCAACTACGCCATTTTCCTCAGCATCTACGCTGGAAGATCTAGTAACCTCACGGCGATGTTTGATTAAGTCAGCTACTGTGTCGAGTTCCTCATATCCTACAATATCGGCCAGTATCATTTGTAGCTCTTCATCTGTAACTCAGTAAGCTTCGTACCATTTGCATAAGCCCACTAGAGCTGTATACCATTGCTGTCTGAGGCCAGAACTACCATTATCTGCTCTTGCAATGCTGGTCCATTCAGTCCAGAGCTCTTCTGTGCAATAGTGTCACATTTCCGGCTTAGCCATGTTTGGTCGTAGACGTTCTGTGCAAGGCCTACTCCATCGACCTCATCCAGATGATCACTGCTATATTCATCCTCCCATTCGTCACTTATAAGGTCCCAAATATCATCCCCGCTACCTGTTCCAGATAGCTCATCATCATCTAGAACGATGTCTTGCCCGTAAGTGTGCGCATTCTCGCTATCTGTTGGTATCTTGAGTTCAGCGATGGCCTCCCGCATAGCCGTAAGCTGGGCAAGCCATTGTGACTGCGCATTGTCGAGTGAAGGGGACATTTCTGTCGTTTGATAGACGGGTGTTTTTCTTGTGTGGTAAGGATATCGAGGCGGAATATGGCGGCCTCAAATGACCGAGGTAGTTCCCAGGAAGGGAGTAGTGACTCTAAAGGGTGTACTACAGATTAGTAGGAGCCGAGTATGCTCATTACTACATTATTGCTATTCTCAGGTGAAATTTTGGTGCGGAATCTGACTCTCTTTCTTATCGATAACGGGCTCTAGTCAAGCCAGCCCTCAGCACAGCACAGCACCGCCACCACACGACTCAACACCACAGCTTCCAGGCGCCTACTTAAAGTCCCGAGTACTCCCATATATACGACTTCACGCCATATCACTCTCCACTCCTACGCATCCAATACATTATAATGAAGATCCTCTACATCGGTGTAGGCCTCTCCCATCCCCGTACATGTCTCAACATTGCTGACCGCATCTTCAGATCCTCAAGAACGAGCAGAAGCCCGCGGTGGAGCTTTGCTCGGAGCGTGACCTGTCTTCATACTCGCGCTTCACCAAGTCAAGCGTCGGCGAATTCATGTCGCTTTTCTCGAAGACCGTTGCAGAGCGGACAAAGCCCGGACAACGCCAGGATGTGGAGGAGCAATGTACGACTATTTACCTCTCCGTCTCCCCCCGGTTATATTCTCAGAAGAGCTGACCAGATGCGCTTTCAGCTTACACATTCCACGCCTACGGCCGAACCGAAGGTGTTGCTGGAATCATCATATCGGATCATGAGTAGGAATACCAACTACACCGATGCCATGTACACAACAAGCTCACCTGAAGCAGGTACCCAGCACTAGTAGCACACCAGCTGCTTTCAAAAGTCGTTGATGAATTCCTCGCTAAATACCCCCGAAGCCAATGGGCCAACTCAAACGCCGAACTGCCTTTCCCCGAACTCAAAGAGTACATTGTGAAATACCAGGACCCGCAGCAGGCGGACAGTATCATGAAGATCCAGAAAGAACTGGACGAGACCAAGATTGTGTTGCACAAGACCATCGAAAGTGTCCTGGAGCGGGGCGAGAAGATTGATAGTTTGGTGGCCAAGTCCGATGGGTTGAGTGCGCAGAGTAAGATGTTCTATACACAGGTATGCGGGTAATTTTTAGATTGATATTCTGCGAGATGTACAAGCTAACATTTATTGTTTGATCACAGGCAAAGAAACAAAACTCCTGTTGTATCGTCATGTAATTTGGAGAATGAGTTGTTCCCATGAGTTTAGCGTTGTCTCTATGAGTCTGGTAGTCTACACACAATATATAATCCACATACCCCCAATTGCTAAACACTGAGTTGACGGACTTTACGAGCATGGAAGCGTCAGGACACGGCCAAGTGATCTAGTTCTATACGTGACCCTTCCGTCTCTATGGATTAACGATACTGTACATCTCCGCTGGAGTAGATGCCTAGACTACTTATAATTGAAGCCTATGTAGCTATGATACAGTTAAATCTCTTTAATACGATACCGTTTGCTCGGCTGAACGCATCGTAATACCAATAGTATTCTTATATTAAAAGCCACATGTAGGGTAAATAAGCAGGAAAAACGGGGATTTAATACTTGAAAGGGCTTAAGACATCTACCTTACGGGCCAAATAGGGCTCTTTCTCATACAAATTCTCTATTGGTTATACCGATATTGTTAGTAGGTGCTTAACGATATCGTCAAACGTCAGATCATCGTAATATTACACTAAAAATGTTACGGACCTTATATCGGTAGTAGTACGGCTACTAAGGGAGGACATGAACGGACTAGTGGTGGAAGCGCGGGAGGCGCTGGAATCAGTCGAAACATATTATTTCATAAATCAGACCCTCGGGAGACCGTTGGTGCGTGCACTACGCGCACGGGCGGGCATACTGCTCCTTATTAACCAACGAATTCTCTCCCAAGGGTCTGAGAGCTTATGGGCCTCGTTTTAGTAAGAAGTGAATATTTTAAGAATTGAATTTTGTGTATTTTTACGAGCTATGTCCTAGCCACGAGAGTTAATATATATTTTATTAATGCAATAGATTCTTCACTGTACCAATGGCGAGGGCTCCAAAATTTTAAATTCGGTACAGGCAAAACCCCTCAGTACGATACCGGGTATATAACGATACCATTGTTATTTATATTACCGGCGTAGGCGGAATAAGGCGGGACGACGGTTGTGATAGCGTTACGCGGGGATATTCCTTGACACGGGTCTGTACGCGAACACTATTTTTAAAACTACGTGTACATCTATATAGAATTTAAAATACCGTTCTGCAATAAGAACGAGTATTAGCTACCTTATATTAAGCGAATCAACTCCGAAGATTACAGTAAGCTTATATATTAATATACTATAAAATCGAAGGCTTTAAATATCTAAGCGCGGGCCACCCCTCCGTTGGACGCAAATTGCCGTGTCAAGGGATAAAGCGACGTTGTAAGAAATTAGGGATTTTATGCGAAGAGTGGGAGGGCCGACGTCAGCAGTTGGACCGGATCGTAATCGATGAGTGTCACATTGTTTTAAACCGTAGGTACACGTTCCGAAAGCAAATGCAGCAGTTGGGTAACCTGGCCGGTTCTAATCTTGATAGGGAAGCAATATCTATATGACTCGCCACTGTCGCAATGACATGCGCGATTGATTTTCATATGATATGAAGCCATGGTGGTGGATATTCCCACAATATGGACAGCGGATATAGACTGTCTGCATTCTACCATAAGATGCAACTTCATGAAGTCCTCTTCCTTCTCCTACGCCTTCTCTTCTCCATTCTAATTGATGAAGCAGGATTGGGCCATATCTGGTCAAGTGGCAGGTTTTTTTTTGTTTCGAAAGTTCGCAAATGCCTGCCTAGCTGCCGGAGATCCGCTTCAAGAGAAAACATGTCTTTTGTGGCAGATAAAAGCGTTTGAGGATGGGGCTAGAAAAGCGGGGAGCGGCAAAGCAGGCTTTTATCGTGCGGGACAGCCGTGACGACTGACAGCCACCGAAAATCCCTTAAGCCCCTGCTGACTTTTCTACGCGAATTTCCTGCTTTAAATTATAATAGAGGACTCGATCCATTGCAATGACGATTCATGGACTTGGCATCGCGGCGGTGACGACTGGACGGGCTTTCGCTACTCGCGATTTTTTGAACTCTACAATAAATTATTAGTGGTAGGACCGGATGCGACTAGCGCCTCTCATGCCCATACCCCGAATTGAAAGAACCAGGTGAAAATGTGGACGCAATTGCTCAGTTCACGTGATGTCTAGGGATGCTTGGTGAAACGCGACGCTGGGACCATGTTTGCCTGTTACCAGTCGCTTGCTCGCCTGACTTTCTGTGTAACCACATCTTTCCAGTTGGATTGGGGGCCTTCTGGCGGGATTAAATTCCATCCGCCCATTTAATGAACAAGAATCAAACAGAATTCTTTAAACGGATATCAGCTACCGCAGAGCCTTCAAAATGGGACTTCAACCTATCGCTCATAATGCCCAGGTCCAGCGCTTGACAACTGCTCTCAAGAATATCTGTCGGGACTATCCGGCTGGAGGTACTGTGCTTCGTGAGCTCTTGCAAAATGCTGATGATGCGGGAGCTACGGTCGTGGTACTCAACCTGTGAGCCTCGTACAGGACTAGAATTAATTGAAATACCAGCGATTCATTCTCGACGAAAGAACTCACCCGACAGACCAACTCATCGATCCTAAACTTGAACCATATCAAGGCCCAGCTCTACTGGCATACAATAATGCCATATTTACCGACACAGACTTTTCCAACCTCTCCCGCCTTGGTGACTCTTTGAAGCTCAAAGACGGTTCAACGACAGGCAAGTTTGGACGAGGCTTTAATTCTGTACGTGTCCCCTGAAAATAGATGCCTAGGAAAGTTTGCTTATTGTGCAGGTGTATAATTGGACCGACTCACCATCAATTGTCTCACGCGAGCGTCTGCTCATCCTAGATCCTCACCTCGAATGGTCTGAGGGTGGCCCCGTGTATGATTTTGTGGCAAATTCTAGGGAGGCTGCGATACGGAACCATATGGCAGCCTTCCAGACCGTCATGGAGCACTTTGACCGGCATCTGGGAGGTACCGTCATTCGAATTCCGCTACGTACTGAAGCGCAAGCAACAAAAAGCGAGATTTCCGACCGTGGAACAACTGTTTCGGAAGTGCTGGAGGTTTTTCAGAGCTTTGCGTCTGAGTTTGGGAACAACGGATTACTGTTTATGAGGAATATAGAGAAACTTGAAATCGGATCTGCAGCAGGGATATCAATCGGAATCGAGATGATAAATGGCGAAACGCTTCGATCGTAAGTGAAACGAATGCGTCTCTTAAAATACTCTTGCTGACTAGGGTTAAAAACCTATAGGCACAAATCAAAGGTCAATAATGCCGTGAAGAGTTCTCTGAAGAACCTAGAATATTCTTTCGATTATTCTTTCGAAGCAGGAATTGAGTATAGATCTGCTGGAGAATCAATGAAGACTACGTTCGTTGTTCACCACAGCATACTACCTGGTTTGATGGATAGCGACCTGAGAGATTGGGCACAAGACCAGAAATTAGTACCTTGGGTTGCAGTTGCAGCGCAGTTTCCAGTAAGCAGATTTCCAAGCAAAATTTGGCGACTTTACGACTGATTGTTGCACAGATACAGTGCCCGGAGGAGATAAAAGGATCGCTATTCACAGTCTTGCCACTGCCAATCCCGACTAGTCAGCCTGTCCACATCCATGGGCTCTTCAGCATATCACCCGACCGCGCGAGATTGTATCAGTTCAACGATAGAAGCACCCAAGATCAAACCCCAGCCAGATGGAACAATTGGTTATTGCAGGGACCAGTTCCAGTAGCCTGGGCAAGGCTCCTCAGCTACTTAGCCCATCTCCATCCTCGCCAACCAGCTTTTGGACAGTGGCCGCAGAGCATAGACGACGCCCGAGACCCCTTGAGCAACGCTACAGCGAACTTGATAGGGGTTATTGACAAAGAGCGTCTCGCTCTGTGGCCTACGGAGGTAGGCTATGTAACAGCGAACGAGGGTTTGCTAGATGCAGGAGACGAGCCGGAGGCCTTGAGAGACGCTCTTCGCGAAGCGAAAGCGCCAATTGTTTACATTTCACAACAACTTCGGCAGAGAGCTAAGAAGCTTTTCAAGGATCGTGTTTTGTGTCCCCGGAGCCTCTGTTCCTTCTTGAAACACGAGAGCAGTCGGATTAGCCTGTGGAGTGATCAAACAAAGCACAGAATCCTCGAATATCTCTTATCCGAGCCGGGATTCATCGATTACGACGGTCTTGAACTATTTCCATTTCAGGATGGGAATTATCGGTCAATCGGAGACTACACTGCGTTCGTTCATCGAGACGAATTTGAAAGAGGCCTCTTTTGCCTCGAGGATTTTCGTAACCTCGATCTTGACACACTTTCGGCAGCGGCGCAGCGCGCTTTGAGAGATGGGTGTGAAAATTCGACCATACATCCCTCTATTCGCTATCGTTCAGCCAATTGCTTGAGAGATTATTGCATGAGCACTATGTTCAAGAATGTACCAGAAGATCGAGACATGGTTGTACTGGGAAAGGAACCTACTGCATTTGTCTCAAAAGTGTGGACCTGGATATCAATGCGTCGTATCGACATTCTTGATAAAGATATCTCCTGCCTTTGGCTACTTCCGTTGAGCAATGGTCATCATCGAAATGTCAAACCACGAAGCTCATCCTCGCAGGTATACTTCGCTCCTGTGGGGGAAATAGGCGAGCTGATGTGGAAATTCGATGCCAAATCATCTGCAAGGCCGCTGCCATTGCTCGATATAGGACCAACAGGACTTGCTCCTAGTTTCGTGTCAATTCTTACGAAAACTCCGGATATTATGTCAAACCTGTTTATCAAGGACGCCAGCAGCATAGTTTTATTTCTTCAGTGGTTGCATCGGACATCTCCCTTGGTTGATGATGCAGCAGATGAAGAAAAACTTCTGATAGCAAGGCTCGTCGCATCGCATTTACCTCAGCCGTTCACTTCGTTGGAACGCAAAGTTGTCGTCCTAGCTCTTGGTTTTCTTCAAATATTCCAAAAGATATCGTGGAAGGCAGAAGGGGGCAGAATGTTAGTGAGACCCCTTCGGTGTCTCTTAGTCCTAACTAACAGACGATAGGGAGCCCGTTTTAACATGGACCAATCTCAATTCCTGTAGCAAATCGATCGGACTCCTCGACGGTATCAGCCCAGTCCCTAGGATTAACGGTGTTCAGTTCTTAATTGCGAACTGGTCAAACCCTTCAAGACAAATCCTTCAAAAACTTGAGCTCGCCGATTGTCTCGGGTCAGTTCAAATCATACAGGATCACATCATTCCCGCCTGGAGAAGTGGGCAGGATAGTAATTGGACTTTCTCTTGCAAAGAGCAAATGGCAGAATTCATTCTCCGCCAATTTTCTTTCTTATCCCTTAACGTTCAGGTCAGACTTCAGGCACTCCCCATGGTTCCTGTTACGCAGCTGAATGGAAAGGAAACTTCAAGATTTGCACTCGCCGCAGAGCTTATTGATCCGTCTGTACCTGAGCTGAAAGGATTATGTTTCGATGACGAAGAAATATTTCCAAAGAAAGGCTTCTTTGGGAACTTCAGCGTTGCCTTGAAAGGATGTGGTTTGAAGTCGGCAGTGGATGAAGCTGTGGTTGAACATCGAGTACGCTGCTACGCAAATACCAAGTATCCATTGTTGGACATACAGAAGCGTGCTCAAAGGCTATTGCAATCTGCCTGCAGCTGGACTTCGCCATTGAAGGAACTGGAAGGCTCGGACCTGAGACGACTCATATGGCTCCCGACGGTTGACCTGAGTGGTACCCTGTCGTTGAAAGCCTCAGATGAATGCCGGGGCCATAGAGATCGACTGTTGGTCAGTTCTCAGCTCCCAATCCTTACAATTTCTATATCAACTGAGTGGGAAGCGCGGCTCGGCTGGAATAACAAATTACCAGGTGGCATTCTGCTTTCGCAGCTCAGTTTTGGCATTCAAAGGAAGGATCGGCAAATTGTTGACGCAGTCCTCACCTACATCTCGCAAGATGACCTTACGGAGCCGTTAGCCAATGCATTAATGAATCTTCCTTGCGTTCTTGCCAGCAGCGGCTTGTTCGTCGTACCATCACAGGCCTTCCGTCCACCAAAGGGATCTATTGGTGGATGCGAACGTCTACAGCCATATCTTGCAAACGTTGACCGCAAGTTCTGGCAAGATCATCGAGATCTGCTAACAAAACTTAAAGTTGGAGATCGACTACATCCAAATGATCTACTGAAAGTCCAAATGAGATTAGAGGCGAAACCGGTGCTTGAAGAATCTGATGTAGCCGTTGCAATCGAGATCCTTAACCTGGCCAGCAAGTTTCCACGGGATTCCTTAGCGGGCCTAAAAGTCATCAGTGAAGCTGGAGAGTTTTATCCAATTCAAGATATCAACTTCAACGATCTTGGCCCTTTAAAACTGAAGCAGAAGGTCAACCTTACTCATCCAGAAATTCCGTTCAGAACAATCCAGAGACTTGGGATTGGCAGTTTGAGGGAGCGATTGATTAAAGGGATGTTGGAGATTGAAGATGATGACGATGAGGATGAGTTCGATCAGCGGGAGAATGTGACAACACGTATTGCAGATACTTTGGATCGATATCCAGTTGAATCGACTTTCAGAGAATATCTCGCAAATGCGGACGATGCTAAAGGAGCGTCAAGAATCAGCTGGCTATTGGACGAAAGAGTTCACCCTCACCACAGTCTTCTTACGCCCGAAATGGAACTGTTTCAAGGCCCAGCATTTCTAGTCCACAATGATGGAGGTAAGTCATCTTCGATCCTTTGATTTCAATATATTCTTAGAAATACCCTTAGTCTTTAGCGACGGTGACTTCAAGGGTTTCAAAAACGTAGGGGAAGGGAGTAAAGCACACGATAAGGAGACTATTGGCCAATTTGGGCGGGGCTCTCAGACAATGTATCACTGGACAGATGTTCCTATGATCTTGTCGGGAAGATATTTGCTTATCCTCGAGTAAGTTCGATTAATCTTCATCCTCTCTAGTACTGATTAGTTCCGTACAGCCCCCGCCGAGAGGTTTTACCAAGAAGCCAGATCACAGGAAAACACAAGCCGGGTGTTAAACTGAAATTATCCAAACTTAAATATGTTTGCCCAGATCAGCTTGCCCCATTCGAAAGTTTATGGGGCTATACTCAAGGTCTCGACAACTACCCTGGGACCATCTTTCGCTTTCCACTTCGGACTGCCAAGACGAAATCTATCTTGAGAACAAGCAAGAGAAACTTGAACAGTGGCGAAGTCCTCCGGCTCATGGATACTTACTTCAACGAGGCTCGTATATCGTTACTATTCCTGAGACGGATCAAATCAATATCTTTCAGCACTCATGTGAATCCTAATGGTGGGTGGTCTGTTACTAGACGACTGCCATTGGACGAGGATGCAAAGTCATTCTCTGAGCTTGTTATATGTGAATTCGTCAACAATCTGGAGTACGGTACTCAAATAACTGGCAAAGACAAATGGTGGGTTGCTATTGAGGATTTACATCCAGCGGCCGACCATCTTCCAGACAGCTCGAGGAGGGTAATGAAAAATGTTGAGTGCGGGCTCGCCGCTCTGATTTCTTCGGCATTCGACGGTTGTGATCGTAACATCATACCTCCGAAGCCTATCCAGTCGAGGATGTTCAACACCCTTCCGTTACCAATATCTTCAGATCTTCCAATTCACATCCATGCTACTTTTCTGCTCTCCGGTGACCGGCAGTCTATAGCAGTAGACGAATGTGGCATACAATCTCATGGATCCGAGTGGAATAGATATCTTCTACAAGATGCCCTGCCAAAGTTGTACTTACTATTCCTTGACGACATTGGAACGCAGGTTCGGCAAGGTGTATTCGACTTTTGGCCTCAGGAAGAGCCGCCCAAAAGAAGTTGCGGGGAGCTTCTTTGTGCTTCGTTCTGGAAGGAATTGCCCAAGAGTTCACGACGACTTTTCCCGAAGGCTCAGCTGACTATGGGGCTTCGTCATCGCCGAGCTGCCGAACTATTTGATATCAATCAAGCAGTATTTGACTTCTTACCGAAGAGTCAGTCCGAGATACTTGCTGCTCTACTTATTTCGTTGGAAGTAAAACTAGTCCGCCATATCCCAACAGAAGTTGCGAAACATCTCAAGGAGGTACAGCCAAAAGTGAAGTCTGTTGCAGGACCGATGTTACGGGAACTCTTTAAGTCGGATAGAAGCAGAATATGCCTACTAAAAGAATTGGCTGAGAAACCACTTATACTGGAAGTGCTATTCCGCCAACTAATTCCGGCCGACGCTGACCTTAACGACTTGGATGGCTGCCACCTTCTTCCCCTCGCAGATGGAAGCTTGGCTACATTAAAGTATGTTGATCCTAATGATGCCCAATCATCGAAGTACTACGTGGCTTCCGAGAAAGAGTTGAAGCTCTTCGAATTCGCATCAAGATATTTAGTGACCTCAAGCACTGGTACCACACTTGGGCCAATTCTAAAAAGTGGAAAGTTTAATTTGACCAGGTTGCGACTCTGTCATATCAGGAAACTATTGGAGATGAGACCTGTAGTCTCAACCCCGAATCCGGAAGCAGAGAGATGGCTCACCGAATTTTGGGAATTCTGGAACGGGAACATCGATTCATCTCTACCCTCGTCGAATATTGATGATTTTGGTGTTAAGATATTTCGAGCGACACGCGGTGGCGTCGGCACATACGCTACGCCGGTAGAATTCCAGCAACTTGCGGCGGTGGTGGAGCCTTCGATTTTTGAGCATCAATGGCTGTGCAACAAAATCCCCGGCCTTTATCGCTTCAACACCAAATTCATGCCAAAATCGCTCATGGACAACGAAAAGTCTTTCCACAAAGATATTTCCTTTTATAGATTTGTTCGGGCGCTACGAGTACTTGCGGGCCATTCTGGAGTCGGGACCTTCGTCGAGACTCATCTGGACCCTGCCGACGTGAAGGTAATATTTTCCCGACAAAACCTAAATATTATCATAAATTTTGCTTTAGATCCGAAATAAATACTGACAATAAAGCAATTAGATACTTCGAAGTCTCGTTATATCCCACCTTTGGAACCAATTTTTTAGCAGTGAATCTGAACAATTCCTCAGTCTCAGCGCCGATTTGAAATCGATTCCTCTCTGGCCAAGTTTCCATGCGTCTTCCACGGATAAGTTAATACCTGCCAATAATGCCTTGATGGCCGTAAACAATCACCTTTTAATTCCATGGATGAAAGACCGTCATCGATTCGTCGATCCTCAATTTTCAAGGGATTCCAGAAACCACGGTTGCCTCTTAGCATTGGGAGTTAAGAAACTATCAACCGAAGTACTTCTCAACGACTACGTGCTGCCACTGCCATCGACTCTAAGTGACACTTACTGGCAGCATTTCAAACCACTTATTGCTGCTATTTCTGGTACCACATTTTCTGCAGATTCTCCGTATACCCTTTTGTCTACTTTAAAGCAGAGCAAACTTGCAGCTGATGAAAATCGCAACTTAAGAAAACCATGCGAGCTCTACGACCATCAAGACCAAATCTTTGTATCAGCTTTCAGACACCAAAGAGAAGCTAGATTCCTCCATGATAGCGTGAAGGAGTATCGATTGTTTTGGTTGAGAGTGGGTCTTCGTCACCGAGTGGATAGTTTCATTAACCCTGAAGACTATATCCAATGTCTTCAAGTAATGAAACTCCGTCTGAGTGCCGAGGATCGACGCATGGATCCACACCTTGAGCAGGATAGCCGGACAGTTTTGTCTCCGTTGACTACTCCTAATTCCAACATTCAGAGGTTTGGTGCCTATGACTGGTTGGCTATTTCACAGGAGAGTGTTTTTCTATCCATAACAGCTTTCAATGCCGAATCTGAATACAGACAAAATATCATGGCCTCAGTGGCTACTAAGCAGCGACTACTATGTCTCTCCAAGGTTATTTCCCATGACTATGTTGGAATTTGTTGGAGTCAGACTTCATTTCCCATTCACCAACCAATAAGAGAGGTTCTGGGTAAGGTTCCTGGCAACGGCCAGCCAAAAGTAGATATAGTATGGCGACATCTGGAGCAGATGAAGGACGTTGCCCAGCACCTGAAACGATACCAAATTCGCGACTTTCTTGCTGATCTGTATCTCACCTACGAATACCTCCAAGACCGCCTCCAGGAGAGTATGGCCGGCTTTAATCTCAAGAATAGTGCAATTTGGCTGAATCTAAATACGTCGGATCACAATGCTGTGCTATTGGATGATATCAAGTCGTCTTGGCATATGATTGAGGAGCTTGTCCTATCCAGTTCATTCGATGCTGGGCCAATAAAAGCGGTCAGACCAGGTCTGATGCGTTATGAGAAGCTATTAAGAGCTTTGGGCTGCAGCTCTATCATCTACCCTACTGTCACACGTCCCGAGCTCCACTCCGGTCGGACTGTATCAAATTCATTGCGGCAACTGAGGCGTGAAGGGAAGTTAATAGATATCAAATACTCCACCGAAGGCAAAATCATCTACGCACATCGAGTGGTATTAGCTGCGATATCGGAGAAGTGTGCTCTCCAATTCAGTGGCAGATGGAAAGTGGATGATGTGATCGAGTATGATAAGGACGTTGATCCTGAGGACTTTTTATCTTACCACACCTTGTCGACAATAATCAACTACGCTTATGAGGATGAAATCAATTGGGAAGAAATGGAGGTCTCGGAGAGTGACGATGCAGACGCCAAAGCTGTGAAGCTCGACCTGCTCTTAGATGTCCACAAGGGCGCTGACTACTGGTTGATCCCTGCTTTGGCATCTCAAGTCGAAGATAAGATTCTAATCGCAGGTAGAGCATTCATAAATCTTGAGAATGTTATAAGGATTCGGGAGCGCGCAGAGCAGGTGCGAGCCAAGGCTGTCGAGAGAATGTGTGCAGAGTTTATTGAGCAGAATCGTGATACTGTGGAGAAAGTTCATTCCGGAATATTTTGAGGGCATAATACTTTCGAGAGGCTTCTGGGAAGATGGTGGGATTTGGACATACTCAGCAGATCTAAATATGCTTTTTGCGTTAGGCTTTGCACCAATCTTTACCTGACCCGACTTATCATTGCAAAGGACGAGGGACAGGCCTGAACTTATGTGTCACGGTTCAAACCAGTAGAGCTGAATTTGACCGGAAAGCATCAACTCTAGCAGACCCTCTCAAGCCGCGTATCTCAGATCTTAGCATTTAACTCATGATGGAAGCACACTTCGGCAGACTTGAATTCTCTGGGGATGCTCATGTTATAGATTATGAATGAGACCAGAGACACACTGCCGACAGCCAGGAACCATGCGTTGTTCAGGCTACTTCTTGTCTCCCCTACCACCACTAGAGTTCCCATCAGCTGAAAAAGGTGACTGCTCTACAGTGGCAGGACATTAGTCTGTGCACACACGAATTCTCACCAAAATCAACATGACTTACTCCGAACGGCCGTCATACCGAAAAGCAACGTAGATCATCTGCGTAAGACCCTTTCCGTTAGACACCTCTAATAAAATCGTCTTCCCACTTTTATAGAGACGTTTGGAAGACCTAAACGGGCTTCTTTCTTGAGCCTCGTTCATAGGAATATTCATTAGAAAACTTAATACGTCTCCAAGGGAATCCCTTGTGCTTTCGAGCCCAAAGATACCTCAATTAAGCTACTGCTGGCGTCAGCTTTGGTCTCTTCTTGGCTAGCCACTTCGTAATATGGAGTTTTTTTAAATAGATATTGTAAAGTTTAATGCTGAACGGTAACCCTGCAACCCGGCACTTAAGAGCTGCATAGCCGATTCAAGGATTCCCGCATATAATTTAAAGAAGTAAACACTTCTGGCGTCGAGTAAGCTTTTCGGGCTGTCCGGGCCTTAGTAGGGATTTGAGTGTATGGTGGTTATTCCATCGATCGATTGTAACATGTCACCCTCCTAAGCGAGACATACGTGTTTGTATGCGCTCTTCTTCTTCCCTGCCAAATTACACCCAAACCCGAAATTCCTTGTACAAATCAATATGTCCCTTCCTAAATCAAGTTCTCGTGAAGCTGGATTCTCTATATAAAAAGCTATACAAGACGTTAAATCGGGCGTTGAGCCATTAATTCGCAAAGCCTCTAGCGTTCGCGCATCACCCTATTCTACCGTTGCCCATCGCCTTGCTAGGCACCTCCCTTAATACCTGGCTTATAAAACGCTACTGCATCCTTATTAGGAGGATTAAACTATTAAATAGATATACGAATATTAGTCCTAGGGCCTTACGATAAAGGTTAATATACTTCCCAGGGTTGTCAATGATATTTTTATTCAATGCTTCATTTACCGAAGACTCCTCTCCCTATTGTGCTTCTATACAACCCTTTTCCTGTCCTACTACCTTCTCACTGTCCCAATCAGGGATGCACATAACTATTCTATTAGTTACATAAGTTATAATTACTATATAATCTAACTAATCATAATTATAATCAATCTTTTAATTATAATTACATGTTTATAATTAATGTAATCACCCTAGGTAAGAACAGGTAGGAATAGAATATAGTAATAAAGCTTTAGTGTTAAGTTATTTACTAATTTTCCTACTTTATCTCATTCTTTGCTCGTCACCATCTGAAGAAGAAGAAGCCGTACAACAATATCAATATTTGGAGGTATAGGCATAAAGGAGGCTATCTCTGCAAGCACAGCCGGCGCCAGACCTGCAGCTACAGGTAGGGTGGGTGAAGCAGAGAAAGCTAAGTATGACCCAGCCAGGTATAACCCAGCATTATTACCTCCTTCGTACCTAGATATGCGAAGCTCTATATAGGTGTATACATAGGGATGGTGGGTGGGAAAGCAAAAGCCGTATGGCTCAAAAATGGAGAAGTTTAATATTGTTGGTAGAAGTCGCGGTGCTCGATAAACATTTTCATATATAGTCGGCGCTAACTAAAAAGTAAGCCAGCTGTTTTTGTTGGTCACACAGGGTGACTCACCAATAACGACTACTCGAGTAGGGTTACAGTGATGTTGGTTGATAAAGCTTTTTGATTGGAATGAGGAAGGGCGAGGAGCCTAAGGCTCCTCGCCGCGGCGACACGTGATAGCAACTTGCCATCACGTGACGGCAGTTTGCCGTACGTGACGGCAAATTGCCTCATTCCCGACACTAGCAACTCTTCTTTTGTGGTTGCCCTCTATATATAAATACTGCTTAACTATCGTAACAAATATAGATCCTCCTTACTTACTATTACCATTGTAATATAAGTCTCGCTGTCCCAAAATTTGCCTTTTAGCACGTGGTGCTTTCTTGCTAAGGAGTCATAGGTAGACATTATGTTAGGGCCGTTAGGGCCGCTAAGGCGCTAGCTATAAGCAAGCTAATAGCGATTTTCTATACCGGGTATAGAAAATCCTAATTAGCTAGTTGAAATTAGGGTCTATAGAGCGTTATACTCTTACTCCCTTTTAACCTAACCTTTAACTTATATATGTAAAGTATTTATATTAATAAACGTTTCTAGAGCCTTATTTAGGTTTGCCTTTATTATTATATCTACTAGGTTATCTTAACTGTTAATCCATTAAATTATAAAGAGTTCTCGCCGTTTATAAGATTAATAAAGTGCCATAATATTAATTATAAGGCGCTTCTCCTTTATAGTACTAAGCTTAACTAAGCACTTATAGAGGGAGTATAAGTTGGTATATACGATTATAGGGATAACAGGAAGTTTAAGTTAATCTATAATTATCTTTAGGGTAGTTCTAATTATAATTGCTATGTTAACTCTGCTAACTATTCTATATATCTCTAACGCTAGAACGCTTTAAGTAACGCGCTTACTCTTAATTAAGCTCTAATAGATAAGATTGCCGTAGATTATAAAGTCATTCTCTTCAGTAGATTTATTTATAATAATAATCTTATATCCTAGCTAGAAGCTAAAATCTTTATTATTTATAAATAATCCATTAACAAATATAAAGAGCTTAGCGGTAGGAAGATTAACAGGCACGTAGAGTAGTCCCCGGTTGAAATGGTTTATTTACTAAAAGAGACGCTTATTTAGGGTAAGGACGTTATTCTTAGTTAGTTCCTAGTATTAAGCGGCAATAAAGAGATTAAATAAAGCCTTAGGTTAATAGATAGAAGCAATATAAGCTCTATAAGCGCGTTGCTCTACATATCCTTATTTTAGAGAATTAACGTTAATAACATTAATCTTCTTACCTTAACCCTTCTAGCATAAAGCAATGGAATCCTTATTTAGGGAGAGGATATATCTATTAAAGAGTAATAGTATTATTAAATTAAGCTTTTCCTTTAGCTTTGCTATAAGATTTGCCTTTACTAGCTCGTCTTCTTTAAGAGCTAAGAATTAGTTATCTCCTAAGATAATTATATTATTGGTTTATATACCAATAATTCCAAATAGAGTTCCTGTAGTTATAATAAGGAAGCATGGATTAAATATAGAAGTAGTTATTAAAAGCTTCTCTTTATAGTGCTTGCTATAGGTAGCCTACCAGTAAGTTCCTACCTCTGCGATTCTATATAATGGCTTAAGCACAACTATAATTATATCTTTAGAGTATTAGTAGCAAATTTGCTTTAGAAGGTATGCTAATATTAAGCGCTAAAGGTGCGTCTCTAATTGGGTGTAAGCCTAAGTAATATCTCACAGATAAACTGCCATTCTATTCTTTATTAGGGAGGGAGCTAGTGCAATAATAACTCACTAACTGGCTCATTAAATTATAGGAGATTATATAAGAATTACCTCCTTACTATTGTTATTGTAGCCTTAGATAATAAGCCTTAATTTCTTAAATAGGGCGTTAATAGCTTTGCCTTTAATCTCATTAACTATTCTTAACTTAAAGATATAAACTTTATTAAACTTAATAGGGTTATACTTCTTAAATTTAAAGACCCCTCTTATAATAAGACTATCGATCTCCTGCTTATTAGATGCTTAGAAAGGAGCTCCTAAAGTTATAATACGACCTTCCTTTTAGAGCTATTTTACGAGTTTAAAGTTAGCCTTCTCCTTAGCTGTTATAAAGGCCATTAATAGCTCAACTCTATTCTCGATGGCGGCAATAAATTACTCTTCAAAATTAATAAGATGTTGGCGATTTTATAATCCCTTTAGGCAACCTCTACCGCGTTATGGTTGCGGCGTATTTACTATAATTATATTAGGATTATAGTCGCCTTCTAAAGCACATTAATTATAGCTCTTCTCTAGGGTATCTTCTATAGTATCCTATAAAGGCTCAGAACTGTTATCTTTATAGTAAGGCTTAATAACAGTTAAACGGAATTAAGTGGGTCTATAAGGCATCTAAATAGTATAAGTTTAACTATTAATTATAATAAGTTAATATAGGCCTAACCATCCTCCCTTTTTACGCCATACGTGTACCTTAGACTAAAGTGGCAGATTAAGCGTAGTTAAGGTATTTAGGCCATTTCTTATTCTTAGTGCGTTATTGACCTAGCGTGTAGCGTAGAGACGTTATACCTCCTTCGTTGCCTTGCGAATAGCCTTAGCTTATTATATAATAGAGGGAGATAGTAGAAAATCATTAGTTATTTAAGGGTAGGCGCTAAAGACTAGTAATGTAGGTATGAGTCTATCTAGGCTAGCGGAATCGTTAATAGCTTTAATAGCCATTTATAAGGTAAGTTCTTCGCTAGCGTCCTCTAGTTCTAAAGAGATAATCTTATATACGCGGCGTAATAGCGCGTAATATTATTTTACTTTTCTAATACTATTATATGCCTTAGTAGGGACTTCCTTAACCTTAATTGCCATTACCTTTATCTATTATTAAAACTCTATAAATAAGAAGTTCTTTCTTATCTTATGGACGATTTAATTAGGGGGTCCTAGGTAGACATTAATCTAGCATAATTAAAGGGTATCCTATGCGTTCCTAGCTAACATATTCTTTAAGAATTATGCAGCTTAGAAGGAGGTTAAGAAGTTAATAACTTAGAGTACTAGCTTGCCGCTAAAATATATAACGTTAACAATAATATAGAAGTTAAAGTTGTAGTTATCTTTAAGGGTGAACTTAAATCGGCTAGGGGACTTCTGGTTTATTTAGTATTAATAATAGTACTTTATAAGATGCTTAATTGCCTTAACCTTAACTTTATAGCCTGCCCGCTAAAGAACCCTAAGCAATTAGTGAATGGATAGGTGGCTAAAACGACGGTATAGTTAACGTAACTTTAACTTAGTTAAATAGCTCTAAGCAATACTCTTTTCTAGTTAATAAAGGAGTAACTAGGGGTAACCCCACTTGCGTACAACAGGCACCTAATTATCTCCCTAAATAAGTATATTCTTAAGGTTATTAAGCTTAACGCCTAATTTATCTATATCTCTAATGCAAAATAAAAACAGGGTATTTATAGAAACGACGTAAAAGGTAATATACCCTAAGGGGGTTTGGACCCTAATTATGCTAATAAAGATCGCAGTACCCTTGCTAAAACGAATTATATGTTAGCCTGCCGTTAAATAGTTAATCTAAACAGAGCTATTAAGCTGCTAAAGGGCTTAAACTTAAGGTTCTCCTACTATAGATACTCCTGCGGCTTTAGTATCTGGTATAATACCATAAAAGACGTTCGCCGAGTATCTATCATTAAAGGAGAACGCGGAACTCTCCCTTAGCTTATTAAAGATATCTAACTTTGTGGTAAAATAGAGCGTAGATTGGTTATTAAGAATAGTAACGGTTTGTATACTATTTACCTTACTATACTTAGTAAAGTATTAGTTAGGTAAGTACTCCTCAATTTCTATATCCATAAGAAGCTATTTAGCCTTATTAACCTTACCCTTAAGATCTTCTACGCCTTTATATTAAACTAGAAAGCTTTAGAAGTAGGCTATAGTAACCTTATAATTTCTAACGTTTTTTATACTCTGGCGGAACTTATTATATACCTCCTTTCGTTTATTAAAAGAATACCTAGTTAACTAGTAATTCGGTTTCTTATAAACGTAGCACTTTTTTTAGCAATTACTTTAAAATAAACCTCTATAAGGACCTCTACCTTTACCTTATAGTCGTTAATTATACCCTCTGCTATATTACCTACCCTAGCCACTATATATTTAATTAGTCTAGTTATAATTATATTGGTTAGGCGGGTTAATTAAAGTAGGTTAAAGTTAGGCGTTAAATTACTGTACTTCTTAAGAGCGTAAAGCGGTGCTAATAGAAGATCTTAATTAAGCATATACTCCTTTATAAGTATTTACAGGATTAAAGAGAGTAAGGTTATATTCTTTAACACCTTAACATACGCTAATAACTTAATTACGTAGGCTAAAGTCCTCTTAATATAATTTGGATAAACTACGCTAAATTATTTAAAGTTAATTAAAGAGCTTTTAAAGATAATTAAGCTAAGGGACACCTAGGTTTATAGCAATAATCCTTAAAAAGGTAGTCTCTCTCCATTCTAATATATACTGCTACTTATTCTCTTCTGTTTTAAAGTAGCATCTTAACTTATATATCATGCGGTTAAAATTATATCCTTTTCCTACCAAATAATTATAATAGAAGGTACTAGCTCGGCCCTTAAGTATAACGGAATAGGCGTTATAGTATTAATTAGACTCTATTCCTACCTTTTAGTAACAGTTATAGAAGATACGTAGTTTTAAATTAAGAACATTATATAATTCCCCGCTAAACTTCTTCTTCTAATCCGAATAGAGCTTCGCAAGCTCTATAAGCAATTTTAAACTACCTCTAATTTAAGATTAAGATAGAAGAGGTAGGAGTTGCATTATAGGCTGCAATAGGGACGTAGGTCTAGTTGGTGGAGTCTAAAGGTTAGTAGATTGCGAAGCAAGGGGATCTTATACTTACTTATATTAAGAGGCAGTAGTTAAAGTTATAGGTTAAATTAGTGGATTCTAGGGAACTAAAGATAGAGGTAGAGGCGATAGATATAGAATAGAAGAACTTGTACCTAGAGTAATAGAATTAAAACGCGTCTCTTATAGTATATTACTTAGATTCTATTATAAGTTAAGCTTCCTTATAGTGCGTAGTTGGTGCTTAATCTCTTATATAGTCTATTCGTGCTCTTTTTTTGCGTTAAGAACCTACTCCTAAATATTATCTCTAATAGTACCCCCGTCCTTAGGGACAAATACTCCATTCTCCCAAAGGAAGTTATAGAAGTCCTATACGATATCCTTATTTACGGGGGCCTATATTTCCTTTATCTATCTAATAAAGTCCTCCTTTATACATTCCTATAGCGCGGTATTATTATATTTACTGTCCTTATAATGTGCCATATAGTGTAATAAAAATCCATTTAAGTCTTGTTTATTAGCGTTTATAAGGTTAATTATAGCTTTATTTTATATCTTTAGGTTAATATCTTCCTTATACTTCTTTAGGTAGGTTAATGCTATAGTAGGTATAGAATTAACGGGGTGTTATACGTCGAAGGTAGGTAGGATTTTCGGTTTTATAGGATCTTATAGGTTTGCTGTTAAGAGGTAGGCAATTTGAGATATTATTTAACGCGTTTTAGACGTTAACTTAGGACCTTAGGTTTAGTAATACTTCTGACCTAAAGTACTTAACTAAATCTTTATAAACGCGGTTATTCTACATAATAGACGTAACTTGGTATCTCCTAGTACTTAGTAACACTTCTATTACTAGTTTTCCGCAAGTCTAAGGTAGCACAGTATCGCTAGGATCCATTCCATATAAGCGTATATAGCACCCCTACACAAGACTGTCTCTTCTGTTCGAAAACCTAGCTACTCTATAGTTAACTGTATATTTAACTACTAATTAGTATTGGTTATATAGGGTGACTCACCAATAACGACTACTCGAGTAGGGTTACAGTAATGTTGGTTAATAAAGCTTTTTAATTGGAATGAGGAAGGGCGAGGAGCCTAAGGCTCCTCGCCGCGGCAACACGTGATGGCAACTTGCCATCACGTGACGGCAGTTTGCCGTACGTGACGGCAAATTGCCTTATTCCCGACAGTTTTATATATAAAAAACGTCCGCGCAGGCTTTCTTAAAAAAAAGTTAATATACACGCCTACGCGTCACGTGTATATTATCTAGAGTTCCATTTTAATTACCATTTACCTATATTTATACCTACTTACCTAATTAGGAAATTAGTATATAGTCAATGTAATAAATGTAATTAATCAGAATCAGATGCGGTGGTTTTATAATAATTAAAAATCTACGATTACGTTGATTATATGCATCCCTGGTCCCAGTGGCTCTGAGCTCGGCTCATGAACTTTTCGAGCGGGCCCAGCTAAGGGCTCCGAGAAGAACAAAGATCTCATCAACAATGGAAAGAAGTAAAAAAGGAGCTTCAGCCTTCCACTAAAAGGAGCTAAGAATAGCTTCTTTGCCTGTTCTCGCAGACCCTGTTTTCGGTATGTCCACGCTAAATTCTATATCTTCCTGCAGTACAAGACCGAGGTGCGCAGATATCATCGCATTCGATGGAGCCAGGATTGCATCATCTACCTGCCTCAGCAATCGCGTCTGAGCACCAAATTCCTGCCGATTTAGGTACTTATATCGCATCAAACAGCTCGTTCGTCTATGGCGCAGCTCAAGGTTCGGCATTTGACTGACAGGAAGTGAGAGCGGCAACGTCCTACTGCTATCACTTCTTCCTGAGAAGCAGGAAATGTCGTAGCATGGCAGACGTGTAGCTAGGAACAATGAAGATATACATGAGTGATGAGTAATTCTATAATACAAAGGCCGGAGCGGTTGAAACTCGCCTAGAGTTTCAGATATCTGCCGAATCTAATGAATCCACGAATACCTATTCATCTGCTTCAACAGGGGTAGCCATCAAGTGAGAGGGGTTGACTTCGAAAATGAGCGAGGCCCTACCAGCGGCAGATTAGGCCTTCATAGCCCTCACCAGCTCTCCTAGATACTCTTCCTTCCGATCCGCCCAGATACTCGCATGCGTATCATCACTGACTCTTAGATGCGCGTTATCGCCCAGCCTCGCCGCAACCTTCTCCCCATGTTGCAGCGGCACATACGTATCCAACCTTCCATGCCACAACTGGACCGGTAAATCCTTTCTAATATCCTCAATCCTGAATCCAAAATCCGCATTCAGCAACCTGAAATCATCCGAGAATCCATCCATCCCCTGTCCGAACGCCTCTCTTGAGGACCGTAAATGCATCCACATGAAGTCCATATCACCAAACACAGCAACATCCTTCGGATTCATTTTCGCCTTATCCTTCTCAAAATCCTTACGTAGACGTCTCATCCGTTCCTCATCACTCAAATCGAGTCGTGCTCCCGGCTCGCGACTGAACCACCAACGGCAGATGCCTGGAAACATGCGCGCTCCAAACGTCCACCCCACCCAGCTGAACCAGTTCATCCCGCCGTAGCCCATGTCAGGCGATCCTAGGCCGCAGACGATAGAGACCGTGCGCAGTTTATCAGCAGGCAGTGATCGCGCGCAAGCGAGGGCGTATGGTCCACCACCTGAGATGCCTAGGACTCCGTACTGTTGGAGCCTGAGATGGTTTGCGAGGGCTTCCACATCCTGTGCGTGACTGAGTAGGGTCCGATTTTTGTGCGGTGAGCTCCATCCGAAGCCTGGGCGATCAATAGCTATGATGCGTGCGCCTACTCTCGAAGCCACATGATCAAGAGCGGTAGCCTCGAGTCGAGAACCGGGGAAGCCGTGGAGATAAAAAATGGGTTGGCCGGTGAGGGCGCCGTACTCAGCGTACCCTAATTTTCGTCCATCGGGGAGGGCGAGGGTGGCTGAGCTTGTGGTATCGAGACGGTATCGACAGTCAACAGGCCCTGATGATGACATTGGGGGTTCGAAATGAGTTTCTAGAGAGCTTAGAGTATGCAAGATGTGATTTGGAGAGACATTGATCTGTCATGCTTGTCAGCGGTGGTGGTGGATGTTTATATAAAAGAGCAGTCTAGGACGGTGGTCTATTCTGGGCATGGGATAGTTTCAGGCTGTAAATGGCTTTGTATCGCCTTGTGGGTCGGCGAAGAATAAATGGATCCCGCTAGTGCTGACCGAGGGGAATGACGCTGTCACTCAGCTTGGGAACACTGCGATCAAATGACTCACATCTAGGATTGCGATCCGTCCGAAATGTAAATCCTGATCTAACCGGATTCTCAAGATCCGGATCCTGACCGAAATTCTGAGCCGAATCCTCTATATTTTGAAGGCCTAGATTTTAACAATTCTCCGGGTTTTATATAAGAGATTTTGGACATAATATCATAATGCATAACGTTAGGCGATTATAGGATTTTATTAAGCTGGTAGTGTTATATAGAGGCTTTAAATTGGCGGGCCTCCTTCTAGTTTAAAAGCTGCTAAATTGTAATTAACTCCCGTTATAAAGCCAGGTTCTCTATATAACCCTCCCCTACTTCTACCGCCTTATCTTCTACCTCTATAAGCTCCTTAGGTGTTGCGTTTTATTATAGGATTCGGTTAAGGACTTGTTTATTAATATATATATATTATAGTATATTGACGTGCTATGGCGTTAGCTAGGCTCGAAACTTATTTATTAGCAGCTTTAGGATACTAAAAGAACGTTCTAATGCTACTAAATTGGTAGTCGTATAAGTAACTTATAAAGCTAGAGGGCTAAGCTTAGGGCAGGAAGCTTAAATATACTCCTAAAAGACTCTTTTTCTTTTAGTATACTGCTAAACTAGAAGGCCTCTATTAAAGCAACCTTTTTTCCTCTAAAACTTATTAAATTGCTCTATTATGGTAATATAATTAACCTTCTGCTTTATAAAGAAGCAGTATAGTATATCTTTCTACTACGGCTTAGTATAATAAGGCAAATTAATGTTACTGGCGTAGCGTAGATTAAGAAGGTAGCTAATAATATAGGGGTCCTTAATTTAAGTCTTATATTATAGTTTAAATATATAGTTAATAATATAAGCTATATTAGTATTTTTAAGAGCTTCTGGTGGCTTTAAGAGTTTAATTAAATAATTTCTAATATTCCTCTAGTAAGGAATTACGTTACCTATTATAGTTCTATTAGATTCACTTATTTTAATAGTATTATTAATAGGCGCGAGTAATCTATATAGGAATTAAAGCCTTTACTAAAAGCCCTTATTTTATATTAAGGTATTAAGCCTTTTAATTACTAAGTCCTTTTTATTTATATCTTTTAGAGCTGCTGTTTAATTAAGGAAGAACTTTTATAGGGCTGCCTATTTCTTATTAACGCTTCTTACTATTATAAGCTAAGTACCCTATCTAGTAATATATAATAAAATAAAGGCTATTGCCTTACCGTTAGTTTCTATTATATATTTGCGTAGAGCTCTAAGTTGCTTTAATAACGATTAAAATGCGGTAATAATTAATTAAGCTTTACTTGCCGTCTAGTTAAAGTAGATAACTTCCTAAATAATATCTTTTACTAAAAGCTATAGGCCGTGACTATTGTAAGGCATAAAGAAGATATAAGCTAGGTAAGGATCTTTCGCAGCTTCTTTTTAAGCACTCCTTATTATATTATAAGTGTCCATTGCCTATAAATTAAGTCGCAATAGATTATTATTAGTAAGCTTAATAGCCTTGCTAATTAGTTAATCTGCCGTCTACTTTATACTAATTATTTATTTAGATAAGACTTCTAACTTAATATAAAAGGCGCTAAAGCTAGGTACGCTTGCGTAGAGGTTCTATACTCGTTACTTTCTAATATTTATTAACTTATTAGTTACTAAATTAAGTAAAGTATTGGTGGAAATATAAGGGAGGACGCTATTATTAATAGTTTTATAGCAATCTGCATATAAATTAGTATACTATTTTCTATAGTTATTACTAGGAAAATAGTATATTTGCCTATAAGTAGGATGCCTATAAGGTCCTTATAATTAGAAAGAGTTAACCCTAGATATATAGCTTTAATAGCGGCTTTTATATATTCCTGTTAGTAATAGTTAAATAGTAGGCCTCCTATATATACTGCTATAGCGTATTTAAGTTATAAGGCCTTAGAAGTAGTAGGTTTAAATACTAGAACAGTAATTTAACTTTATTTTAGTTATAGTTTAGTTATATTACGGAAGTGGGTATAAGCTGGAATATAATGTACTAACGGGGTAGTAATTAAAGAAGGCTACGTACGCGTAACTACGCGTAGTTAGTGTAGAGACGTTTAGGTGCAAAAATAGAATAGGTTAGGTATAGATATAAATAGGGGTTATAGGGGAACGTGTATAGGTGTTTTAGGACGAATGTAAGCATAGGTTAAAAATATTAAAACGCGCAGGGACGTAAGAACGTGTGAGTCCCGTAATAGTACCCCCCCCCTTACTTCTAAGCTCCTATAAAGCGTATTATATTATATATACAAAAAAAACCCAATTACAGGAAATTTTTTTGGTTAGCCCTTTTCTGCCTTTCTACGTCCTCCGCTATATAGGCTCCTCCAGTTTAGTCCTTCTATATTTAATTATTGGGCCACTAACTTATTAGGCCCGAAGTATAGCCCAGCTTCTATCGCCAGCTATACTTCTATCCTCGCCGCTTGGAGACGTATTACTAAAGCTTATATAGTCCCTTTCTCGCTTCTAGTAGCTCTACGGTCTTCCTTTATATATCCATATATAGTCCTCCTTACTAGGTCTTGTCCCGAGGCCGGTAGGGCCCCCCCTTCCCCCCCCTTTGTGGGGGGTGTGTCGTATAACGTGTATAGGGGTAGGTGGGTGGGAAAAACGGATGTTGGATTATGGTGCGGTACAGTATGGTGTTCGTGGTCGTGGTAAGGTATCTTCTTGGTAGGTTCTTATCGATGCGGTGCAGTATTTGTGATCGTAGGCAGGTACTTGTCGGTGGCAGTATGGTGCTAGCGTAGGTTCCGTAGGCATATCGGCACGGGATCTTATTAGTTTATGCGGTAGTAGTACGGTGCTAGCGACGGGGTCGTCTCGTGGGCGTAACGGCACGGGGCTTGTCGGTTTGGGTAGCAGTACGATGCAAGCGACAGGGTCGTAGGCGTATTGGCATGACGGGTTATTGGGGTCGTTTCGCAGGCGTATCGGCGCGAGGTCTTGTCGGTATGTAGGGCAGTAACGTGCAGGTCGGTAGGACAGTAGTAAGATACTAGCTTCCGTATTCGTGTTCGTATAGTAGTAGGATGCCAGCCAGGTCAAACCGAAGGGCAGTAACGTGCCTGTTCGTAATTGGTAGCAGTAGGGTGCAAGCCATTGAGGCCCGTATGCAAATTAGCGCGGAGTCTTGTTGTACTAGTTCAGAACCCTAGCGTCCTAGTCTACGTATGTATGTATGTATGTATATTCTATTATAGCCATGCACCATCTAGGGTATAGGCCGTTACAAAGCGCTAACTAAATACTTCCTGCCGTTAACATGCTTGCTCTAGTTTAGAAGCCAACTATAAGAATTATATATATCCATTACCTAACACTATATTTAACTAAGGAAATAAAGGAAAGTAATGTGTTACTATTAGAAGAGAGTTAAAGTTTAGAGGCAAGCCTAAGTAAGTAGTTTTTAACGCCTTGTGTCTATAGGGCTATTCTAGCGTTATACGCTTCTTAATCGGCGACGTACTAGTAAAGGCATGTGTAAAGGAGGCTCGTGGTATATTTAGTTAGATAATTTAAGGAGGAATTCTTAAGAGTTTTTGCTTATTAACGTCGGCTTTTATACTTTCTATATTTTATACGCTTAGGTATAAACGTTTAATTTCCTTTATAAATTCTATTATAGTTTTAACTACGCTAATGTCTAGCTTCTAGCGCTTAATTGGGCCATTAATATTCCTGCCTCCTTCTTATCTACGTAAGTAGCCTCCTAATGCATATAATAGATCCCCAAATCGATCTCCATACTACTCTTTTAGTTTACTCCTCTACTATACCCACCTCCTATAAGAGAAGAGGAAGTGCTATATTAATTCTATAAGCCCATAGTTATATAACGCTATCTCTAATATATTAATTTTATAGAGGTATTCCTTTAGAAATAACTTGCCGGTCTATAGCTATATAAAAATAGCAGCTTTAAAGCTAATTAGCTGCTAGTATAATCCTACAGCCTTTCTAAGGTAGAGTGCTACGTTAATTTTCCTTATAAACTTGCCCGTATTAGATCTTCCCAATAAAAGCGGTCCTATTATTATTTTAGCTCTTTTTAAAGCTTACGTTATAAGGTACCATAGAAGGCCGTCTCTCTATAGTAGCTCCTCGCTCTCTAATCTCGTCGCTACTTTAGTAAGCTTATTGGCCTTCTTATTTCCTATAAATCCTAAGTAGCCTAGAATCTAGTATAGCGTAATATTATTTAGCTAAAGCTTCTTTAAGATCTCTATAACTATTTTTCGGCAGGCTCTAGCCCTCTA
This sequence comes from Cenococcum geophilum 1.58, assembly GCF_001692895.1. Taxonomy (NCBI): domain Eukaryota; kingdom Fungi; phylum Ascomycota; class Dothideomycetes; order Gloniales; family Gloniaceae; genus Cenococcum; species Cenococcum geophilum. The sequence continues at coordinate 2,574,494 of NW_027137572.1, read as the reverse complement.
GCTCTATACTAATAGTAACGCTAATTACGAGTCGGAGAATATTCTTATACTAAAGGTAGGTATTAAAAAACCTGCTTAATTAATAGCCGTGCACGTAGGGTCCTATGGCTAGTTAGCTGCCTCGCTAATTACTAGAAGCTCTATAAGGTAGGCATTAGCCTAATTAGAGCTTACCACCGTTTTTAAAAGCGTTACTTTAGATGGCGTAGCATATACGCTAATTCCTGCCCTACTATTACGCACTAATATATTAACGTATATATTAACCTATCCTAGCTTATAATCTTTAATAATAGCTTAAGCATATTCTTCGTCCTTATATATTACTATATTAGGTTTAGCCACCTATAGTGGGCAAGTATACGGTTTAACCTTTAGCACCCTATTTACCTAGACATCCTTATATATCTCTACTATCCTCTAAAGTGGCAACCTGTGCCGTCTATAGAGCCTCTATCTTTAAATTATCTAATATAGGTATAATTTACCTAGTTTATAGATTAACACCTAAAACGCGATGGCCTAGTTACGTAGCCTTTATTTAAGGGGGAGCAAGCCAGCTTTTACCTCCGCTATTAGTAGAGTAATGGTACGAAACCCCCTAATAATAGCTTATGCCGTAATCCTCTGCGTCTATTAGAGGAGCTATATTAGCTCTTATATCGTAAGCGGGTACTATATTAGCGATGTGTAGTCTACTACTAGTAGGACCAAGCTCTTAGCTAGTTGTTTAACGCTCTTAGGCTATAGTCCCTTTAATCTACGTAACATTAGCGCTACTTTAGTGGCTTTACCTGCCTTATCTATTAGGTATACCTTAAACCTTAGCTCCTTATTAAGAATTACCCTAAAGATTTTAACTTCCTATATTAGGGGAATTCCTTTTCCTTTAAATTAGAGCGGTGTGGTAGCATCCCTACCCGCTTCTTTATATCTAGTAAGGTAGATAAATAACGTTTTCTTTACTTTAAATTAAGCTCCACTAGTCCTTTCCTATTTCTTAAGCATTGGTATAATCTCGCCCTAAATAATATACGTGTTTTCCTCCGCTATAGGGCCTATAACCTATACTAAGTAGTTGTTAACAAAGGCTATAGAGCTGCCCTTTCTAGGTGTGCTTTATATAAAATCCACATTAAAGAATAGAAAGAGTATTAGGGCTAGTACTAATCTCTACGGAAGACCCGCTTATAGGAGCGCCTATACCTCTAATATATATCTGTTAACTAGAATATATATAACGGAACCTTGTAGCAGGAACTACAATGGGTTCTGTCAATAGGCTAGGTATATAGGTGTGCGAATAAGTTAACAACGTAATAACAACTGGTGGAGTGGTTGCCTAACAGATTAACTCTAATTATATTCTAAGAATTACTATAAGGAAGGAACTATCTAGGTAGGGACTAAGGGTCCTTAAATACATAACCGTACTCCTAAGAAAGTCGTTATTCTGTCTGCTCTGCCTACTCTGTTTGCTTTATTATAGATCTCGCAGATTATATAGATTATATAGATTACATTACGTAACTCTACTTACTATTCCTCGTTATATAGTTCCACGGGTTCTATCTTAAACCGTACTTATATTAACTAACTAGCTTCTTCTAACTCTTCTCTAAGTAGTTATAACATTGTACTTAAAGCGTCCGTAACACCATCTCCCTCCTCTTTATTTTTATTTTTAAAGATTCCTAGTATCTCTAGGTCGTTTACTAGAGGTATAATATCCGTCTAATTAATCTGGTTAATATTGTTACTTATAATGCCTAAAGCATCTTCTTTTTTATCTATAGCTCGTCGGTCTCGTACCGTTGCTACGATATTATTACTTAGTGAAATTATACTATCTCCTTATTCTTATTATGCGAAAGAAGGGTTAGTCTATATTACGCTAGCGAGTCCTTTATTTTAGCAACCCTTTTTATATTTAGAGTGCATTAAAGCAAATATTTAATTATCTTGCGATATTCGCTCCGTTTCTAACGCTAAGTATGCGTATCCTATTACTCTTAATAGTTTCTAAGTTCCCTAAGTAATTTATTATAGGGTCTTATGTTTAATCTACTGCTATAAAGCTTAATAATAAACTGTCTGTCGCCTTGGCGGAACTTTATTATTTACGTAACGCTAAGAAGGAGGCTACTAATGCTTAGTAATAAGCCTTTGATTCCCGTCTAGCTGCGTTTACTCAGCTAATTTATCTTAAGAAAGTTTGTAAGAAGGTTCGTTTTAAGAAGTAGAAACTCGTAAAATAAGGTTTATAGAAACTTAGCAATAAAAGAACGGATTCTCTTCTAATAGTAAAGGAAACAACTCTAAGTAGTTTGGCAGTCGCTCTTCCTAGGTCCCCCTTAGGTAACTTATTTTTTGGCAATTCTTCTTTATTAATGCTGCCTGACCTTTTCTCTTCTAATACTCCTATACCTTCCCTATAGCGTTCTTTAGGTTCTCTAGTGGTTCCTAGGTAGTCTTATTATAGCCTATCTACTTTATTTCGTACTATATTTTATTATTAACGTCCTTATAACTAATAATCTTTAAAACTTACTATTTGTCTTCTTATTGCCCTCTATACGTGTCTGCTTTATAAACTAGTAGCTTTATATTCCTATATACTAGCTCTAGCATCGCGATATGCTATATAGGGTAGATTTTTATTTTAGCTGGTAGGTCTAGCTTAAATATAACTAGTGAAATCCTCTATATAATTTTAAAAGGTCCTAGTCTAACATAGTCTAACTTCTTACTTAGTTGTCGACTTTTGAAATTTTTATGTAGTAGCTATACTTTATCCCCCTTCTTAAGATCTAGTCCCTTAGATCTCTTAGCGTTGTAGTACCTTTTTATTTTCTATTATACCACCTTAGCTGTTTCTATAAGGTTTGCATAAAGATTTATTAAATTCTCTATCCTTTACTTAGCTGTGCTACTTGTTTTTTTTACTTAATATAGTAATAATAAGGTCTTCGGCTTATATCCATAATTTGCCTTAAATAGTAACGTACCTATTTCTTCTTATGGTGTTGTATTGTATACAAACTATATAACTGGTAATAGCGATACCCAATTATTCTATACATAATTAATATAATACCTTAGATAGTGTTCTAGTGTCTAGTTTAGTCTTTCCGTTTAACCGTCTATCTGTGGATAATATACGGTAGAAGTTGCTGCTTAAACTCCTTACTCTGCTAAGAATACTTCCTAAAATACTACTACGAATCTTAAATCTCTATCTGATATAATTTTGCTTAGTGCTCTATATCTTATAAATACTTCTTTAATATAGATTCTAGCAATATCTTCCGCTAATATTTCTTCTATATATGCTATAAAGTATCCCTACTTTATAAGCTTATCTATTATTACTAAGATCGCGTTATAATCTTATCCGGTAATAGGATCTCTTAATTTTAGCAACTTAATAATAAAGTCCTATAATATAACCTCCTATAGTCTCTCTGGTATTTTAACAGGTTATAGCCCTCCGTATAGCTTATGCCTTATTAGTTTATTTCTTTGGCAATTTAGATATTCCTTTATAACTTACCTTACTAGTCCCTAGATTCCATTAATAATATACTTCTCTTAAAGTCTTAACACTAAGCCTATAGCTCCGTTGTGTCCTTAAGTTAGTTCCTTATAAAATAACTTAATAAACTCCTTTACGATAGACCTTGGTATATACATCGCTTTTCGATTTTTATATTGCTCTAAGTCTAAATCCTCTATCTATGCGTTTTAGATCTTCTATGTCTAATCACTCTCTAGTAATTCGTAGATCTGTTCTTCTTATATTACTATAATTTTTAGATAATTATATCTAATTAATCTATTTACATCTTTTTGTAACAAAGCCCCTAATGGCTTTTCGTTACTTTATAGTTTAGCTTTTCTACTTAAAGCATCTGCTCGTGCATTTTCTGTACCCTTAGTATACTAAATTTTAAAATAATATTCTATAAGCATTTCTGCCCATCTAACTTGCCTTTAATTAAGTTCTTTTATTATTAGGAACCCCGTTAGGTTCTTATAATCTATTTTAACTATAAATAGTTTTTTAATACCTTATAAGAATGCTCTTTATTTCTTAAGTACTATAACTATACCTAATAACTCCTTATTATAGATGTTATAGTTTAACTCTAGTGGTGTTATCTTCCGACTATAGTATACTACTAGGTGCCATTTATCCTTATATTTCTATAGAAAGTACGCCCCTAGTATATAGTCTAATATATCCGTTTCTATAACCGTCTCTAGCTTTAGTTAGTAGATTTTAAGAACTAGTTCCTAGGTAAATAACTATTTAACTTTCTTAAATAGTTCCCTTTGTTCCTCTCCCTATACCTATAGTTCCTCTTTCTTTGTTAATCTTGTAAACGGCTTAATATCCTTTAACTATTAAGCTATAAACCTTCTATAGTAATTGCAAAACCCTAGAAACGATCTTAACTGCGTTATATTCTCTAGTTCTTGCCAATTTACTATAGCCTTAATCTTCTTTAGATCTATGCTAAGTTAGCCTAGTTTAATAATAAATCTAATAAAATCTGTCTTCCTAGTAAAGAACTTATATTTCTTAATTGCTACTAGCATCTGTTCTTCTTATAGTCTCTTTAAAACCTATTTAACGTGTTCTCTATATTCTTTCTTACTTATTAAGTAAATAATAATATCGTTAAGGTATGCTATAACAAATTTATCCAAGTATTCTCTTAATATATTGTTAATACGCTTTTAGAATATTGCTAGTGCGTTTATAAGCCTAAATTGTATAACTAATAGCTTATATAGTCCTTCCTTTAACCTAAAGGCTGCCTTTTATTCGTTACCTTTCTTAATTTTAATCTAATGGTACGCCCATCTTAGATCTATCTTTGTAAAGATTTACGCATTACTAATCCTATCTTAGATTTCGCTAATTAAGGGTAAAGGATACCTATCCTTTCTTATAATGCTGTTTAACTATTTATAGTTAATATATAGCCTAAGTTTTCCATTTTTCTTTAGTACGAATAGTACTGGATAACCCGCTAATGACTATAATGGTCTAATATATCCCTTTTAAAGATTTTCCTAAATAAACTCTTTTAATGCTTTACCTTCTTCTTTAGTAAGCTTATAGATTAGAAAGAACCTTAGACTTATTCCTAGTTCTAACTCTATCTTATAGTCCTATACTATATACTCTAACAGCTTTTTACTTTCTAGTAACTATAACTTTTTGCTATATTTGTGGTATCTTTTTAGTATATAACTTAATCCTTAATTAGTTTCTTTATATATCGCTCTAACTTAGTACTATACTAACTTAGTTTATTATTATATCTTATGGCGTTAAGTATTTCTAATGTTGACCTAACCTATAACCTAATTAATCTTTAGATTATATTCCTGTAACTAAGGCATTTCTAATATCGCCTTATTATTCCCTAATAGTAATATATTAAAAGACATCTTAATTTATCTCCCTTTAATAGTTAACTAAATAGGTCCTATTTTAAGATTAATAATACCTCCTTTATAGGCTATTAGATCTCTTAAAATCGTTACTAATAGATATGGGTGCTCTTTCTTTCTGTGTGGTAGCCCTATTCTTTTAACTACTATTAGTAATATATGGTTCCTTATTACTCTACTATCTACTAATACTTTAAACTATTAATCTTACTACTTAACTTATAAATTTAGGTGTTATTTTTAAATTCCTTTAAGGGTTTAAGGCTCTACTACTAGTTCCCTCTAGTTTTGTAGGCCTCTACTTTTCCTAACTATTGGCTGCTTAATCCCGTTTATACTTAGTCTACTTTTAGCTAATACTTAGTTCGCTTTTTGTCTTTAATATACTATAGATAGGTGTTCTTTAGATATTCCTACTATTATCGTCTATTTAGGCATTCTTCCGTAAGGAATCTTTTTAGTTAAAGTGTTAAGTCTCCTAACTCCTAAACTTCTACTAGATGCCAGCCGTGTATATACTTAGCATTTTTATACTATTGCTTATCTGGCGCCTAATATATCCTTATAAAGTATTTCCAATTCTTCTCCTTTGGATTTCTATGTATATTATATATATCGTCTACGCATATAATCTATAATAGCGTGTAATGTACTAGGTGCTTTGGGTTAACTCTTAACTTGTCTTTATCTTTAAGTTTAAACCTTTACCGTGTTAATCTAAACGCTATAACTTTATTTATAGGTACTAAGATATATCTCTCGCTTTTCTAGTCCTCTAATTGTTCCTTTAGATCCTTTAATATTATTATTAAGGCTCCCTTAATATAATTTATTGCTTTTTCCGTAATTAGGTGGTCTTAGATAACTCTTTCGTCTAACTATATGTAGAAATCTTCCCACTTATCGTTATGTCGTTGCCTATACTACTTTTGGTATAGCTACTAGAGTGTATATAGTTTGTCCATAAGGAAGTATCTTCTTATTACTACATTATAACAGCCTTTAGTATATTATTTCTTAAACCTAGTTAGAATCCCTAAATCCTCTTCTTGTTCCAGTTTAGTAAGCCACTTAGCTCTTAGTATGCCTGCTCTCGGCCTATTAGTAATTCTTTGTATAGGTGCTCTGTCCCTTATACGTCCTAATGTGCTAGATTTCTTATCTAGTTTCTGTTCTTGCTATGCAGTAATTCTTACTCTAAATTCTGCTATAGTTTCTTTCTTTTTGCGTCTTATAAGTGGATCCTTAAAGTCTTCGTGCTTCTTAATCGCGGTATTAAACTTTTAATCTTTAGGCTAAATACCTTATTTACCTAGTAAGTCTTCCGGGTCTATTTATTTGTCTTTTAGTCTAACTACTGTTTATATTACAGATTCTCTAATTTATAAAGAAGCCTCTTGCCTCTTACTTATGGGTGTCCTTACTTATACTCCAAATTCTTAACCCCTTAGATTTTTTAATCCTGAGCTCGCTTCTTTCTTAAGCTTAGCTCTAGCCTTAGTTTAACTAGGCTTTACTAATATCCTCGTCTCGTCTTAAGAGTCCTAGATCTTACTTATCTCGTCTTAAGAGTCTTATACCGTTGGGAATTCTTATCCCGAGCTTATTCGTATGTCTTTAAACTAAGCTACTGCTCTGCTCTATCGGTTTTCGTCTATTATAGGTCACTAAGTATGCCTTATCTCATCTTAAGAATCTTAGTCGTCTCTTATCTCGTCTTAAGAATCTTAAGCCTTTGGCCTTTTACCTTTATCGAGTGGTAAGCTAGCACTAGCAGTCGTCTGCTTGCTTAATTGTCTTTAGATATTACTCCTTCCGTCTTATAAAGCAATAGATGCCGTATCTAACGGTATTATAATGCCCGTTATTAAACCTTACTCTATAGCGGTCTTAGTTTCTGCTTCTATTGCGTCATTAAGATTCGGATACCCCTAGTTAGTTTCTTTACTATCCTTATTACTACTAATTAATAAGTACTCTAACTCTATTGTTATTATTACTAATTATTATCCGCACGTTGCTATCCCTTAACACGGCAATTTGGGTCCTTAGGTTATCGATAAGAATCAACCAATTGGAAAAGCTGGGTTAATGTAAATATCCAATTAAATCCAGTCGTCAATATAAGCGAACTTGGCAAAGGACCCTGCCGTGTTAAGGGATAATATCTTAATTTAGCTTATAGAGTTAATCTTTTTCTTTATCTAACTCTCTGGTTCCTCTAAGTCCTCTTAACTTTAGCTCTTATGGCCAATAGCTTACACCATACTTAGCGTCTTTATAAATTTGGTATACGTTATTATAATAAAACGCAAAACTTTAGATTAAATATTCTTTTGTTCCTCGTAGTATACTATTATCCCTTTATATATATGTGTTATATACTATTAGTCTAGTTCCCTTTACCGTATAGTAACTCTAACCACTTCTATAATCTCTGGCGAAATAACCCTATTTTCTGTAATTTATGCAAGCTCCGTCTCTAAACCATTACTTTTACTATAGAGTCCACTTAAACGTCTTCTACTACTAAGATCCTTAGTTTAGCCTTTGCTCCTTAGTCCTATAATTACTTAATCCTTAACCTCTAGGTTTCTATAGTTTCTTACTCTATCTCTTATAGGTTTCTTTAGTACTACTTAGGTCTATTAGCTCTACGCTATACTATAGTTTTTAACTTAGCTTTAGTTATTGCGTACTTTACGCCTTATATAACTATAGAACTCTATCCTAACCTCTCTTAGTCTGTTCCCTTTAGTAGATCCTATTATTGATCTTTATTACTTAATCTATTAGTTCCCTTAGGGTATCCGTATCTTCTATTAGGATAATTACGTCCTAGACTTTAGCCTTAAGTCCCTATTTATACTATGCCATAAGCGCCTTATTATTCCACTTAACCTATATCGCTAGTGTTTAGAACTACGTTGTATACTTAATTGCTAAGGTTCGCTACGTAATATCTTAAAGTTTTCTTTCCGCTATAGTTATTGCCTCTAGGTTTCTAAATATTTATATAAGTCGTTCCACGAATCTATTCCAGCTTAAAAATATAAACTATACCTCTTAGTTTATAGTTATTATTCTATTCGCTTATATCTTTATAAGGTAAGGCTTAAACCATTTAAGTGCTCTTCCTAATAAGAATAAGCCTGTATACGCTATTTGATCTATAGGTATCGCCAGCTTCGCTCCCTCTTATATAACCTTAAAGTGCATTTATATAAGGAATCCTTTAAGCTTTAATCTCTTTCCTAAGAATCTTTTAATTAATGGTAACTTAACCTTTACTGCGCCTATCCCATTAATCCTATTTTTAAGTATCGCATTATTCTCTATTAACTGGTTAACTATCTCTTATAACTGTCCTACTGTTACAGGTTATTGCGAGTCAGTGTCTGCTATACTAGTGTCGTTACCTAATCTTAAAGTAGTTACCGCCGTTAATGGCGTTGTAGTGGCTGCTTTTGGTGGCATATTGTTTGACTTATTAAACCGTAACTATAGTAATGATTGTGTAACGGAACCTTGTAGTAGGAACTACGATAGGTTCTGTTAATAGGCTAGGTATATAAGTGTGCGAATAAGTCAATAACGTAATAATAACTGGTGGAGTAGTTGCCTAATAGATTAACTCTAATTATATTCTAAGAATTACTATAAGGAAGGAACTATCTAGGTAGGGACTAAGGGTCCTTAAATACATAACCGTACTCCTAAGAAAGTCGTTACTCTATCTACTCTACCTGCTCTGTTCGCTTTATTATAGATCTCGTAGATTATATAGATTATATAGATTACATTACGTGACTCTGCTTACTATTCCTCGTTATATAGTTCCACAGGTTCTATCCTAGACCGTGCTTATATTAACTAACTAGCTTCTTCCAACTCTTCTCCAAGTAGTTGTAACATTGTACTTAAAGCGTCCATAATAATATAGGCTTAACGGTTTATATAAAAGTCCTATACCTATTATATAATCGTTTAAGGTATCTAACGCTGCCGTAATTTCCTAATTTCTGGCTCTATGGCCACATTATTATACGCACCCTTAATATTAAATAATACTAAAGATAGCGTCTTCTTTCCTCTTTATACTCTAAATACGTCCTTATAGAGATATAATAGCGTATATATCGTTAACCTTTGCTTTCTAGCTCTAAAGTATATCTTAGGTAGTAGGCTGTGTTCCTCTACTAGGTATCCTCTTCGCTACTAGCAATTTAAATACCTTTTCTAGCGTTAGGAGGAGGAAGATCGGCCTATAGTTGTTTGCTACTATATAGTCCCCCTACTTCGGCTTCTATAGCGGTATAATCTTTACTACCTTTTATTTCTATAGTACTTTTTCTATCTTAAGTAATTTAGTAAAGAGAGTAGTAATTTTACTACTTAGTATAGGCTATAACTCTCGCCACATCCTAGCTAGTAGGCCGTTCCTTTTAGGAGCCTTATTTAGGCTAGCCCTAAATACAGCCACCTTAACCTTATATTTAGCAATAGGCTCCTACGGCAATTAGTTATAGCTAGCCATAGTATCCTCCTCTTATTTACACGGTAGTGGGACTAGAAAGAATATCTAGAGTAGTTCTCTTATAATATTATAGTTCTTTGTAATAACCTCTCCCTACCCTTTAGCCTTCTTATCGGCAGTATTCTAGTAAACGCGGATATAGCCTGCGGATTAAGGTATTTTAACGCTTTCTATATATTATTACTATTACTAAGGAATTCGTCCTAATAGAGCTTCCTATATCGCTGAATAGTCCTATAAAAGAGCTTCTTTGCTTTTACTATAATATTATATAGTTTAAAGTCATCCCTTTCTTACCTTCGCATCGCACTATTTCTATTTCTTTAGTATATATATAACTTCCTTAGCGTTATAAGGTCTTTATTCTACTATCTTTTTATATATAGTAATAGCTTAGCTTACTAGTAGTGTGCTTTAAGGGCTTTATTAACCCACCTATTAAGGTAGTTAACTATTTTATCTATATCTTTTATAGGGAATCCTATCTCTTTCTATTGCTCTACGTTTTTTTAAATCTTATCCTAGTTTATATTCTTAATAAGTAGCCTCTTCTAGTTTTCCTGCGTATCTATATTAACCTAAAAGCTAGTATAGATAGCTCTGTAGTTTAACCCATACTTATACTCCTAGATAGCGCACTTTATTAGTTTATTCGCTAGGCCTAGGGTTGCAAGTATAAAATTAATTATTAATGTTTACCTCGCGTTGCTCTTAAATATAGGTACTCTTACTAGAAGTAGGCTTTAGAGTAACTAATCCGCTATAAAGTTAATAATTGGCGTGCTTTTTTCCTGCGTTAATATAATACTAATATAACTTCCCCCCTATAGCGGATTATACTAATTAAAGTCACCTATAATTACTACCTTAGTATATAGGTCGCGCAATAGTTTACCCTAGATTAGACTATTAATTATCTTTAGCCTACTAGAGAGCTCCTCTAGGTTCTCTTCCTTAGTTCTTCTTAAATATCTATTTAGAATATATACTAACACAATTATAAGTCTCCTTTAGCCGATATACGCCACTACTACTATAATATCTGCTAAATCTACCTATAGCTATATAGCTGCTAGCTCTCTAAATGCCTAGATATATAACCTAACTAGGGAATACCGCTACTACCTGCCTATTAGGACAAACCTTATCTACTAGGGGTTTAAGCTAGCCAGTACCACTTCCCTATTTAAAAAAAAAGTAGTAAGGCTCCTAGCCTAGAATAAAGTGGAAGTTTACTAGCACTTCGTTATTATATAGCGCATACTACGCTTCCCTATACTTCTTTATATTCGCCTAAAGGATCTAAAGTTCTCTATTTATAGCACTGTTGTATAAAAATCCTATCTATCTTTTTCCTATATGCTAGGCATTTACGGTATAATACTTAGTAAGGACCCTAGCAGTTTACACAGTATAGATTAACTGTCTTATACTAAAGATAGCCTTCCCACCTATATATTTTGCACGTATTAGGTTACGTATAGTCTTTAGCCCTATATCTAAACCTTTTATATTTATAGCATGCTATAGGGGTGCGTTGCTCCTTAAATAGTAATATAATAATTACGCCTCCCTTAAATAATATATTATCCGATATAAGCAGCTTCTCTATATCCTCCTTTATTGCCACTTTAATAATTACTAATATATGCTAACCGCGCGGCCTTAGTTATCCTAGCCATCTCATTATATATACCTTTACACCATTCTCTACCCCAAAGCGCTCTATAGCTGACTAACTTACTTTTCTACTATTAATATCTATCGCTAAAGGTACTTTAACCTAGTCCGCCTTAACCGTATACTACTTAGGTCCAATAAGCCTCGCCCTAGGGATATGCGGTTTAAGCTATTAAGCAGTTATCTGCCTAAACGTAGCTTCTTTATCTTTTTCCACTAAGAATCTAATAATGCTCGCGTTGTCGCTTATTTGCCATATACGGAAGTCCTTAAGTATAGCTCCCGTAAGCCCCTTAACATCCTTTATACCTTATATAATGGTTTACTTTACTACTTTAGTAGTAGCTACCTTTTTTATTGCCTCCTTACCCGCTCGGCTAATATCTATTACTAGTTACTAATTAGGTTCCTTAGGGTTCCTAGCGCTTATTATTTATAGCAAAGTTATCTTTAACCCTACTATACCTCCACTGGCTGCTACTAATGCCTATAATTATGTTAGAGCTAAAGGAGTATTTAGTTGCGCTTATAGGGACCGGATAGCCTTTTAGAGTTCGGCGTTTTGCTTTTTAAAGTTTTGCTATTCCGATTTAATATCTACTAAGTTATTTTTAATACTCTTAATAATACTATTCTGGTTTATAATAATATTGCTCTGCTATACTATAGTTTCTTTAAGGCTTTTAATAAGTCGATAAAATTCGTTATAATTAGTACCTCCTCCTTTACGTTTAGGTAAGGTAAAGACTCTTACTATAGGGAATAAAGGTAGTATATGCTGTGTAGCTTATAGTCCGGTTTATAGTGCGAATATCTACTATTTAAACTGTGCTAATCTTTAGGATTGTATCCTTAGTAACTGCTAGGCCTCTTGCACTTTCGCGCCCGGTTTCTTTAGACGTCCTCTTAGTGGAGCTACTGGTGGGTCTAGAGGTGGTATTGCTAATACGCGTTTAGGGGTCGAAGCAGCTATTGGGGCTTTAGGGCTTCGTTCAGTGGGTCGTAGGGGCCGCCTTATAGCGGGAACTAGCTAAATAAAAGACTAGGATTTGATTAAAAGAATGTCCGAGATAAATATCCTCCTCTTTTAAAAGTTTTCTACGCCTTTCTACGCTACCTTAATAAGGGTCGTCCTAGTCTATAAGGGGGTAACCTAAGCGGGCCAGTAGCGCTCCCTGCTAGCGCTAGCGTGGTTTTAGCCACATTAAGCGTAATTTATAAGCCAAAGAAGCAGCTAGAGCACAACCTAGAGGTAATATAAAATAATTAAAATGCTATAACAGAAATATACATCTTAAAATGCCGAATCTTATACGCCGGAATAATGGCTACTACTTACCTCCACTTCTTCGCTATCCGGTCCTTTAATAGCTAGGAACCCCATAAGCGTAATATTGCATTTACCCTTAATCGCTACGCTAGTTGGACTTATAAGAAGATTGGCAGCTCTCTTGGTGTCTCTTATACTGCAATTTCTGCCTCTCTTTAAAAGGATACTTGGACTCCTTAAAAGCAGAGAGAAAGGAAGCCGAATATTAATACCCTAATATAATAGCGCTTAATTACACAAGTAAAGCGGGATTGTTGGCACCGATAAAAGTCCTTTAAGGAGATTGCCTTTCTTAAAGGTATATCTGCCTATAAGCGATCCTTATACAACACCTTTAAAAGGGAGGGCTACTTTCGCCGTATTGCCACAGAGAAGCCCCTTATTACACCTAAACAACGAGAGACTTAGCTAAAATGGGCCTATTCTTACCTTAAATAGACTTCTAAGATATAGGTAGTAGTAATTTGGATAAATAAGGCTTTTATTTAAACCGGTAAAGGCTAGATCTTTATTACTAGATATACTAAGGAGAAATATAATATTAATTATTGTGTCCCTAAATTTAGGGGCTACTTAAGCTAGATAATTTATAGTAGCATCTCCTATAGAAATAAGGGGCCGTTAGTTATTTTTAAAAAGGACTAGTTAATTAAGCTTAGGTATAAAAAGAAGACAATAAATAGCGACGTATATTATACGTATATATACCCTAATATTAAGGCTTTTATATAGGAGTTATAGCAAATACTATAACACCAGCCTATTCTTATAGAGGATAATGCCTTAATTTACTTAGTAAAAGTAACGCGCTTAGCCTAGAAGTAGAATGGCTAGTAAATTCCCCTAATTTAAACCTAATTAAGAATATCTAAAGGCTATTAAAGGGGAAAATATAACGCCGATTTCCAATAATAAAGGAGAAAGTTAAAAGGTACGCAAAGGAGGAATGGGAGAAGCTTAAGCCTAAAGAATTTAAAAAGTATATAGGTAATATAAGGAAGCGTTGCCTTACTATAATTGCTGCAGATAGGGGGCTAACAAAATACTAAATAAGCACTATTTTTAATGTGGTAATATGGCGATATAAGTACTAGCAAAGGCGCTTACAGGGAGCGCTGCTGGCCCGCTTAGGTTACCCCATTATACCTATAGCCAGTAGCTCCTACTTCTACCCTATAGGCGTAGAAAGGTATACTTCGCGACTAGTAGCCCTAGGCCCGCTAGATATATAAAAGGGGATCTAAATATAGTGTTACGGAAGTGGGCATGAGTTAGAATATAATATACTAAATGGGGTAGTAATTAAAGAAGGCTATATATATTACGGACGCTTTAAGTACAATATTATGACTACTTAGAGAGGAGTCGAAAGAAGCTAGTTGGTTAATATAAGTACGGTCTAGGATAGAGCTAGTAGAACTATATAATAAGGAATGGTAAGCAAGTTATATAATATTATACGCAGTGTACGTAGTGTATGAAGGAAACGTATATATAATATGTATAACACATATATTATGTATAAAAAGGATTTTATAGAAGTACGGTTGTATATTTAAAGACCTTTAGTCCCTACCTAGATAGTTCCTTCCTTATAGTAATTCTTAGAATATAATTAGAGTTAATCTATTAGGCAACTACTCCACTAGTTATTATTACGTTGTTAACTTTAATTTGCATTACCTATATACCTAGCCTATTAACGAGCTTATTGTAGTACCTGCTACAAGGTTCCGTTATATAATTACTACCTAGTTACGGTATTAAATATAGAAAGTTAAACAATATGCCACTAAAAGCAGCCACTATAACGCCATTAACGGCAGCAACCACTTTAAGGTTAGGAGGTAACACTAGTATAGCAGATACTAACTTATAACAACCTATGACGGTTAAATAACTATAAGAGATAGTTAACTAGTTAATAGAAAATAATGCGACACTTAAATAAAGGATTAACGGGATAGGGGTAGTAAAGATTAAGTTACCTTTAATTAAGAGATTCTTAGGAGAGAGATTAAAGCTTAAAGGGTTCCTTACGTAAATGCACTTTAAGGTTACGCAAGAAGGAGCGAAACTGCTAATATCTATAGATTAAATAGTATATGCAGGACTATTTCTATTAGGGAGGGCACTTAAATAGTTTAAGCGTTATCTTATAGAAATATAGGCAAATGGAATAACAACCACTAATTAAGAGGTGCGGTTTATATTCTTAAGCTAGAAGGGGTTGACGGAGCGACTTATACAAATATTCGGATATTTAGAGGTAGTAACTATAACGGAAAGAAAACTCTAAAATATTACGCAATAAACCTTAGTAATTAAGTATATAATATAGTTCTAGATATTAGCTATATAAGTTAAGTGGAATAATAAGGCGCTTATGGTATAGTATAAATAGGGATTTAAGGCTAAAGTCTAGGATGTAATTATCCTAATAGAAGATATGGATACTTTAAGGGATTTAATAGATTAAGCGATTAAGATTAATAATTGGATCTACCAAAGAGAATAGGCTAAGAGAGGCTAGGATAAAGTTTTATAGTTATATAAGACGTAGAGTACGTAATAACTAAAGCTAAGTTAGAAACTATGGTATAGCGTAGAGCTAATAGACCTAAGCGGTACTAAAGAAACCTATAAGAGATGGAGTAAGAAACTATAAAAACTTAGAGGTTAAGGATTTAGTAATTATAGGACTAAAGAGCAGAGGCTAAACCAGGGATCTTAATAGTAAAAGATATTTAGGCGGACTCTATAGCAAAGTTAGTGGTTTAGAGATGGAGCTTATATAAATTGCGGGAAATAAGGTTACTTCGCGAAAGATTATAAAGATAGTTAGAGTTATTATGCAATAAAGGGAACTAAAGTAGTAGAAGATATATACGTATAGAGGGATAATAGTATACTACAAGGAACAAAAGAATATTTAATTAGAAGTTTTGCGTTTTGTTATAACAACATATGCCGAATTTATAAAGACGCTAAGTACGGCGTAAGCTATTGGCCATAAGAGCTAAAGTTAAGAGGACTTAAAGGAACTAAAGAGTTAGATAAAGAATAAGATCGACTCTATAAGCTAGATTAAGATATTACAGCAACGTGCGGATAAAGATTAGTAATAATAATAATAGAGTCGGAGTACTTATTAATTAATAGTAATAAGGAAGATAAAGGAACTAACTAGGGGTATCTAAACCTTAATAATGTAATAGAAGCAGAGACTAAGACCGCTATAGAGTAAGGTTTAGTAACGGGCATTATAACACCGTTAGATACAGCATCTATTGCTTTATAAGACGGAAGGAGTAATATCCAAAAAGGATTAAGTAAGTAGACGACTACTAGTACTAACTTACCACTTAATAAAGGTAAAAGGCCAAAGGCTTAAGATTCTTAAGACGAGATAGGGTATACCTAAGGACCCACAATAGATAAAAACCAATGGAGTAGGGCAGTAGCTTAGTTTAAAGATATATAAATAAGCTTGGGACAGAGTTTCCCATAGGTATAAGACTCTTAAGATGAGATAAGAACACCTAAGCTTAGTTAGACTAAGGTAGGAGCTAAGCTTAAGATAGAAGTAAGCTTAGGATTAAGAATCTTATAGAACTAAGATTTTAATGTATAAATAAGGACTATTAACAAGATTAAGAAGTAAGAAGACTTTAGGGATCTACTTATAAGACGTAAAAAGAAAGAAACCATAGAGGAATTTAGAGCAAGAATTACCTTATAGTAAGAGTAGAAACTAGATAAGAGATCTAGTATACTAGGTCGTATAAGGGATAGAGCACCTATATAAAGAATTACTAATAGACCTAGAATAGGCACACTAAGGGCTAAGTGGCTTATTAAACTGGAAGAAGAAGAGGATCTAGGGATCCTAACTAGGTTTAAGAAACGACATATAAAAGGCTGTTACGACGTAGTAATAAAGAAATACTTTTTTACGGACAAGCCGTATATACTTAAAGGACTATACTAAAAGTGGTATAAACAACGATATAATAACGAGTGGGAAGATTTCTATATATAGTTAGATGAAAAAGTTATCTAAAACTACCCGATTATAGAGAAGGCTATAACTTACATTAAAAAAGCCTTAATTATAATATTAAAGGATTTAGAGGACTAAAGAAGTAAAAGGTAAATCTTAGTACCTGCAAACGAAGTTATAACGCTTAGATTAATATAAGAAAGGTTTAAACTTAAGGATAAAGACGAGCTAAGAGTTAACCTAAGACACTAAGTATATTACATATTGGTATAGATTATATATATAAATAATGTGTATAATATATATAGAGTACCTAAGGATAAGAACTAGAAGTATCTAGTAAGGATATATTAGGTACCGGATAAGGCAAAATATTAAAATACTAAGTATATATATAGTTAGCACCTAGTAGAAGTTTAAGGATAAGGGGACTTAATACTTTAACTAGGAAAATTTCTTACGGAAAAATGCCTAGACGGATAATAGTGGTAGAAATGTTTAGAGAATACCTATCTATAGTATATTAAAGACAAAAAGCGAACTAAGTATTGGCTAAAAGTAGACTAGGCATAAATAGGATTAAGTAGCTAATAGTTAGGAAAAGTAGAGGCCTACGGAACTAGAGGGAACTAGTGGTAGGGCCTTAGACCCTTAAAGGAATTTAAGGTTAATACCTAAATTTATAAGTTAAATGGCAAGATTAATAGTTTAAGGCATTAATAGATAGTGGGGTAATAAGAAACTATATCTTACTAGTAGCAGTTAAAAGAATAGGGTTACCATATAGGAAAAAGGAGCACTTTTACCTATTAGTAATAATTTTAGGAGATCTAATAGCCTATAGAGGAGGCATTATTAATCTTAAAATAGGACCTATTTAGTTAACTATTAAAGGAAAATAAGTTAAGATGTCTTTTAATATATTACTATTAGGGAATAATAAGGCAGTATTAGGAATGCCTTAGTTATAGGAATATAATCTAAAAATCGATTAGATTACGGGTTAGGTTAATATTAGAGATACTTAATAATATAAGATGCGATAATAAGCCAAGTTAGTATAGTACTAAGTAGGAGCAACCTATAAGGAAATAGAGAAAGGGCTAAGCTATATACTAAAGAGATACTATAAGTATGGTAAGAAACTATAGTTATTAAAAAGTAAAAAGCTGTTAGAGTATATAGTATAGAACTATAAAATAGAATTAAAACTAGGAATAAATCTAAGGTTTTTTCTAATCTATAAGCTTACCGAAGAAGAAGGTAGAGCATTAAAAGAGTTTATTTAAGAAAACTTATAAAAGGGATATATTAGACCATTATAGTTATTAGCGGGTTATCCAGTACTATTTATATTAAAGAAAAATAGTAAACTAAGGCTGTGTATCGACTGTAGATAGTTAAATAGTATTACTAGGAAGGATAGATATTCTTTACCCTTAATTAGCGAAATCTAAGATAGGATAGGTAATGCGTAAATCTTTATAAAGATAGATCTGAGATAGGCGTACTATTAGATTAGAATTAAGGAAGGCAACAAATAAAAGGCAGCTTTTAGGTTAAAGGAAGGACTATATAAGCTATTAGTTATATAATTTAGGCTTATAAACGCACTAGTAATATTTTAGAAGTAAATTAATAATATATTAGAAGAATACTTAGATGAATTTGTTATAGTATATCTTAACGATATTATTATCTACTTAATGACTAAGAAAGAATACGGAGAATACATTAAATAGGTTTTAAGGAGACTATAAGAAGAATAGATGCTAGTAGCAATTAAGAAATATAAGTTCTTTACTAGGAAGACCAATTTTGTTAGATTTATTATTAAACTAGGCTAACTTAGTATAGATCTAAAGAAGATAGTGAATTAGTAAGAACTAAAGAACGTTACGCAGTTAAGATTATTTTTAGGGTTTTGTAATTACTATAGAAGGTTTATAGCGTAATGGTTAAAGGATACTAAGCTATTTACGCGATTAATAAAGAAAGAAGAACTATAGATATAGGGAAAGGAATAATAAGAACTATTTAAAGAAGTTAAAAGGTTGTTTACCTAGGAGCTAGTTTTTAAAATCTATTAACTAGGACTAGAGACGGTTGTAGAAATAGATGCATTAGACTTTATACTAGGGGTATACTTTATGTAAAAGTATCTAGATAGATAGCACCTAGTGGTATACTATAGTTGGAAGATAATACCACTAGAACTAAACTATAACATTTATAATAAGGAGTTATTAGGTATAGTTACAGCACTAAAGAAATAAAGAGCATTCTTATAAGGTATAGAGAAACTATTTATAGTTAAAATAGATTATAAAAACCTAATAGGATTCCTAACAATAAAGGAACTTAATTAAAGATAGGTTAGATGGGTAGAGATGCTTATAGAATACTATTTTAAGATTTAGTATACTAAGGGTATAGATAACACGCGAGCTGATGCGTTAAGTTAAAAGGCTAAACTACAGAATAATAAAAAGCCATTAGCGGCTTTACTGCGAAAAGATATAAATGGACTAATTAGATATAATTATCTAAAAATTATAGTAACTTAAGAAGATAAGTTAGAAAGAGTCTACGAGATATTAGAAAGCTTTTAGGTATAAAGAATTCTAGAAGTATAGCTAGAGGATCTATAGGCGGATATATATAAAAACTAAGAAGTAAAGTATATCCTAAGAAGCATAGCAGAGCACTTTATAAAATATTTCTATAAGGGACTAACTTAAGGATATAACGGAGCTATAGGCTTAGTATTAAGACTCTAAGAGGAGTATATTATTAACGGAATCTAGAGGATAGCTAAAAGGGTTACTAAAGAGTGTTTAGATTGCTAGAGGAATAAACTAATAAGGTATAAGCTATATGGAGGGCTATAACCTATTAAAATACTAAAAAGACTATGGGAGGTTATATTATAGGACTTTATTATTAAGTTACTAAGGTTAAGAGACCCTATTACTAGACGAGATTATAATGTAATCTTAGTAATAGTAGATAAGCTTATAAAGTGGGGATACTTTATAGCATATATAGAAGAAATATTAGTAGAAGATATCGCTAGAATCTATATTAAAGAAGTGTTTATAAGATACGGAGCACTAAGCAAGATTATATCGGATAGAGATCTAAGATTTATAGCAGTATTCTAGGAAGTATTCTTAGCAAAATAAGGAGTTAGAGTAGTAACTTTTACCGCATATTATCCGCAAATAGACGGTTAGATAGAAAGATTAAATTAGATACTAGAGCAGTATCTAAGATATTATATTAATTACGCACAAAATAATTAGGTATTATTATTACCAGTTATATAGTTTATATATAATATAATACTATAAGAAGGAATAGGCACTTTATTATTTAAGGCGAATTATAGATATAAGCTAAGAACATCGTTATTACCACGCTAAGTAAAGAAAATAAGTAGCACAGCTAAGTAAAGAATGGAGACTTTAATAAATCTTTATATAGACCTTGTAAAAACAGCTAAGGTAGTATAATAAAGAATAAAAGAATATTATAACGCTAAGAGATCTAAGGGACTAGATCTTAAGGAGGGAGATAAAGTATAGCTACTACACAAAAATTTTAAAAGTCGACAACTAAGTAAAAAGTTAGACTATATTAAACTAGGACCTTTTAAAATTATATAGAGGATTTTACTGGTCACGTTTAAGTTAAACCTACTAGCTAAAATAAAAATTTACCCTATATAGTACATTGTAATGCTAAAGCCAGTATACGGAGATATTAAGCTACTAATTTATAAAGAAGATATGTATAGAGGGCAAGAAGAAGATAAATAGCAAGTTTTAAAGATTATTAGTTATAAGGACGTAGATAATAAAATATAGTATAAGGTAAAGTAGATAGGCTATAATAAAACTACCTAGGAGCCACTAGAGAATCTAAAAAACGCTATAGGAAAGGTATAAGAGTATTAGAAGAAAATAGGTTAGGTAATATTAATAAAAAAGGATTACTAAAGAATAAGTTACCTAAGGGGGACCTAGGAAGAGCGACTGCTAAACTACTTAGAGTTGTTCCCTTTACTATAGGAAGAGAGTCGGTTCTCTTATTACTAAGTTCCTATAGACCTTATTTTATAAGCTTCCACTCCTTAAAATAGACCTTCTTACGAACCTTTTTAAGATAAAGAAGATGGGTAGATGCTATAATGCGAGTATTTAGGGCCTTCTATTCCGTATTATAAGAACGCTTAAGCTTAATAAGAGCCTATAACAGCTTACTATTAAGCCTTATAGTGGTAGATTAAATATGAGACCCTATAATAAATTACTTAGGGAACTTAATAACTATTAAAAGTAATAGGACGCGTATACTTAGCGTTAGAGATAGAGTAAACGTTATAGAACGAATAAATATTTACTTTAGTGCACTTTAAATATAAAGAGGGTTACTAGGAGGAAGGACTTACTAACCCCTTTTTCGCACAATAAGAATATAGAGATAGCATTATCTCACTAAGCGATAGTATACTAGCAACGGTGCAAGTATAACACTACGCTTGCGAAAAAGAAGGAGGTTTAGAAACCTTAGACGATATAATAAGTAATAATATTAACTAAATTAATTAGACGGATATTACACCTCTAATAAACGACCTAGAGATATTTGGAATCTTTAAGAATAAAGATAAAGAGGAGGGAGATAGTGTTATAGACGCTTTAAGTATAATATTATAACTACTTAGAGAGGAGTTAAAAGAAGCTAGTTAGTTAATATAAGCACGGTCTAAGATAGAGCCGGTAGAACCATATAATAAGGAATAGTAAGCAAGTTATATAATATTATACGCAGTATACACAGTATATAAAGGAAACGTATATATAATACGTATAACACGTATATTACGTATAAGAAGGATTTTATAGGAGTACGGTTGTATATTTAAGGACCTTTAGTCCCTACCTAGATAGTTCCTTCCTTATAGTAATTCTTAGAATACAATTAGAGTTAATCTATTAGGCAACCACTCTACCAGTTATTATTACATTATTAACTTTAATTTGCATTACCTATACACCTAGCCTATTAACGAGCCTATTGTAGTACCTGCTACAAGGTTCCGTTACAATGTATATATAACTATACGTAGTTAATATAAAGACATTTAAATATAGAAATAGAATAGGTTAGGTATAGGTATAAATAGGGGTTATAGGGAATGTGTATAGGTGTTTTGGGACAAATATAAGCATGGGTTAAGAATATTAAAACGCGTAGGGACGTAAGAATGTATAAGTCCCGTAATAAGTTAAATACTTTATAAATAATAAGGCTTTATTTTTTTATAGCTAGACAGGTAAGTATATAATAGGTTAGTTTTCTATAATTGCTTATAGCCGCAATAGGTGCATTAGGCTCGCTTAATCTTTATACCGTCCTTTTTAAACTTCTAAAAGGTAGCTATAATATTAAAATCCTTATTTCTACTACGCTTAGTAGATATATTGGTGGTAGTAAAGCCCTTAAATTATTAGATAATAATATAGTTTTAGTAGGGGGCCGTATAAGTAGATGTGCACGCTAATATAATAGCTTAAATTAAGGTTACGCTAATAAGAGGCCTAGGATTTTAAAAGACGCTAGTGACTATATAAAACCTGACCGTAATTAATTCGGATATCCGCAAATCCACCCCTACTTACATCCTATTGTTTACTTAGGTACTCCGTCGCTTTCTAAGACTTATACCACGTAACTAACAGCCCCTCGCAATTCATGCCGAATTAAACTAGCGTCAAAACCATCTTAAATGCTACCTTGTATAGCGAGGTGGCTATGTAAAGTGGATATAGGTCGGTCTTACCACGCTAAAGGGTGGGTCTGCCATAAGTGCTAATGCACAATCCCTATACGGGGCAGCCTTAGCTAAAAATATAAGATTACGTAGTTAACCAAGCCTAAATAGCTTATCCCACTATATAACTTACCTCCTAGCTTTAAAACAGAACCAACTATTATAGATAACTAGTTATAACGTGTTTATAACGTATTTAGAATATATTCTAATTTAAATAAATTTATCTAATAATTACTAGCTACTAAACTTCTTTAGTAATAATAAAAATAAGTTTAAAATTAATTTAGAAAATAGTATTCTTAGGTTAAAAGATTATATACTAAAAGAGAGTCAAATATAGCCGTAAGATTAGATTAAGGTAAGTTTTTAATATATTCTAAATACGTTCTAGTTTAGTTCTAAACGTATTTAGCCTAAAGTTCCTTATATTATATTTTTTTACGAAAGCATCTACTAATCCTCTTACTATACTTATAATTAAGGATTATTTAAGACTTTTAATATACCTATAGACGCTAAATAAAGGCTATACTTACTGTATTAACTTAAGAGGCATAAATATATATAAAAAACTATATAGGTAAGTCAATAAAAATCTAAATTATACCCTAACTATATTTATAACTAGTTTATAACGCGTTTAGATCTAATATAGAACTAGATAAATATATACTCCTAAGCTTATAATGTCCGCTCTCTTAAATATAAGAGGTAAAAAGTATATAAAGTGTTATTTAGGAGTAAAATAATACGAATATCTTTAGAATTTATTAGAAAATTTAAAACATACTATAGTTTCTAAAGAGATATAGGGTCTAATATAGAAAGAGCAGGTAGCCCTAAATAAAAGCGACCTAGATATTTATATATATAATATAAATAGGTACAGAACTAGTTCCAAATATATTTAGTATTTAAGTTAATATATATAAGCTTGTTTTTAGCAGCCTAAAGATAATTTAAAGCTAGAAATGTATATAGCTCTTAAATAAAGGCTTATATACTAATAATTAAGCAATAAAGATACTCTATATATAATTATTTTACTTAAATATATTTAAAACCTAACTAAATTATATTTAGAACTAATTACATTAGGATATTACTAATATTCCGCACTTATTTCTTACCTATACGTAGGCTACTATAGAAATATATTTAGAGTACTTTTAAAAAATATTACTAGCGAATAAGAAATATAATACTGCGTATTTAATATCTTTTATTTAACTAGATAATATAGGTAATAAAACAATAGAGTAATATAGAGTTATTAAATCAAATCTCTATAGAAGGGTAGACTATAGTAAGAAAAATATAACCTACTTAAAACGCGTTCTAAATACGTTTATAATATATCTATAATATATTTTTAGGAATTAACCACCTCTAGAAACTAGGGAAACTTATTTATTAGAACTACAAGGTTACTTTTTACGTTTTTATTCTAGACGACTTAGAAGAAACTCTTTATATTTATTTTACCTAGTATAAGGTATATAGTTATACACTACCCCCCCCTAAATAAGCCGCCTCTAGAGATACTAAATAAGGTAATTAAGTTGGTTCGTTAAATGCGTAATCCAAACCTTACTCTTAATAAATATATTCTAAACTAATTGCGAATAAATACCTAATGTCTTTATAGGAAAGTTTCTTTAAAGTCCTACCTTTAAATGGTTTTATATAGAGTATAAAAAAGCTTCTTTAGTATAGATCTATATAAGCTTTGCTACCATAAATTATATTACTAGATTAATTTAAAAAGAGAAGCTTACTCTATACCTAGAAGAAAAAGAACTAATAGGGTGGTATGTCGGGAAACAATTTACCGGCATTTAGTCTGCATTTCGCTGCATCTTACTACATTTTAATATATTAAAAAAGACTATAGGCCTTAAGCATCTTATAGGCAGCTATATTTATATATTATATATAATATATAAATACGGCTACCTATAAGGTGCTTAAGGCCTATAGTCTTTTTTAATGCAGCGAAATGCAGGCTAAATGCAGGTAAATTTTTCCCTAACTTAGTAGGATACCTAAAACGCAATTAAAACGCCTTCCTAACGTATTATAAAAGGGTTTGAGCGGTCTGATTTATGAAATAATACCTAATATCGTATTAACTGTTATCAGAAGACCTACGCCATATCTAAATCTAGGCACCTTTCATAAGTGAAACGAGACGGATCGATATTGAGAATGTCGAAGCTAATCTGCTACGGAACTGAACCCCTTCAGAACCGCCTAAAATCCCGCTTCCATCAAAGGGTATCGTGTCAAAGAAAACAAATCAGGATGATCATCGCTAGTAGTATACAAACATAGAAAAGAATCGTTAACCGTCCAGGAGACCGGCTTCCTATACCCTAATAACACCGAGCTTTACCCCAAAATTCCCTAGAGCTTGATGAAAAACTCCCTCAATTCCATATCATTATCGTTAATTATCCCTTACAGCCGTACCGTCCTCCAAGAACCTCGAAAACGGAATATTGATATCCCACTGCTCCTGCGGGCTAGCCGTCCTCCCAACCACGCATCTCGTCTTCTCTTTCACATCCTCAGTTATGCCCTTCGCATGCTCGAGGAAGATATGGTTCATAAGCGTCTGCACATTGCCATAGATGCCCGTCCCGCGGCCTTCAGCGCAGCAGAACATGCAGCCGTAGCTGCACTCGCTCTTCTCGGTGTTGGTGGTCACGGACTTCTTCTTGACGTGCGACTTCGCGAGGAAGATCCACCGGTACCGGATCCCGACGGCTGAGACGTGCACGTTGGGGTCGACGGTCATGTTCTTCTTTTTGCCCTTGCCGCCGAACGTGTCGCCCTGAAAGAGACAGTGCTTGCACTGCCATAGTGAAATCGTGTTGTACAATCCTTCGGGCCGGCTCTGCACCGACAGTCCTTTCTTTAGATCCTCGCGGGTCGCCCATGCGCCTTTGCAGAAGCCCCAGTAGCCGTTGTCCTTGCAGGGACGCCCCACCATCATATGCTGCTGCTGAGAATTGAAAGGCATCATGATGCTGGAGCGGTAGGAAGACGAAGGGCTCATTGGAGCCTGAGGAATCTGGGGAGTTTGGGAGAGCTGGGGAGGCGCGGGAGGCGCGGGAGGCGCAGGAGGCGCGGGAAGTAGAGGGGGATGAGGACGAAAGTTGACGTTAGGGCCGGGGTTGGGATCAACCGGGCGGTAACCCGGGTTGAAACCTGAAAACTGAGCATCCAGGGCAATGGGGCTCGAGGGAGTAATCGGAGAGGTAAGGGAGCTGCGAGCAGAATAACCTGCACTGGATGGATCAGGCGAGGTTGAATATGCGCTGGAGATAGAGACAGGGATTTTATCGGAGTATGCAGAGCGAGTAGATGTTGAATTGTTGCGGTTGAACGCATTCTGGTTGGAATTGTTCTGGAGATAGTAATCTGTGTTGAAGGGTTCACCAGTGTAAATCTCCTTCTCGGCGGGGAGGCCCTGCAGTTGACTCAACGTGTCTCTACGCGGTGTATCGATTTGGAGACCTTGAAAATGCGTTAAAGTATTATTTATATCGTTTATGATGTCGTCCCCATGGCGTTGTTCTCTCGCTGAATGCACCCACCCCGAGGCTGCGGGGAGGGAGACATGTGGTGCTGATGTGGGCGATTGCGTCTGTACTTGATTCCGACCGCTGGATCTTCGAGAGGAGAAATACCTACTTAGTCCAGTCTTGGTATCACGTTCGTCTGGAATGGTTACTGCAGATGGTATATAAGTATCCGGAGCCACATTTGCAGTCTTAAAGCTCTGCAAGGACTCATTCGATGGTCTCCGGCGAGGCTCCCGATAAGGGGGTGTAAGCATTTGTTGGACAGGCAAGTGTATGAGAACCCTCCGTTTGAGTTCGTCGAGAGCCGTAATTGTAGCTTTTCGGTTTATAATGGAGGCCTCGTGAAGGACTGTAAGGTCCAAAATTGCATTTTCATATTTGACCGCGAGTTGAAGGCTCCTAATAACTTCGGCCTGCATTACAACTGCAATATGGAGTAGTCGGTCGCGTGCAATATCTACGCCCATTAGATTAGTCTCACTTGACCAAATTTGTTGGGGGAACATACCATCGCCCTTTTTGACATATGCTCCCAGCTCTCTACAATCTGCCGCATATCGTTGTTCGACCTGTACCTCCCCAGTTTGAAGAGACTCCTGGAGCTGTTTTTCCTTGTACGCCTGCTCGCTCTTCCGCCTCTTGTATTTCTTCTTAATATGAGCAACGAGCTCTGCGCCGCCATGGAAAGCTGATACGACAGCGGAAACTGCGCCAATAACCTGTGTTTCGACCGGATCCATATTAGTATGTATATCGCAGAGGAAAAGTTAAAGCTCGAAGCAATCTTGAAGAGGTCAATGGCATAGCATCCTCACCACGAGAGACCGGCCTCTAAAAGCCATTCTTCGGAAATATAATAGAGTAATGTTCCGACTTACCTCAAGTCCGGACATGGTTGCGTATCGTCGGTAGTTGAGTCGCCGTCCAGGCCGCGATTAAGCAAGCGGCCTTGACAGTACTGACTTCAGGATATACGCCCTTGAATCTAACGGTATAGGCAGGAGAAAAAGAGGCAGAAGAGAGAAAAGCTGAGTTGAAGTGACGTGAGGCGGGAAAAGGAAAAGATGACTGTGTGACAAGAAAATAGCTCAGCCTCACTCCTCAACGGCTAGTCTCAATAACCCGGCTATGCAGCAGCAGTGAGCCTCGAGGGTGTTTTAGGCTTTCTGCTCTCTGCCTGCTACTCTCATGTTGAGCCATCTACGCTTTGAGGCGGGCGGTGTCCAGGCCAGGCGGGGTGCTGGGATGCGCTCGAGGGGTCGAACGAAGACGCCAGGGAGCGGAGTCCGCCCCGGAGTCCACTGATTCCGACTCGCCGGCGGGAGGATGACAACTCTCACCATTCCTACATGTACATGTACTTTCGGGATATGCAGCCTGTACAGGCTCCAGCGTCCCCACCTGTGGTGCGCGCGACATACTACTGTCTTGAAAATGACAGGCCTCATTTTGGCGTACAGGAGACTCAACACAGAAGGGCCACAGACTTCCAATACGAATGAAGGCACAACGGTGGGCTGAACCTTTCATGCTCACAGCCACCCTCACACCCCCTGACAGCCACGCACCCTGGTTGAGCTCGCGTGGCATCGGCCCCGCAAGGCCGCCACTAGGCGGTGGTTCGCATCACAGCCGTAATGGCGGCTACTACCGTGGCTTATTTGAATATGTAATTAAGTCGACTGTTCGGTAAGGCTCTAGATAAGGCTCTATATTTAACTTCGTATAATGTATAACTGACGTTTGGTAAGTAATTCGAATGAGCTCCTCTCTGCTACTAGGCCTCTATCGCGACTCCCTACTTTGATATAATAATGGAGCCTCCTCCTCGGCTAACGCCCTCTCTACGATTAACGTTTCCTATATCTTTACTGTCAAACGAACTCGTGTGTTCATTGATCTATAAAATAAAAGAGACTATATATACATGATGTAGGTGCAGTAGACTAAGTCGGTGACCAATTCGGTGACCGAGTCAAGGGTAGGTAACTGAGACAGGGTAAGTATAGCCGATTCAGATCGACATTTACCCACCTCCCATACGAGCCATAGTAAAGTTATCGCGACGCCCGCGACGCCCACGACGCCCGCGGGGCATAGGAATGCGCGTATAAGATGGACGGATAAGATAGAGGCGATATTAGAAGGCCTCGTTAAGGCCGTTCGGAAAGGATATTGTATAGATAGTTCCTATAAAGCTAACGGCTAGAAGATTGCCCTTAATTATACGCTTACTGTTACCTAATGGCCTATTACCATTAAGTAAATTAAGAGTAAGTAAAATAACTATGAGGAGGATTAGAAGCTGTAGGAGGAACTTTATGGCCTCTCTAGCTAGGGGTGTTACGAACGCTTTAAGTACGATATTACGACCACTTGGAGAAGAGTTGGAAGAAGCTAGTTGGTTAATACAGGCACGGTCCAGGATGGAACCCGTGGAACCATGTGACGAGGAATGGTAAGCGAGTCATATGATGTTATATATAGTATACGCAGTGTACGCGGTATACGCCTACGTATAACACGTATAACACGTATATTACGTATAAGGAGGATTTTATAGGAGTACAGTTGTGTATTTAAGGACCCTTAGTCCCTACCTAGATAGTTCCTTCCTTATAGTGATTTTTAGAATATAATTAGAGTTAATTTATTAGGTAACTACTCTACTAGTTATTATTACGTTATTAACTTACTTGCAATACCTATATACCTAGCCTATTAATAAGTCTACCGTAGTTCCTGCTATAAGGCTCCGTTATATAATTACTACTATAGTTACGGTTTTAATAAGTTAAATAACATACCACTAAAAGCAGCCACTATAACGCTATTGACGGCGGCAACTACGTTAGGATTAGGTAACGACACTAGTATAGTAGATACTAATTCACAACAACCTATAACAGTAGGACAGCTATAAGCAATAGTTAACCAGTTAATAGGAGATAACGCAGCATTTAAAAATAGGATTAATGGAATAGGAGCAGTAAAGGTTAAGTTACTATTAATTAAAAGATTCTTAGGGGAGAGATTAAAGCTTAAAGGATTCCTTACGTAAATATACTTTAAGGTTGCGTAAGAGGGAACGAAATTAATAATAATTATAGATTAAGTAGCATACGCAGGATTGTTCTTATTAGGAAGAGCACTTAAATGGTTTAAGCCTTACCTTATAGAAATATAAGTAAATAGAATAATAATAACAAACTAAGAAGTACGGTTTATGTTCTTAAGTTAGGGAGGGTTTATAGAGTGACTTATATAAATATTTAGAGATCTAGAGGCAACAACTATAGCGGAAAAAAAACTCTAAGATATTACGTAATAAACCTTAGTAATTAAGTA
This sequence comes from Cenococcum geophilum 1.58, assembly GCF_001692895.1. Lineage (NCBI taxonomy): Eukaryota > Fungi > Ascomycota > Dothideomycetes > Gloniales > Gloniaceae > Cenococcum > Cenococcum geophilum. The sequence goes on along the minus strand of NW_027137572.1, from coordinate 2,544,698 downwards.
TATAACGCAGTTCTAAACGCTAGTAATGTAAGTTAAGTGGAATAATAAGGCGCTTATAGCATAGTATAAATAGGGACTTAAGGCTAAAGTCTAGGACGTAATTATTCTAATAGAAGACGCAGATACCCTAAGGGAACTAATAAATTAAGTAATAAAGATTAATAATAGGATCTACTAAAGGGAATAGGCTAAGAAAGGCTAGGATAGAGTTCTATAGTTATATAAGACGTAGAGTACACAATAACCTAAGCTAAATTAGAAAATATAGTATGGCGTAGAGCTAATAGACCTAAGTAGTACTAAAGAAACCTATAAGAGATAGAGTAAGAAACTATAGAAACTTAGAGGTTAAGGATTAAGTAATTATAGAACTAAGGAGTATAGGCTAAACTAAGGATCTTAGTAATAGAAGATGTTTAAGCGGACTCTATAATAAAAGCAATGGTTTAAAAAGGGAGCTTGTATAAATTGCGGAAAATAAGGTTATTTCGCCAAAGACTATAGAAGTAGTTAGAGTTATTATATAGTAAAGGGAACTAGACTAGCAGTATATAACACAGACGTATAGAGGGATAATAGTGTACTACAAGGAATAAAAGAATATTTAATTAGAAGTTTTATGTTTTGTTATAATAACGTATACTAAATTTATAAAGACGCCAAATATGGTGCAAGCTATTAGCTATAAGAGCTAGAGTTAAAAGGACTTAAAGGAACTAAAGAGTTAGATAAAGAACAAGATCAACTTTATAAGCTAGATTAAGATATTACAGTAACGTGCGGATAATAATTAGCAATAATAACAATGGAGTTAGAGTACTTATTAATTAATAGCGATAAGGATAGTAAAGGAACTAACTAGGGGTATCTAAACCTTAATAATATAAAAGAAGTAGAGACTAAGACCGCTATAGAACAAGGTTCGGTAACGAGTATTATAACACCATTAAATATAGTATCTATCACTTTATAAGACGGAAGGAGTAATATCTAGAGACAATTAAGTAAGTAGATAACTGCTAGTACTAACTTACCACTTAATAAAGGCAAAAGGCTAAAGGCTTAAGATTCTTAAGACGAGATAAGAGATAACTAAGATTCTTAAGATAAGATAAGGTATGCTTAAGGACCCATAATAGACAAAAACCAATAGAATAGAGTAATAGCTCAGTTTAGCAATATATAAATAAGCTTAGGACGAAGTTTCCTAAAGGTATAAGACTTTTAAGACAAAATAAGTAAGATCTAGGACTTTTAAGACGAGATAAGGACACTAGTAAAGCCTAGTTAGACTAAGGCTAAAGCGCAGCTTAAGAAAGAAGCAAGCTTAGGGTTAAAAAATCTAAGGGGTTAAGAATTTAGAGTATAAATAAGGACACCCGTAAGAAAGAAGCAAGAGACTTCGCTATAGATTAGAGAATCTATAGTATAAATAGTAGTTAGATTAGGAGACAGATATATAGACCTAGAAGACTTACTAGGTAAATATAGTATTTAACCTAAAGATTAAAAAGTTAATATAGCGATTAAGAAGTAAGAGAACTTTAAGGATCTAATTATAAGACGCAAATAATAAGAAACCATAGACGAGTTTAGAGCAAGAATTATTATATAGTAAGAAAAGAAACTAGATATAAGATTTAGTACACTAGGTTGTATAAGGGACAGAGTACCTATATAAAAAATTACTAATAGGTTAAGAATAGGTATACTAAGGGCTAAGTGGCTTACCGAACTGGAAAATAAAGAGGATTTAGGGATTCCTACTAGGTTTAAAGAATGATATATAAAAGGCTGTTATAACGCAGTAATAAGAAGATACTTCTTTATGGATAGACTGTATATACTCTAGTAGCTATACTAAAAGTGGTATAGGCAACGACATAATGGTAAGTAGGAAGATTTCTATATATAGTTGGATGAAAAAGTTATCCAAGACCACTTAATTATAGAAAAAGCGATAAATTATATTAAGGGAGCCTTAATTATAATATTAAAGGATCTAGAGGAATAATTAGAGGACTAGAGAAGCGAGAGGCGTATCTTAGTACCTGTAAATAAAGTTATAACGTTTAGATTAGTATAATAGAGGTTTAAACTTAAAGACGGAGACGAGTTAAGAGTTAACCTAAAGCACCTAGTATACTATACGCTATTATAGATTATATGCGTAGATAATATATACGAGATGTATAAGAATCTAAAGAAAAAGAACCGGAAATACTCTATAAGGATGTATTAGATAATAGATAAATAATAATATAGGAATGCTAAGTATATATATAGCTAGCATCTAGTAGAAGTCTAAGAGGAAGGAGATTTAATACTTTAACTAGGAAGATTCCTTACGGAAGAATGCTTAGATAGATAATAACGGTGGGAATGTTTAGAGAATACCTATCTATAGTATATTAAAGATAAAAAGCGAACTAGGTATTGGCTAAAGAGTAAGCTAAGTATAATAGGATTAAGCAGCTAATAGTTAGGAAAAGTAGAGGCCTATAGGACTAGAGGGAGCTAGTGGTAGAACCTTAGACCCTTAAAGGAATTTAAGGATAACACCTAAACCTAAGAGTTAATTGGTAAGATTAATAGTTTAAAGCGTTAGTAGATAGTAAAGCGATATAAAACTATATCTTACTAGCAGTAGTTAAAAGGATAGGGCTACTATATAGGTAAAAAGAGCACCCTTATTTATTAGTAATAATTTTAGGAGATCTAATAGCCTATAGAGGAGGCATTATTAATCTTAAAATAGGACTAATTTAGATAACTATTAAAGGAAGATAAATTAAGATATCTTTTAATATATTACTATTAGGGAACAATAAGGCAGTATTAGGAATGCCTTAGTTATAGGAATATAATCTAAAGATCAATTAGGTTATAGGTTAGGTTAATATTAAAGATATATAATAACGTAAGATGCGATAATAAACTAAGTTAGTATAGTACTAAGTTAGAGCAACATATAAGGAGACTAATTAAGAATTAAGCTATATACTAAAGAGATACTATAAGTATAGCAAGAAGCTATAGTTACTAGAAAGTGAAAAGCTATTAGATTATATAGTATAGGACTATAAAATAGAGCTAGAATTAGAAATAAGTTTAAGGTTCTACCTAACCTATAAGTTAATAGAAAAAGAGTTATAGGCACTTAAGGAGTTTGTCTAGGAAAATTTTTAAAAAGGATATATTAGACTATTATAGTTATTAGCGGGATATCCCGTACTATTTGTACTAAAGAAGAATAGAAAACTTAGGTTATGTATTAACTATAGATAGTTAAATAGTATTACTAGGAAGGATAGGTATCTTTTACCCTTAATTAGCGAAATTTAAAATAGGATTGGTAACGCGCAAATCTTTATAAAGATAGATCTAAGATAGGCGTACTATTAGATTAGAATTAAGGAAGATAATAAATAGAAGGCAGCCTTTAGGTTAAAGGAAGGACTATACAAACTANTAGTTATATAATTTGGGCTTATAAACGTACTAGTAACGTTTTAAAAGTGTATTAATAATATATTAAGAGAACACTTAAATGAATTTATTATGGTATACCTTAACAATATTATTATCTACTTAATAAGTAAGGAAGAATATGGAGAATATATTAAGTGGGTTTTAAAGAGACTATAAGAAGAATAGATGCTAGTAGTAATTAAGAAATGCGAATTCTTTACTAAGAAGATAAATTTTATTAAATTTATTATTAAACTAGGCCAACTTAGTATAGATCTAAAGAAGATTAAGGCTATAGTAAATTAGTAAGAACTAGAAAATATAATATAATTAAGGTTATTTCTAGGGTTCTGCAACTACTATAGAAGGTTTATAGCTTAATAGTTAAAGGATATTAAGCTATTTATAAGATTAATAAAGAAGGAAGAACTATAGGTATAGGGAGAGGAATAAAAGGAACTGTTTAAAAGAGTTAAATAGTTATTTACCTAGGAGCCAGTTCTTAAAATCTATTAACTATAGTTAAAGATAGTGGTTAAAACGGATATATTAAACTATGCACTAGGAGCGTACTTTCTATAGAAATATAAAGATAGATGGCACCCAGTAGCATACTATAGTTAAAAGATAATACTACTAGAACTGAACTATGATATCTATAATAAGGAGTTGTTAGATATAGTTATAGTACTAAAAAAATAGAGATTATTCTTATAAGGCATAGAAAAACTATTTATAATTAAGACGGATTATAAGAACCTAACGGGGTTCCTAATAATAAAAGAACTTAATCGCAGATAGGTTAGATGGGCGGAGATGCTTATAGAATACTATTTTAAGATTTAGTATACTAAGGGAACAGAGAATGCATAAGCAGATGCTCTAAGTAGAAAGGCTAAACTATAAAAATAATAAAAAGCCATTAGGGGCTTTGTTGCGAAAGGATATAGATAAATTAATTAGGTATAATTATCTAAAGATCGCAGTAATATAAGAAGAGAAGACCCATAAATTACTAGAAAGTAATTAGATATAAAAAATCCTAGATATATAAATAGAGGATCTAGACTTAGAGTAGTACAAAAATTAAGAAGTAACGTATATACTAAGATCTATTGCAAAGGAGTTTATTAAGTTATTTTATAAGGGACTAACTTAAGGACACAACGGAGCTATAGGTTTAGTGTTAAGACTTTAAGAGGAGTATATTATTAATAGAATCTAGGGACTAGCTAGGTAAGTTATAAAAGAATATTTAGATTACTAAAGGAATAAACTGACGAGGTATAAGCTATATAGAGAGCTATAACCTATTAAAATACTAAAGAGACTATAGGAGGTTATATTATAGGACTTTATTATTAAGTTACTAAAATTAAGAGATCCTATTACTGGGTAAGATTACAACGTAATCTTAGTAATAGTAGATAAGCTTACGAAGTGGGGATACTTTATAGCATATTTAGAAGAAATATTAACAGAAGATATTACTAGAATTTATATTAAAGAAGTATTTATAAGATATAGAGCACTAAGTAAGATTATATCGGACAGAGATTTAAGATTTATAGCAGTATTCTAGGAAGTGTTTTTAGTAGAGTAAGGAGTTTAAGCAGTAACTTCTACCGTATATTATCCACAGACAGACGGTTAAACGGAAAAATTAAATTAGATACTAGAATAATATCTAAGGCATTATATTAATTATATATAGAATAATTAGGTATCGCTATTACTAGTTATATAGTTTATATATAATGCAACACTATAAAAAGGAATGGGTATGTTACTATTTAAGGCGAATTATAGATATAAGCTAAGGACCTTATTATCGCCACGTTAAGTAAAGAAGATAAGTAGTACAGCTAAGTAAAGAATAAAGAGTTTAATAAATCTTTATATAGACCTTATAAGAATAGCTAAGGTAGTACAGTAAAGGATAAAAAAGTACTACGATGCTAAGAGATCTGAGGGACCAGATCTTAAGGAGGGAGATAAAGTGTGGCTACTATATAAAAATTTTAAGAGTTAATAACTAAGCAAGAAGTTAGACCACGTTAGACTAGGACCTTTTAAAATTATATAGAAAATTTTATCGGTTATATTTAAGTTAAACTTACTAGCTAGGATAAAGATCTACCCTATATAGTATATTATAATACTAAAGCTAGCATATAGAAGTATTAAGCTACTGGTCTATAAAGTAGACACGTATAGAGGATAAGAGGAAGATAAATAGTAAGTTTTAAAGATCGTTAGTTATAAGGACGTAGACAATAAAATATAGTATAAAGTAAAGTGGATAGGCTATAATAAGACTACCTAGGAACTACTAGAGAACCTAAAAAACGCTATAGGAAAGGTATAGGAGTATTAGAAGAGAAAAGGTTAGGTAATATTAATAAAAAGGAATCGCTAAAGAATAAGTTACCTAAGGGGGACCTAGGAAGAGCGACTGCCGAACTACTTAGAGTTATTTCCTTCTCTATTAGAAGAGAATCCGTTCTTTTATTACTAAGTTCCTATAAACCTTATTCTATAAGTTTCTACTCCTTAAAATAAACCTTCTTATAAACTTTTTTAAGACGAATTAACCAAGTGGACGCAGTAAGACGAGAATTAAGAGCCCGTTATTAAGTATTAGCAGCCTCCTTCTTAGCGTTATATAAATAACGAAGTTCCGCTAAGGCAATAGATAGTTTATTATTAAGCTTTATAGTAGCAAATTAAATATAAGACCCTATAATAAATTACTTAGGGAACTTAAAGACTATTAAGAGTTATAGGACGCGTATACTTAGCGTTAGAAGTAAAGCGAATATCGCAGGACGATTAAATGTTTGCTTTAGTGCACTCTAAATAGAAAAAGGGTTGTTAAGATAAAGGACTTACCATTATAATATACACTAACCCCGCCTTTAAACAGCAAGAACACGGAGATGGTATAATCTCACTAAGTAATAGTATTGCAGCAATAGTACGGGCACGACGTTGCGCTTATAAGGAAAAAGAGGCTTTAGGCATTATAAGTAATAATATTAACTAAATTAATTAGACGGATATTATACCTCTAGTAAACAACTTAGAGATGCTAGGTATCTTTAAGGACGAAGATAAAGAGGAGGGAGATAGTGTTATAAACGCTTTAAGTACAATATTATAACTACTTAGAGAAGAGTCGGAAGAAGCTAGTTGGTTAATATAGGCACGGTCTAAGATGGAACCCGTGGAACTATATAATAAGGAATAGTAAGCGAGTTATATAATGTTATACGCAGTATATATAGTGTACGCGGTATACGCCTACGTATAATATATATAACACGTATATTACGTACAAGGAGGATTTTATAGGAGTATAGTTATATATTTAAGGACCCTTAGTCCCTACCTAGATAGTTCCTTCCTTGTAATAATTCTTAGAATATAATTAGAGTTAATCTATTAGGCAACTACTCCACTAGTTGTTATTACGTTATTGACTTACTTGCAATACCTATATACCTAGCCCATTAACAAGTCCACCGTAGTTCCTGCTACAAGGCTCCGTTACAAGGGGTAGGACGAAGATAAAGACGTACCTATTATTAGTAAGGAGATTATAAAGGCCTACTTTAAAGCTAATCCTATCGCTAAGAAGTTTTATAATACGCCGCCTATCTTCTTAAATCTACTATAGGAGCCATTTAACGGAATCTTAAGGATAGGTAATTATATAAGGTTAATTAATAAAGTAATTAAGAGCTATATAGACCCCGAATGTCACAGGACTACCCCGTAACACCTTATACACGTCCACCTATTTCCACCGACTTAGTAACCAGAGACTGACTACGAGACGACAATCTGACGGCAATCTGCCATATTTTGCTATATTCCGCCAAGTTCCACTAAATCCTGTCAAGTTCTGCCAGGACTACCGCGCGAATCCTATTCTGCTTCGTGTACGTGTTGACTAAGCAACCAAGCTAACGATATATACCCTTTCCTCCTATTTTCTTACCTTCTTTCCTTACGCAACGTCTTGATCTTATCACACAGTTTATGTGCATAGTTTAATAATATCTACTTTGCTATATATTATCGTCGCTTGTACTTACCCCGTAACACCGAACTTCTTAGGGCGGTAGGTGTTACGGACGCTTTAAGTACGATGTTATAACTACTTGGAGAAGAGTCGGAAGAAGCTAGTTGGTTGATTTAGGCATGGTCTAGAATGGAGCCAGTAGAACCATGTGACGAGGAATAGTAGCCGAGGTTACATGACGTTGTACGTAGTGTACGCGGTATATGAGGGGAATGTATGTATAAGACGTATAAAGCGTATATTATATATAAAGGGGATTTTTTAGGAGTATGGTTGTGTATTTAAAGGACTATAGTCCCTACCTAGATAGTTCTCTCCTTTGTAGTAAATCTCAGAATATAATTAGAGTTAATCTGTTAGGCAACCACTCTACTAGTTATGTTTACGTTGTTAACTATTTTATACCTATATACCTAGCCTATTAATAAGTCCACTATAGTATTTCCTATAAGGCTTTGTTATATATTTACTACTAAGGTTATAGTAAAAGAAGTTGAATAATATACTACTAAAAGTAGCAGCTATAACGGCGTCTATAGCGGCGACTACCTTAGGATTAGGTAATAACACTAGTATAGCAGATACTAACTCGTAACTAGTTACTGTTAAACAGCTATAAGAAATGGTTAATTAATTAATAGATAATAATAGGATACTTAAAAAAAGGATTAACGGGATTGGAGTAGCTAAGGTTAAGTTACCCTTAATTAAGTAATTCTTAGGGGAAAAGTTAAAGCTTAAGGGATTCTTTATATAAATGTACTTTAAGGTTATATAGGAAGGAGTGAAGCTAGGAACGCCTATAGATTAAGTTACTTACGTAGGATTGTTCTTAACGGGAAGGGTACTTAAGTAGTTTAAGCCTTACCTTATAGAGGTATAGGAATATAGTATAATAACCACTAACTAAAAGGTACGGTATATATTCTTAAGTTGGAATAGGTTTATAGAACGCTTAATGTAGATATTTAGAGACCTAAAGGTAACTACTATAGTAAAGAGAAAGCTTTAGAACCTAATATAAAGGACTTTAGTAATTAAGTATACGACGCAGTTTTAAATATTAGTAATATAGGTTAAATAAAATAATAAAGCGCTTATGGCACAATATAAATAAGGACTTAAAGTAAAAGTCTAAGACGTAATTATTCTAATAGAAGATGCGAATACTCTTAGGGATTTAATTAATTAAGCAATTAAGATTAATAATAGGATCTACTAAAGAGAGCAGACTAAGAAGGGTTAGGATAGAGTTTTATAGTTGTATAAGGCGTAGGGTACGCAATAATAAAGTTAAAGTTAAAAACTATGGTATAGCGCAGAGCTAATAGACCTAAGTGGTACTAGAGAATTTAAAAGATAAAATAAGAAATTATAGAAACCTAGAGGACAAGGATTAAATAATTAAAGGTCTAAGGAGTAGAGGCTAAACTAAGGATTTTAGTAGTAGAAGACGTTTAGGCGGACTCTATAGTAAGAAAAATAGTTTAAAGAAGGAGCTTATATAAATTACGAAAAATAAGGTTATTATATTAAAGACTATAGAAGTGGTTAGAGTTACTATATAGTAAAAGGAACGAGACTAGTAGACGATATATACGTATAGAGGGACGATAATGTGCTATAAGGAATAAAAGAGTGTTTAATTAAAAGTTTTGCGTTTTGTTATAATAACGCATGCTAAATTTATAAGGACGCTAAGTATGGCGCAAGCTATTGGCTATAAGAGCTAAAAATTATTAGAGTTTAGAGGAACTAATAAACTGGTTCGTAGATTGGATATTAAGGATGATAAGTTTAACGTAGGCAAAATATTTAGTAATAATAAGGTAATAAAGGCAGCTTACTAGGAGTATATAGACCTTAAAGATGTTATATAAGAGGTAGAGGATAATTCTACTACAGAATAGGGAATATTAGTAGGGATTAAGACCCTACTAGACACAATGTCTATTGCTTTATAAGACGTAAGAGAAGTAGGATAGTGAACTATTTTGGCACTTAATAAAGGTAAAAAGCCAAAGGCTTAAGATTCTTAAGGAGAGATACGAGATACTTAAGATTCTTAAGACGAGATAAGATAAGCTTAAGGACTTATAACGGATAATAACCGATAGAGTAGAGCAACGGCTTAGTTTAGTAATATATAAATAAGCTTAGGATGAAGTTTCCTAAAGGTATAAGACTCTTAAGACGAGATAAGTGAGTTTTAAGATTCTTAAGATGAGATAAGAACACTATAGAAGCTTAGTTGGACTAAGGCTAGAGCTAAGCTTAAGATAGAAGCAAGCTTAGGATTAAGAATCTTATAGGACTAAGATTTTAGTAATAGAATAAGGACTATTAAGGAAATTACAAGTAAGTAATAGAATTAAGATGTTAATACCGCGATTAAGAAGTAGAAGAACTTTAAGGATTTACTTATAAGACGTAAACTAAAAGAAACTATAACGGAATTTAGATAAAGAATTATTATATAGTAAGAATAGAAACTAGATAAGAGATTTAGTATATTAGGTTATATAAGGGACAGAGTACCTATATAAAGAATTACTAATAGGCTTAGAGTAGGCATACTAAGAGCTAAGTGGCTTACTAAATTGGAAAATAAAGAGGATCTTAGAATCCCTACTAGGTTTAAAAAATAATATACTAAAAGCTGTTATAATATAGTAATAAGAAGATACTTCCTTACGGATAAGCCGTATATACTTTAGTAGCTATACTAAAAGTAGTATAGACAGCGACATAATAATAAGTGGGAAGATTTCTATATATAGTTGGATAAATAAGTTATCTAAAACCACCTAATTATAGAGAAGGCTATAACTTATATTAAAGGAGCCTTAATTATAATATTAAAGGATCTAGAGGAATAATTAGAGGACTAGAGAAGCGAGAGATATATTTTAGTACCCGCAAATAAAGTTATAACGTTTAGATTAATACGGTAAAGGTTTAAACTTAAGGGCAAAGATAAATTAAGAGTTAACCTAAAGCACCTAGTATATTATACGCTATTATAGATTACATACGTGGACGATATATATAAAATATATAAAAATCTAAAGGAAAAGAACTAGAAATACCTTATAAGGATATATTAGGCGCTAGATAAGCAATAGTATAGAAATACTAAGTATATATACGGCTGGCATCTAACAAAAGTTTAAGAGTTAGGGGACTTAATACTTTAACCAGGAAGATTCCTTATAGAAGAATGCTTAGACGGATAATAGTAGTAGAAGTGCCTAGAAAACACGTATTTATAGTATATTAAAGATAAAAAGCGAACTAAGTATTAGCTAAAGAGTGAGCTAAGTGCGGTAGGATTAAGTAGCTAATAGTTGGGAAAAGTAGAGGCCTATAGGACTAGAGGGAGCTAGTAGTAGAGCCTTAGACCCTTAAAGAAATTTAAGGACAATACCTAAATTTATAAATTAATTGGTAAGATTAGTAGTTTAAAGTGCTAATAGATAGTAGAGTAATATAGAACTATATCTTACTAGTAGTAGTTAAGAGAATGGGATTACCTTATAGATAGAAGGAGTAACCTTATCTACTAGTTATAATTTTAGGAGATCTAATAGCCTATAGAGGAGGGATTATTAACCTTAAAATAGGACCTATTTAGTTAACTATTAAAGGAAGATAAATTAAGATGTTTTTTAATATCCTACTATTAAGACGGGATAAGGTAGTATTAGGCATGCCTTAGTTATAGGAATATAACCTACGGATTAATTGGATTATAGGTTAGGTTAATATTAGAGATACTTAACGCTATAAGATGCGATAATAAACTAAGTTAGTATAGTACTAAGTTGGAGTAATATATGAGGAGACTAAGCGAGGCTAGGGGTGTGAATACACCGTGTAAGTCGGAATATTACACGTGTATACAGTGTATTACACAGTGTAATACACAGTGTAAGTGTAAGCTTATATAATATATTATATATCGTAATCCTTAATGTCCTCCTGGTCGTCGTCCTCGTCGTCGCCGAATCTATATATGTCTAGTTCTTGGCACTTTTTTAGGTGGGCGACGACCTTCTGGCGACTATTTGAGTGCCATGTTTTCTAGCAGTAAATGCAGATAGCCTTTGGGTGGGTTTTACTACGGAGTTTATAAACAGCAACCTCCTTCCAGTATAGATCAGCTGTAGAGCTTGCTATTTAGTGAATGATTTGATTGAAAACACTACGCCAAGGCTCGTGATAGAGACGAGTATACCGCTCGAAGAAAGAGTGCGATGAACGGCGTTGCAAATAGGTGTTCTGCTTATAGTAATTTGATACTATAGGCCATCCAAACGAAAGACTCTTCATTACACTGTTTACTAAGCATATGGCCCGTGCAATACACGGTGTAAGCCTCCAGAATACACGTGTACACCGTGTATGTACACGAATGTATGTACACGTGTAAGTGTAAGCTTACACCCCTAAGCGAGGCTTAAGTTATATACTAAAAAGATACTATAAGTATGGCAAGAAACTATAGAGTTTAGAAAGTAAAAAGCTAGTAGATTATATAGTATAGGACTATAAGATAGAGTTAAAACTAGGAATAAGTCTAAGGTTCTTTTTAATCTATAAGCTAACTAAAGAAGAGTCTAGAGCACTTAAAGAGTTTATTTAGGAAAACCTATAAAAGGGATATATTAGACTATCGTAGTTATTAGCAGGATATCCAGTATTGTTTATACCAAAGAAGAACGGAAAACTTAGGCTATATATTAACTATAGATAGTTAAATAGCATTACTTGGAAAGATAGATATTCTTTACCCTTAATTAGCGAAATCTAGGATTAAATAGGTAATGCGTAAATCTTTATAAAGATAGATCTGAGATAGGTATACTATTAGATTAGAATTAAGGAAGGCGATAAATAAAAGGCAGCTTTTAGATTAAGAGAGGGACTATATAAACTATTAGTTATATAATTTGGATTAATAAATATACTAGTAACGTTTTAGAAACGAATTAATAGTATATTAGGAGAATACCTTAATAAGTTTATTATAGTATATCTTAATAATATTATTATCTATTTAATAACTAAGGAAAAACACGGGGAATATATTAAATGGGTTTTAAAGAAACTGTAAAAAGAATAGATGCTGGTAGTAATTAAGAAATGCGAGTTTTTTTTATAAGGAAGACTAATTTTGTTAGATTTATTATTAAACTAGGTTATATTAGTATAGACCCAAAGAAAATTAAAGCTATAGTGAGTTGGTAAGAACTAAAGAATGTAATATAGTTAAGGTTATTCTTAGGGTTTTATAACTACTATAGAAGGTTTATAGTATAGTAGTTAAAGAATATTAAACTATTTACTAGCATCGGCAAAATATGGTACCCTTTTAATGGCCTCAATAGTTGGTGGTTAACGCAATTGGCGCGCAGTTGAGGGCATTTAGCAACTCGACCGACTAGCCTATGTCGTGTTTTTTTAACACGTAGCCTACGCGCAGCCTACGCGTAACCTGCGCGCAACCTGCCAGTAATCTGCGCATTTGGCAACTATAATTATATTTACCTCTTTTATACTAATAATATATTTTAAATAAATAAAAGCTATTTTAAAGCTATTTATAAGGCTAGCAAAATAAATATTATTATTTTAGATAATTTAATATAATATAGCGATGGTTCTCTTCTACCTATCTACCTATTAACTTACCTACCTGCCTGCATCGCCTACCTATTTGCATCGCCTACCTATCTACATCTACCTGTCTACATTTGCCTACCTATCTATATCTACCTACCTATCTATATTTACCTATCTGTTAGCATCTACCTACCTATTTATATCTGCCTACCTATTAGTATTTACCTACCTATCTATATCTGCTTGCCTATCTATATCTACTTACTATTACGGGACACCCCTATAACACCTTGTACACGTCTACCTGTTTTTACCGACTTAGCAATTAGAGACTAACTATAAAATGGCAATCTGACGGTAATCTAATGGCAATTTAACGGCAATCTATGGCATTCTGCTATATTCTGCCAAGTTCTACTAAATTCTGCCAAGTTCTGCTAGGACCACGACCTGAACCCTATTCTGCCTATATACGTATTAACTAAGTAACTAAGTCAACGATATATGCCCTTTCTTCCTATTTCCCTACCTTCTTTCCTTACGTAACGTTTTGACTTTATTACGCAGTTTATGTATATAGCTTAATAATACCTACTTCGCTATATATTATCACCGCTTATGCTTACTCTGTAACACTATATTGCGTTAAAAACCTATACTACTCTCCGAAAATGCAGAACGACCCTAAAGCCCCTATAACGGCCGACGCTATTATAGCTGCACTCTAAGAACAATTAGTAGGTATATAGAAGTCCTTTATAGACGCCCTTGTATAGTACTAAGCTACTTTAACTTAATAGTAAGCCGAATAAGAAGCACGATAATAATAATTGATTGAAGCACTTTAAGAAGAAGTCCGTATTCTTAAGATGCCTATATTAAGGCCCTAAGACCGAACGCTATCTCTAGAGATGAATACGCGGAACGCAAGCCCTGAATTAGTAGTAGTTACTCATCCTATAGAACCGACTACTGCACTAAAACGATCTAAGAAACTACCAAACCCCCTAGTATTCACCAGTAAATAATAAGAGCTTTAGTTATTTTTAAGCTGGCTTAAGAATAAGCTAACTAGTAATGCTAACCGCTACCTAACCGAAGCTAACCAACTCTATTACACCCTAAGTTAACTAGGAGGAGACATAGCTAACCTTATTAAACCTCTCTAACTAAACTTAGTATAAAGCCTAGTTATACTTTTTAAAGCTATATACGGTGACCTAAACCGCTAAGCTACTGCTTAAAGAAAGATAAACTAAATAACTTAAGAAAAGAAAAGTTTCCTAGTATACTTCTCCGAATTTAACCGCTATATAAAGGAAATAGGCTAGAATAACTCCGCACTAATTAACAGCCTCGTTAAGTCCTTAAGCCCCAAACTAAAAACCTCCCTAATAGGCGTAGACCTTCCGGAAACTCTTAACGCCTGTATAAACGTTATTAATAAACGGTATAATGATATACTACGCCTTATACTAAAGCCCGTTTATTAGTATAATATAATAACCCCGCGAATGTTTACTAAGTTATCGTCTTAACCCAAGCACCCTAACGCTATAGATATTGACACTGGGACCCTAGGATACGCCCCATTAGGGTCCTCTAAATAAGAATAATGTATTAAGCTAGGCCTCTACTTTAAATATAGAAGTGGCTCCTACCTCTTAAACTACTATTCTGTCCCTATGCCCCAAAACGATTTACAAACGGCTAGTACTGGCAGCCGTTCACCATATCGATCTTCCGGTTACCGTCCCCGATCTTTATCTAGTTCTACCCCTACGTCTAGTAAGCACTATTTATGAGGACGAAGCTATAGCCGACGTCCTATAAGAACCCTACCCCGATTGCCTCTAAAAGGAAGGTCCTGGAGCTAAGTCGCTTTCTAGAACGGCTTTGCTATAGGATCTCATTAAACGCATTTAACGTTACGAACTCTAACTCTTAGGACTATAATATAACCATTAACTATTATCTTTAGCAGAATAGTTAATAGGCTAACGTTTAAATCCTAATTAATATAGGAGCTAGCGGCATAGGATTTATTAACAAGATCTTTACGTAAGATAATGGTTTTACCCTAACCCCCCTTGACCGGCATATTAACGTATTTGGATTTAATGGTAAACGCACTATCTTAGGCCATATTACCTACGTGGTAACTTTAAGACTCTAATACCTAAACCACAAAGAACTAATTAAGCTTTTCGTTACCACCTTAAGTTACTTAGTAATCCTTAGATAACCCTAAATAAAGCTATATAAGGTAACTATTAATTAGGACAACCTTAAGCTTCTATTTACCGCCTCCTATTATAAGTAGAAGTGTTATACAACGCACCGCCTTAACCCTAAACTAAAATCTAGGGAATCCGCTAAGATCTACCAGCCCAAGATTTCCACTAATGTCTACCCCACGCCCAAGGAATCCACCAGATTCTACCAACCCAGAAATTCCACCGAATTCCACTAGCGTAAGATTTCCACCAACATCCATTAAGGATCCAGGAATTCCACTAAACTCCACAAATTGGCCCTAAGCACTATACTGCCTAAAGATAGGCAGAAGCTTAAGCTCACTATATAAAGATATTAGAAGGACTAGTATCTAACTATAAAAAGGATTCTTAAAGAACCCAAACCTAAATCTGACACTAACTCTATACCTAATACTAAACCTAAACCTAAATAAGAAACTATGGACAATCTAAGCGAGCTCAGTACCCTAGATATCCGCATAATTAGAGCTACTCCGTTAGCGTAACTTGCTAAGAAACCTAAACATACGATCTTTGCTGTTACTATGGCTGATATTAAGAAGGCCTTAGCACTAAAGAAGCACACTAACCCTGCTATAAAGGTACTAGTAGAGTACTATAACCGCCTAGAGGTATTCTTATAGAAGAAAGCTGATAAGCTACCGGAACACCGATTGTACGACCATAAGATTGTACTTGAAGAAGGAAAGCAGCCTAGATTTAGACCCTTATACGGAATGTCCTAAAACGAACTCTAAGTACTATAAAAGTATTTAGATAAGAACCTAAGTAAAGGATTTATTAGAGTAAGCTTATCGCCTATAGCCGCACTAGTGATCTTTATTAAGAAACCTAGTGGCGGTCTGTGCTTCTATATAGACTACCGAGCTCTTAACACTATTACTATTAAAAACCAATATCTAATCCCGTTAATATAGGAGACACTAAACCGACTAAGTAAGGCTTGCTACTATACGAAGCTTGATATTATCTTTATATTTAACCGCCTCCGTATAGCAAAAGGAGATAAATAGCTTACTATATTTCGTACTTAGTATAGACTATTTAAATACTTAGTAACGCTATTTGGCCTCATAAACGCTCCGAGCTTGTTTTAATATTATATAAATAACACCCTACGCCCCTACCTAGACATCTTCTATACTGCTTATATCGACGATATCTTAATATACAGTAATAACCTAACTAAATATCGGAAACACGTTAACCTTATCCTATAAGCCCTGTATGGAGCTGGTCTATAATTAGATATAGATAAATGCGAGTTCTATAAAACGGAAGTTTTATACCTTAAACTCCTTATTTCTATAAACGGTATATAAATAGACCTAAAGAAAGTTAAAGTAATTATAAACTGGCAAGAACTTAAGAACGTTAAGGACGTAAGAGCCTTTATAGGATTTGCTAATTTCTACTAACGGTTTATTAATAACTTCTCTGCCCTGGTTTTACCCCTTATAGCTCTAACCTAAAAGGATAAAGTCTTTATCTTTGATAAGGAATATAAGAAGGCCTTTACCTATCTAAAGGTTATATTTACTACTACGCCCGTACTTTAATACTTTAACCTAAACCGAATAAGTATTATAGAAGCCGACTTATCTAACTACGTTACTGGAGGTATCCTATCTTAATATAACAAGGATAGAGTATTGCACTCTATAGTATACTTCTTAAAATAACTAAGCCTAGCCAAATATAACTACGAGATCTATGATAAGGAATTGTTAGCTATTATTAGATATTTTAAACAATGGCGACCTAAACTAGAAGGCGCTAGATTTCTAATTAAGGTCCTTAGCGACTATAAGAACCTATAGTACTTTACGACTACAAAACAGCTGAGTTACCGTTAGGCCCGCTAGTTAGAATATCTGTCTCGTTTCCAATTCTTAATTATATACCGCCTAGGCGTTTAAGGCTAGAAGCCTAATACTCTAACCCAACGCTCGTAAGACGTGCTAGCCTTAGAAGAAGCGCGCTCTTACCGAAATTAGACCCTACTTTACCCTAAACTATTTAACCCTCCTACTAAAGATCTTATAGTACACGTCCTTAAAATAACGGATTAATTAATTAAATAGATTATAATTAACGAATACCCGAATAATAAGTTTATTTAAGAGACACTTAAGCTAATACAAGATAGCATTAGACGCTCTAAAAAGATTTCTCTAAGTAAATATAAAGCCTACGGAAACCGCTTATATTACTAGAACCGTCTAGTTATCCCTAATTATAATAAGCTTAAGCTTAAACTCCTTAAATACGTATACAATCTACCTGTTACCGGCTACCCGGGCTAAAAAAAGACCCTAGAACTACTCCAACGGGAGTATTATTAGCTAAACATGTATAATATAACATAAAGGTATATCTCTAGCTGCCACATCTATTAACGAGCTAAAGCCTTATATAAGACGTATAATGGTTTTTTAAAGCCGCTGCCTGTTCCAAACTAAAGATAGAGGGATATTTTAATCGACTTTGTTATTAACCTTCCTAAGAGTAGAGGCTGTATAAATATTATGGTAGTTATAGACCGACTATCTAAAATGAGACACTTGATTGCCTGCCCTAATATATTAACGCCTACCATCGCCCAACTATTTCTAGATTACGTATAGAAACTCTATAGACTCCCTAAAACGATTATCTCCGATAGAGGCAGCTAGTTTATCTTGGTATTCTAGAAAGAACTAACTACTTAACTCCGCATTAAAGTACTGTTATCTACCACGTATTACCTAAAAACAGATGGCTAAATGGAACGCGTAAATGCTATAATGGAATAGTATATTTGGATATACACGTTATATTTATAGGATAACTAGATTAACTGGCTTATATTTACTAAATTTACTGCAAATAACTCTATCTTGGAAACCACGAAAGTCTCCCTGTTTCTAGCTAATTACAGCCAGCACCTATAAATGGGTTTTAAACCCTTTAGTAATGTTTCTTACCCTGCTTATTACGCCTTATAAGTCACAGAAGTAAATAAATTTATAGAGAAGATGGAAGAACTATAACAGTTTCTTACTAATAAGATAATATGGGCTTAATCTGTTTATAAAGCCGCAGTAAATAAGAAATAAACCTTAGCACCGGCCTACTAAATTAGTAATTTTATCTAGCTAGATATAAGAAATCTAAACATAAAATAACCTACTAAGAAACTTAATTGGAAGAACGCTGGCCCTTATAAGGTTAAAAAGGTTATCTCTCCTTATGCCTACTAATTGAAGCTCCCTAATACGGTTAAAATCCACCCCGTATTCTATACGTCAGTCCTCCACCCTGCTGCCCCCATATTAGACGCCCTGCCTAAACAGATATAAGACCCTCCCCTACTAGTTAAAGTAGATAGTGAGAACGAGTACTTTATTAAAAGAATTAATAATATTAAGTATAATAAACGGAAACGTTAATATATATATTTTACGAAATGGAAAGGCTTTACTAAGTCCTTATGGGAACCCGTTAACTCTATAGGACTTATATAAGCCGTAGAAGACTTTTACAAACTCTACCTAGAACTACTATAGCCCCATCTCGCAGAAGCTCGAGTTTAAAGGGGGGGTACTGTCATGGGACACCCCCGTAACACCTTACACACGTTTACCTATTTCCACCGACTTAGTAATTAGAGACTAACCGTGAAATAACAATCTAACGGCAATCTAATGGCAATCTAACGGCAATCTATGGTATTCTGCTATATTCTGCCAAGTTCCACTAAATTCTGCTAAGTTCTGCCAGGACCACGACCTAAACCCTATTCTGCCCATGCACGTGTTGACTAAGCAACCAAGTTAACGATATATACCCTTTCTTCCCGTTTCCCTACCTTCTTTCCTTACGCAACGTCTTGACTTCATTACGCAGTTCATATACATAGCTTAATAATACCTACTTCGCTATATATTATCACCGCTTGTGCTTACTCCGTGACACTTACCTATCTACATCTACCTGCCTATCTATATCTACTTACCTATCTGCATCTACCTACCTATCTACATCTACCTACCCGTCAGCATCTACCTGTTTATGCCTACCTGTCTGTGCTACCTTAATTCGATCGATCNATCGAATCGTTTATAGTGTTGGCTGGCTAGTCGTTGTCGTCTGGCTCTGGCGACGGTTGTCTGGTTCTGGCGACGGTCGTCTGGTTCTGGCGACGGTCGTCTGGCTCTGGCAACGGTCGTCTAGTTCTGGTAACGGTCGTCTGGTTCTGGCGGACGGTCGTCTGGTTCTGGTAACGGTCGTCTGGCTGGCGACGGTCGTCTTGGTCCTGGCGACCAGTTCGTCTGGTTCTGGTAACGGTCGTTCTGGCTGGCGACGGTCGTCTGGTTCTGGTAACGATCGTCTGGCTGGCGACGGTCGTCTGGTTCTGGCGACGATCGTCTGGCTCTGGCAACGGTCGTCTGGTTCTGGCGACGGTCGTCTGGCTGGCGATGGTCGTCTGGTTCTGGTAACGGTCATCTGGTTCTGGCGACGGTCGTCTAGTTCTAGCAACGGTCCTCTGCTGGCTGCCGTTCTGGTGCCTCCCTAGGTAGGGAGGATATAAAGAAGGAAGAAAGGGTAAAAAATAAGGTGGCTACATAGGGTAGAGGCACGTGTAGAGGCTATCGGGAATATAGCGGGGACCCGATGCAGAGCTTCGTGTAGAGCCTCTGTACGCAGAGCTTCGCGCAGAGCCTCGTGCAGAGCCTCTGTACGCAGAGCTTCTCGCAGAGCCTCGTGCAGAGCCTCTGTACGCAGAGCTTCGTGCAGACCCTCGCGCAGACCCTCGCGCAGACCCTCGTGCAGAGCTTCGTGCAGAGCTTCGTGCAGAGCCTCTGTACGCAGAGCTTCGTGTAGAGCCTCGTGTAGAGCCTTATGCGAAGCTTCGTGCAGAGCTTTGTGTAGAGCCTCTATGCGCAGAGCTTTGTGTAGAGCTTCGTGTAGAGCCTTATGCAGAGCCTCCAAGTAATAAGACTATAAGATTGTATGAGATTGTATAAGATTGTATAAGATTATATATAATAGTTAAATATATAGTATATAACTTTACCTTAATCGCACGTTAAGAAATATACAGTTAGCTTTTAAAGTTATTAAGTAGGTTAACTACATATTAAGTTAGTTAAATTATATATTAAGTAGGTTAACTGCGTATTAAGTTAGTTAAATTACATGTTAAGTAGGTTAACTGCGTGTTAAGTTAGTTAAATTGNATATTAAGTAGGTTAACTGCGTGTTAAGTTGGTTAAATTGTATATTAAGTAGGTCAACTGCGTGTCAAGTTGGTCAATTGCGTGTTAAGTTAGTCAAATTGCATATCAATTACGCGAAACGCGAAAACCAAAGTCTACTTAAATCTCATCCTGCGAATATTTTCCCGATGTAGGCTTATAAAGAAAGAGGAACTATAGGTATGGGGAGATAAGTAGAAAAAGTTGTTTAAAGAACTTAAGAAGCTATTTACCTAGGAACTAATCCTTAAGATTTATTAACTAGGACTAGATATAGTTATAGAAATAGATATATTAGACTATATATTAGGAGTATGCTTGCTATAGAAGTATAAGGACGTATAGTATCTAGTATTATATTACAGCAGAAAAATAATACTACTAGAGTTAAACTATAACGTCTATAATAAGGAGTTATTAGGTATAGTTGCAGCACTTAAGAAATAGAGAGCATTTTTATAAGGCGTAGAGAAACTATTTATAGTTAAGATGGATTATAAGAACCTAACGGGGTTCCTAATAATAAATGAACTTAATTAGAGATAAGTTAGATAGGTAGAGATGCTTATAGAATACTATTTTGAAATTTAGTATACTAAAGGAACTAAAAATGTAAGAGTAGATGTACTTAGTAGAAAGGCTAAACTATAGAATAATAAAAAAACTATTAGGAGTAATGCTACGCAGAGATAAGGATAGATAGATTAGATATAATTACCCTAAACTAATAGTAACTTAAGAGGATAACGAAATAGAAAGAGTCTATAAGATACTAGAGAGCTTTTAGGTATAAAGAATTCTAAAAGCATAGCTAAAAGATCTATAGATAGATATATATAAAAATTAAGAAGTAAAGTATATCCTAAAGAGCATAGTAGAGTATTTCATGGAAGATTTCTATAAGGAAATAACTTAAGGACATAATGGAGTAATAGGCTTAGTGTTAAGACTTTAAGAAGAATATATTATTAATGGAATCTAGAATATAGCTAGAAAAGTAATAAAAAGTGTTTAGATTACTAAAGAAATAAACTAATAAGGCATAAGCTATATGGAGGGCTATAACCTATTAAAATATTAGAGAGACTATGGGAGGTTATATTATAGGACTTTATTATTAAGTTACTAAAGTTAAAAAATCTTATTACTAAATAAGAATACGACGTAATCTTAGTAATAGTAGATAAGTTAACTAAATAGGGCTATTTTGTAGTATATATAGAAAAATATTAGTAGAAGATGTCACTAGAATTTATATTAAAGAAGTGTTCGTAAGGTATAGAGTACTAAGTAAAATTATATTAGATAGAGATTTAAGATTTATAGCAGTATTCTAGGAGGTATTCTTAGCGGAGTAAGGAGTTAGAGCAGTAACTTCTACCGTATATTATCCGCAGATAGACGGTTAAACGGAAAGATTAAATTAGATGCTAGAATAGTATCTAAGACATTATGTTAATTACACGTAAAATAATTGGGTATTGTTATTACTAGTTATATAGTTTATATATAATATAATACTATAAGAAGGAATAGGCATATTACTATTTAAGGCAAATTATGGATATAAGCTAAGAATATTGTTATTACTATAATAAGCAAAAAAAATAAGTAGTATAGCTAAAGAAAGGATAAAGATACTAATAAATCTTTATATAGACCTTATAGAATTAGCGAAAAAGGTATAAGAAAGAATAAAAAGGTACTATAACGCTAAGAGATCTAAGGGACCAGATCTTAAGAAGGGAGATAAAGTATAGCTATTATATAAAATTTTTAAGAGTCAACAACTAAGTAAAAAGTTAGACTACGTTAGACTGGGACCTTTTAAGATTATTTAAAGAATTTTACTAGTTACGTTTAAATTAAACCTACTAGCTAAGATAAAGATCTACCCTATATAGTATATCGCAATGCTAGGACTAGTATATAGAGATATTAAGCCACTAGTTTATAAAGTAGATACGTATAGAGGATAAGAGGAAGATAAATAATAAGTTTTAAAGATTGTTAATTACGAGGATATTAACAATAAAATATAGTATAAGGTTAAGTGGATAGGCTATAATAAGACTACCTAGGAACTACTAAAGAACCTAAAAAACGCTATAAGAAAGGTATAGGAGTATTAGAAGAAATTAGGTTAGGTAGCATTAATAAAAAAGGATTACTAAAAAATAAGTTACCTAAGGGGGACCTAAGAAAAATAGTTGCTAAACTACTTAGATTTATTTCCTTTTTGGTTAAAGGAGAATCTATTCTTTTATTACCAAGCTCCTATAAACCTTATTTTATAAGTTTCTACTCCTTAAAACAGACCTTTTTATAACCCTTTTTAAGATGGAGCAATTGAGCGGATGCTATAATATAGGCTTTTAGGGCTTTCTGCTCTATATTATAAGAATATTCTAACTTAGTAAGGGCTTAAGATAGTTTACTATCTAGCCGCGTAGTAGTAGACTAAACACAAGACCCTAAGATAAATTAGTTAAGGAACTAGATAACTATTAAGAGTAATAAAACGTGTATATTTAGTATTAGAGACGGAATAAACGTTATAGGACGAATAAATATTTGCTTTAGTGCACTCTAAATAAGAGGACGGTTATCGTAAGGATAGGCTTGCTAAAGTAATATAAACTAACCCCTTTTTTAAACAGTGAGAATACGGAGACGGTATAATCTTATTAAGAGATAATATCGCAGCAATAGTGTGAGCATGACGTTGCGCCTATAAAGAGGAAGGAGCCTTAGGTATAATAAGCAATAATATTAACTAAATTAATTAAATAGATATTATACCTTTAGTAAATAACTTAAAGATATTTAGAATCTTTAAGGACAAAGATAAAAAGGAGGGAGATGGTATTATAGACGCTTTAAGTATAATATTACGACTACTTAGAGAAGAGTTGGAAGAAGCTAGTTAGTTAATTTAGGCACGGTCTAGAATAGAGCTAGTAGAACTATGTAATAAGGAATAGTAGCTAAGGTTATATAACATTGTACCCAGTATACGCGGTGTATGAGGGGAACGTATGTATAAGATATATAAAGCGTATATTACGTATAAAGGGGATTTCTTAAAAGTATGGTTGTGTATTTAAAGGACCATAGTTCTTACCTAGATAGTTCTCTACTTTATAGTTAATCTATTAGGCAACTACTCCACCAGTTATGTTTATGTTATTAACTATTCTATACCTATATACCCAGCCTATTAATAAGTTCACCGTAGTATTTCCTACAAGGCTTCGTTATAGTAGGCCTTAGGTTTAATAGATAAAGAAGATAAAGATAAGGATAAGGAGGAAGTAGATAAGGCCTCTAAGTTAGGGTTAGCTCTTAGCTCTATTAAACGTAGTTAATTAAGCTTACCTCTAGCTAAGCGCCCTAACCCTTCTAGATTTTCCTCTTTAACGCTAAGTTAACCTTCTTTACTAGCTATATAGAAACGGACTATTAAGTAAGCTACTAAAGCTACTAAATTAAATATAAAGCGCTATTAAGGAAGATGGCGAGTTTTAGAGGCTTTGAAGGAAACGGTAGAGAAGGTAATAAGAGAGATAAAGGCTATAAGAGAGCTAATCGCCTAGAAGTCTCTTTAAGAAAAGGCCTCCATAGAGTTTATCTACGAGTTTAGTTACCTAGATCCTATAGAGTAACTACCTATTTTATAAGCTTTTAAGACGGAGTTAGATTATTTCTTATAACGGCTAGAGCTGTAGAGCTTTAGCGAAGTTTAATTAATAATATTTTAACTAGTAGGAAGGAGGACGCGTAGGAGAGAAAGCTTTAGATAAGATCTAGCAAGATTTAGATAAGATTTTCGGTAAAATCTAAGTCGCTTTTTACATAACCTACCAAATCAACATTATCTTTTTCCGAATATGTTAAATCGCCTTGGTAGAGCAATCGGCTTAAAGGGCGCATGTACGTTTACTTGTACCGGCGGTAAAAAAGACTTTAATAAAGGCGTGCTGCCAATAGCCCATATTTGGAGCCATACTAATAAGAGAGGGAGGCTTTGGAACACCACGATTTGGCACAGATATCACGACTTCTGAGAAGAAGGGGCGTTGAGAACAGCTTCAAATTTGAGGTGGGTAAGATCCTTGTTGCCTCTGCGGCCACTACACTCCTTCCTGCTAGCTCACATACTAATTTAGCTGCAGACGTACATCAAGCAACCCCGATACTTTGCGAATTGAATAATATCCGTGGGGCAGTATTGATAGAGTTGAAGGGGGGGTACCTCAAGACAGTTTCATCGCCTCATTTCGATGGTGCGCCAGTAGCCAGTAAATTTACTCCCCGGTTATCTACTGAAGTTTCTGCTTGCAGGGGGAAGCACCGCCTCAATCCTTAACAGGCTGCTGAAGAAGTAGTGGAATACTTGTAATACGTACATCCCCCATGTCCGACTGGCGGCCTGGAAAAAAATGCATCTATATAAAAGTACCAGCTTAGTCATATCTGAAACCCAGCGCGTCTTAGAACCTTTCAACCCAAAACCTGGGACCAAGTACGTATCATTAACACCCGTGAGAACCCTTCCATCCCTCCCATTCTACCAAAATTATACCAACGCCTTACCCTGTTTCCCGGTTTTGAACCGCCATTCCAAATCAGACCTCCACAATCTGGACTCGTTGGCTCTTTCTATTCTTTAGCTCAACTAAAGTCGGCGTAAGTGGTTTCCTATCGACCAGCCTCTCAGGTTGCTCTGAAGTCACCGTCATTGGTTTCAGCAGGTGGGGCCTTGCACCTGCTGACCGAGATACGGAGACCGTTCGCGCCACGCCTAAGGAGACTTGCGCGATTTCTAGTGTAGACTCGTCTACTTCAGCTAGGCGTGGGGAATTCTCGCCCTGTACCTGAGACGTAGTCTCCGCTAGCTTGGAGACGATCTCCCATTCCGGTTCCTCCAGGCGGGGCTTCCAGAGGCTAGGGTCCTTAGCCACCACGACAGCCGTTTCCTCGGAGTCAAAGCTTTGGACGATTGAAGGGGTTGGGGTCTTGAGGTGAGTAGCTAGCTCAGGAGTTGGCGGTTCCTCTTGAGCGGTGTGAGCAGATTTCTTCCCCGCATCATCCGGCTGCGCGAACGTCTGCCGACTGGGCGAAAGCGCGCTTGGTGCCGTATTCGATCGTTGCAAGGGCCGGGGTCGATGCAACAAGGACCCTCGAGGCGAAGGCGAGTGGTTATCTCTTGCTTGCGCTGGTGGCGGGAATAGCGATAAGGAGAATGTCGGGGATTTTGCTGGAGAGGGGGAGGTTGCTCTCCTATGTGGTTTCAGTAGTCCATTGGCGCTATCCACATCCTCCGTCTGTGAACTTGATTAGACATGTTCTGAGAGGTGGGCAGATCTCAGTCATTACTAACCTTCATAGATAATTCATTCAATGGCTTCAATTTCTCCGGGTTGGCTTGCCGCCGTAAGAAAAGTGACGAAGGTCGGTCCGGTCTGAGAAGGTTACCAAACATAACGCTGTACCTCTCCATTTGAATGTCAGGAATATCGACATTAAGCATTGGTCCTGAGTTTAGAGTGCATAGAGAATTGTTTTCTGAGCCACTAGAGACCATCGATTTGGGAACGTTTGCCGGAGAGTCCCAATTGTCCTTTCGAGGCAGTACAGGGCTTCCTTCCCTTGGTATTGGGGATCTTGTGGCAGTCGTAGGATTTTTAGCCTCAGGTTTGGCTTTGGCTTGATCCGCAGCTGCTTTCTTCGCTGCTTTGGCCCTCTTCCGACTCTCCTGCTTTTCAGATGTTGCGGTCGGCGATAAAGCAGCTCTGGAAGCGGACCTGGATGCTGCGCGTGGTCTTTGCGAGCCGACATCGCTGTAGCTATCCACATGGTTCTGTCCGGATGGAAATTGCTGCAACTGGTAAAATGGTGTTTGTTGGACGTTGTGGGATGCTTTCCTCCCAAACAAAGACCTCCACCTGCTCATTTTCGGCTTCGCCATATCGTGACTTGTATCTGAGGAATCCGTGAAAGAGTGATCATATGAAATCTGAGTGGTAGTTCCAGGTTGATTTGTGACAAAGTCAGTTGCGCGAGTATTCTGGTTCCAGTGAGCCGGGGTGGTGGGACTTCCTAGAGCTATCCCAATGGTTCTGTCTTCATGGATCTCCGCAGTGTACAGTACAGTCTTTGGAGTGGGAAGAGGAAAATTGTACGTGTGGTCATCTGAAGTAATGGCGATAGGAGCTCCCTTTTTGTGGAAATGCCTGCCGCGGTCTCCTGGTCTGCTAGATGTCCTAGGGCGTTGCACCTGATCAGGAGTGTCTACGCGCTTGCCCGGGTTCGTTGTATGTGCAGCAGGCTTCAAACTTTGGCCATCATTCCGAGGCTCCGAGTCGGTTCCTGTGAGAGGTGGCGCAGGTAAGTCCTCCTGTTGGCGGAGGTCTTTCTGCGAATTTTTTAGCCGCAGCGACTTTGATCTTCCTAACATCCTGGCCATGGCGGTTTCAAGGGTTATCTTTAGGCGCGTAAGTAGTCTCAAGTACTTTTAGTTTGCTCAATTGTAAGGAGTGACTGAGGATAGAGAATGACAGCAACGTAAGGACCGGACGGCTCTCCAGAGAGCCAGGAATGTTGTAAAGACGGTGAAGAAAAGGTGAAGAAAGTAAGTCTCATCGAGGCAGCGGAAAACAACATGATGAAAGAAAAGAGATATTAGCGTGGCGGCAACCCCTACTTGTCAGAAGGAAATTGAAAGGACATTGATAGGCCCATGGGTGACCTTGAGCTGCAGCACTGAGGGGTGAGAGGGTTGTACAGAATGACAATAAGTCAGAAACGGCGAGCGGGATTGGCGCAGCGATAGATTTGTGACAGCGGCATCCATGGGGGCAGCCGTCGCGAGTTGTTCTGGCAAAAGTGGGCGTTAGTTGGCGTTGGCAGGCGTTGAAGCGCGTTCCTGCAAGCACGTTTCAGACGATCGAAAGTTCTCCGCTCATAATTTCGCCTACTGAGGCTGACCCTGCAGAACGCCATTCGCCTCATGCAGACCCTCGTCGACCGTCCAGACTGGCTGCAAGGTAAAATGATGCACGCGCGATCTCGCAACGAATTTCCCGGTAAGGCAGATAACAAACAAGCCGTTAATGGCTAACGTAGGTTACAGGGTTTTGACCGATACCATAGTTTTGACCAAAAGGAACATCAAAACTTTACCTAGGTTACATCTATCACGCCTAGGTAAGCCTCAGCACGACATATTGCCTTCCGTTACTTTTAATTTTGGCAGAACAACAAAACTTTACTTATTGGTCAAAACTAGGGTGACGGTCAAAACCCTGTAACCTACGTTACGCAACTGGCAGCCGCCAATGATGACTTGCATCCCTGGACCCTTGCCCACCAACGCTCCCACTCCGGAAATGAAGGAGAAACGTAGAATATATGTAAACGCCGCCTGTCCAACATAACCAAGATTGCTAATTACTGCTAAATTCTCCCGAGCTTTCGTTTTAATAGAAATGGCCTCAAGAGGAACACAAAAACGTCAACTTCCTTCATTTAACCTCAATCTCCATGCGGATAATCTATTTCTTGTTATTCCCCTTATGCGGCTGTTGGCATCCGATGAGCCATCATATCATGACTTTCTGGGCTTTTGACTCGCGGGTATGTCCTCAGACTCTCAATGTGAGTACCAAGCCTCTATGACACCAAGTTCATGAGGCTATCTTCGTAGACCTAGCTATATCCCACGGCTAGCTCCCTTCAAATCTATCAAAGCTGAATTCCTGCTTGGCTCGACCTTGGATTTATCGTTCCAGTGAATCTAAGCAGTTATGCTCAACCAGTTAACATCAATGCTGATCCTTGGCATCTCTTGACCTGATTCGCATGCCTTCGATCCGAAGACACCTAGTCTGCGGACAATGACACTCCCGGCCTCCATCTTTCATACCTTTGTGCTTCTTCTCTTGAAGTTTGTGGGACATGCGTGCTCAAAGCATACTCAAAGTGACACATCTTAATCTCTGGCGGCTTTGTTGGATCCAACTCATATTCTGTCATTGAAGCATCCACAGCAATGGCGCAAAGATCCTTAATTTCAGCACCGCTGCTTCCCTCTGTCCTCGCCGCCAAATTGCCCAAGTCTACGTCTGCAGACAGTGGCATGCGTTTGGTGTGAATATGAAAGATCTGCCTTCTTGCCTCAAGATTCGGTAGTCCGACGTACTGCCGAGCATCGAACCGCCCAGGGCGAATTAATGCAGAGTCTAGAATATCGGGTTTATTTGTCGCACCAATAATGAGAACATCCTTCAACGTCTCAATACCATCCATCTCGTTCAAAAGCGTTGTGACTACGTTCAGGCTACTATCTTGCGATTTGTCTCTTGACTTGCCAATGGAATCAATCTCGTCGAAGAAGATTATGCATGGCTTTGCGGCGCGAGCTTTTCTAAACACATCGCGAATGGCGCGCTCGGATTCACCAACGTACATTTTAATAAGCTCGGATCCTTTTACGGCCAGAAAGTTTAGATTGGACTCGGTAGCTACCGCTTGGGCGATCAGGGTTTTTGCGCAACCAGGGGGACCGTACAGCAGAACTCCTTTCCGGGATTGGGTGCCACCAAATTTAGTTGCGAGGTCCGGGAACTGCAGCAGTCTGTTTTAGTGCTTGATGAAAGAAGACATTAGCAGGACATACCTTGAATGGTCGCACTGTCACAGTATACAAAAGTTGCCTAACATGCTCCAATCCGCCAATGTCAGTCCACCTGACCTTGGGTAATTCTAGCAGGACATCTTTCATAACAGTAGGCTGTACTCGATCAATTATAGAGTCAAAATCGTCCTGCGTGACCAAGGTAGAACTCTTCGTATCTTCAATAACAGATTGCTTCCTTGCGAGTTCCAGCGATCGGTGGACTGCTCGTCTTCGAGCCAACCCACAGAGGCTGCGTAGATCTCGCCCGACAAAACCATGTGTGCGCTCGGCCAAGACGTCGTACTTAATGTCCAATGAAGGACTAGCTTGTCTCAATATATTTCTCAAAATGTCTTCTCGTTGCTTCACGTTTGGTGCAAATATCTCGACCTCGTGTCCAAAAGCCATACTCGTTCTCAGGCTGCTGTCAACGTCATATATACTCCGAGTAGCTGCTGCTACTAGAACCCTAGCGCCTTCCAGTCCACTTAATTCTTTTCTCAAATCACCGCAAAAGGTCTCGGCCTTACTGAGAAGCTTGTCTAGCTCATCAATGACTATAATGCTCGGCTGAGAAGCGCGAGCGTTTTCAAAGACTTCAGAGAGCACCCTAGACTGGGATTTAGAGTTCGACGACAACCATCTCTGGCCCAAATTGAATTTTTGACGCCAGGGAGCCTCGGCTAGCCTATTGAGTAGCAGAGATTTGCCTGTGCCTTCCGGTCCATGAATGAGGATAGCTGTAGGGCCTTCCAGGCGGTGGTCTATCAACTGGAAAATCTCATCGGTGAGATAATAAAGGCGATCGTTGATGTCTTTGATCTGCTGACCCAATCCTCCAATACCACTAGAATCGACCTGTACGAGTTCATTTAATGCGCCTTGAGGTTTTTTGGTGGTTTGAGGGCTCTTCATTTTGACCTGGCTTGTGAACAGCTTGAAGCAGAATGGCCCGCCACCAGTTGATGATGGTTCTACGCTATCAACTATAAGACGGAGTTTCGCATTTTTCTGGCGATATTCGGGGCCTTTTCGCTGGATCTCGAACGAGCAATTAGGAACAATCATATCGAGGTCGACTATTTATGCCATTAACTTGTGTTATATTCACAGTGCGTCTAGGCACGCACCTCACCTAATGCATAACTTGCCCACTGCTCAAGTTCGTCGGGAGATTCATAGCCAGCCAAAGACTGTTCAGGGTCTGCAGGAGTAATGAAAACCGTATCTGCTCTCTTCCAAGGCTCGTTTGCCTTTTCAATGGAGATGCGGTCCTGTAGAGTAAAACCATATGTCTCTCGTAGTAGATCAGTAACCTTGGCAATTCTTTTGGTCTGGTTGCTGCTATTCGCATCTTGCGAAAGCCAGGCGATGGCTAAACCAGCCCCGCTGGGAGAGCTTAATCGACATAAATCTCCCGTCTCTAATCCCAAAGCTTTTAGGTCTCTGATAGATAACTGGACCCTGAATCCGCCCTCAAGAGCCGACACAGGCATACGCCTTTCCAGCGGACGGAGAGTAAAATGTAGTGCTGCAGTCATCTTGTCTAAGCTGAAAATCTAATTTTTTTAGTGAAAACTTGGTACAGCTTTTCAGAACAACCAAGTCTGGTTCTAAGTGAGTAGCAGCAAAACAATCATCAAGGAATATGTACTCGTTCCTGCTCGAGGTTTCAAAATTTCTAGTTTCATTAGGCGGAATACGGAGGCAGAATAATATTTGCTAGCAAGGAATTTCATCTTCAATTTGCGCGGATTTGTACGGAACTTCTACCATTGAGATGCGCCTCTAACCTCTCAATTGATGCTACCACCGCGACTGCTACCTCTACGGTATTTCAGTCCTTCATGGAGAGTAATTCAAATCCGTCAGGCGTCCGGCACGAATGACACTCCACCAAAGAAACATCCTCCACGACGCCATCGCGATAACTCGCAGCCGTCAACCAAACCCAGCGATTCAATAACGAGTCCAGAGAATGATGCTATCTCCCATGATATCAGCCAATCGGAGACATCTCTGACCAATAGTGACGTGGAATTTGTTAGTCCCTCGAGAGAAACCCAGATTAGAGAGGCGGGAACTTGTCCTAACGTTCAACAGAAAGTTCGAAAAGTCCCATTCATACGTAAATGGCTGCCGCCAAACCACCCCCGTTTCTCCTCTCGACCAGTCCAACCACGATCAACAACGTCGGAAAAGAATGGCGCACACGATTCACCTGCGAAAGATGAGTCCCGGGTATCTCAGCACAACTCACGAAACAGAATCGTATCTGAACAGTTGTGGGACAGCAATGGGATTAGTGGTGGTAATACCATCAAAGAGATAAGGAGCACCCGTGCTAGGAATAAAACAGTTATTCCGGAAGCAAATCTAAAAGCGAAGCTGGACGCAAAGCTAGACGCGAAGCCAGACATGAATCCGGAAGCGAATGGATCCCGAAACAAAACTATCACATATAGAGCCGTACGAAATAAGAATGTCCCTCTGCCTCCAGCTCAATCCCCGCCAATTGAACAGCCTCCCCAGCCATCAGATAGCATACTGAGAAAAGAGGAAGAACCCAAGAAGATTCTAAATTCAGATAACTCATCTCTTCTTGAAGAGCTGTTTCCTGAAATTGTGAAGAAAGAGCCGTCTACAACACAGAAGCCCTCGGAAAGAACCGTCCCAAAACTTGATCTTCCCGATCTTCCACGACCTGTCGTGTCATTACCAGCCCACCGGAAAAGTATGCGCGAACGGTTTACAGAAGCCTTTATATCGCGCGGCGAAGACATTACTGTCCTCAAGCTCCAGCACTGCAGCACTGCATTGACCGAAGCGGACTTCAGGCGCCTGATCCGGCAGGGTAAACATATTGAAGGATGGGTGCAGGGTGGTGATATAGCGCAGGTCATCCCAGGGCGCGATCCAGTCTCCCTCGCCCGCCGCCCTTTCTACTGGCTTCTATTTTCCACTCATGACGCTGCGGTGGCGTATCAGGCAAACGCAAACCGTATCCACCACCTCGCTGCGCGACATACACCCAGGTCAGTCTTCTCCGCCGTGCCTCCACCCCCAGGGGTTTTAGAGAATGGAGAAGACCTGCATGCGTTGATTCAGAGTTACACGCTTTACCCGCCATCTCTGAGGCTACCCCTGAACATGGTATTGCAACCGTACGAGCCACTCTTACGTGCCGTGGTTGAACAGGGCGGTTACAGACCAATCGTAGATGACAGGGAGGAGAAGCTGCACAAAGTCCTGCTATGGATAGAGGGCCAAGAGCCTCACCCGTTCACTCTGTACAACTCTATCCAAAAAGATGGTGCGGAGAAGGGGTTGATTTGGGGTATCGCTGGGGCTCAAAAGGGCATCAAAAGACTCGCGGACCTCACAAACATCCAGAAAATTTCTCGGCCTTCCAGTGAGCCTGACGAACAGACCAAAATCCGGCAAGAGATCATAGATCGAGTGTATAATCGCTGGATCATCGAGTTTGAGACGGAGCGCATGGCGAGGAGGTTCGCGAGGGCCTGGCATAGAAGGCGCTTGCCGATCGCCGGTGACAAAGGTGATTGGAAGGATGATTCCACGGTTAGAATGTGCAATACAGAGGTGTTGTGGTGAATTGGGTTCGATTTGAAAATGATCTTCGGGCATCCTGGCTGTATAAATGTGCATAGCGATATCCGGAGACGGAGTATCCAGAGGCGTTTCTGGCGATGTAGATGTACAGCACTGTATAATATAGCTTTGTATCATATCAAGAAGATGTTGGTTCTGTGACTTTCAATGATCTGCGGATACCGTTCAGACCTCCCAACCCAACGCGGAAAAGATGTTGATACAAACGCCCTCGCTATGCATAAACAGCCGCCCGTGGCCAACAAGGTCGAAAGTCCCATGAAACATGCCCCGCAGCTCATTCGTCCATCTGCCACGCATACTCCAACTCCGCCCGATTACTCTTCCTATTCCTCGCCTTGAACCACTCAGCCTCAAACCCATTCCCGCGATCGACCCCATCCCACCTATACCCAGGCCGAATACCATGCCGATTCGGCGGCGCAGCGCCCTTATACAGCGGCTTCCCCGTCGCGCTCTTCCCGGCCTTCTTCTTAACCAGAAACCCGGCCGCAGGATCATTCCAGCGCTCCTTCCCCCTCAACTCCTCATTCAGCGCCACATCATCCGCATGCCGCGCAACAGGCATATACCTAGCCTCCCGCAACGCCTCCCGCCGCTTCTCCACCTCCACCCTCTGCACATCGCCCCTGGCCGCGCGCTCCCTCTCCACCCTCGCCGCCTCCTCCTCCGCCATCTTCCGCCGCGCCTCCGCCCGCTTCATCGCAACGTTGATGACGCGCCCGCTCGCGTCGCGGTAGATCGTCTCCGCGGCACCGCCACCCACCTCCTTAGTCACTTCCGCCGCTCTGCGCCGCTCCTCCTCCCGCCGCTGCTTCAGCGCCGCCGCGACCTGCGCGCCTGTTTGCAGGCCCGCGTGCGCGCCCGANTCCATGCGCAGGATGTTGTCCGCGTCGACCATCTCCGGGGCTTCGTCTTCGGCTGCAGCCGCGGCGGTGCGGGCGGCGGCGGTCGAGGCGATGATGGCGTCGGCGTCTGCGGCCGCGGCCTCGTCGGCAGCGAGCTGGGAGGTTGTGGAGGGCGCGGGGACGCCGATGGTTTTCCAGGTTGTGGTGGATTTGGGTTTGGATTTGCGGGTTTCGGTGGTGGTGCCGACTAGGGTGGAGGTGGGTTAGTAAGGGGTGCACTGTAGCAATTAAGGGGAGGGTATTGAAGGAGAGATGGGGGTGTGTATTTGGGGAATTGCGTACCTATCATGGGTGCATCATCGTCGTCGTTTTCGGCGGTGTTGGTGTTCCATCCTGAGATGTCGTCGTCTGCAATTATGAGGCCGGCGGGGTTGTTTTTTGCGGCTTTTCGCTTCCGCTTCTTGCTCTTCTTGTCCGCGGGAGGGTCGGCGGTCAGGTAGTTCTTCGCGAGATAGTCGGCGAGGGACATAGTGGATAGACAGTGTGCAGTTGAGGATGGCAGTGCGAAAGTTCACGATTCCTGGGGTGAAATCCATGTCACGTGAGAGGGCGCCGAAGTTCCGCCGGACGTGTCAAAGTCGGCGACGTGCGCGGCCAGCCCTGGTACTCTAGCAATCGGAGATCCACCTCCATCAGCATTCCTCCCTACATGCAAGCATGGCTCCTGGAAGCCGGTCGGAAGAAGTGTGGGCATGGTATGAGGCCGTTTACGAGGCAGTGCAGGAGATACCCCGCGGAAGAGTCACTTCATATGGGCATATCGCCAAACTACTGGGCAAGCGTACGTCCAGTCATCCCAAGGTTCCACGCCTGAGGAGTCAAACGAACTAACTCCACGAATTCCTGCAGCTGAGTGCCCAAGGTCAGTCTGCTTTGAAGCTAGTGGGAAGCAAGTGACGGCTGTCTAATGCATCGAAAGACAAGTTGGTGTCTGCCTCAAACATCTGCCTTCACCCAGCAGCGACGCAAGCAAGCCCAGTGCGCGATGGCACAGCGGCAACGTGCCGTGGCAGCGCGTGATAAACTCCAAAGGATGCATCAGTCCAAGGTATGAGCCCCCATCTGTGCCATCCAAAGCCGAGATTCGTCATATCGTACCTGTAGTACATGTGTGTTTGATGCGGTTGCTTATTGACGCGGAACAAAAGAGGGCCTTCAGGTGCCAGTCACCAAGCGGCCGCTCTGAGGCGCGAGCAGGTGCACGTGGATCAAGGCAGTATGGGCGAGTATTCAATTGATCTCGCTACCTACGGCTGGTTCCCGGATGTGCTGCCGAGCGAAGCGGCAGAATTGAGTAGTGACGACGAGGACGACGAGAACGAGTCGGAGGCGGATGAGCGAGGCGATGTTGACAGGCCTCGATCGTAGTGGCTATGAATAGATGGCGGGGATTGTGGCGCTTGCTTGATAGCAGAGCTCCAAGGCTCTCTAACAGGACCGAATCGGATTACAAGGCAAAGGCGGCGTCAATTCAGGTTTCTTTTCACGGCCATGACCATCTAGACAGTCTGCCAAGTATAGATAGCTGCGTTTGAGGGTGCAGGTAGCTATGTAGCAGCCTTGTTACCTTGATGGTTTGGGGAGCGGGCGGGGGTCAAGCTCGCGCGCTGCCTCGCAGCCAACTCCGAGCTCTGGTCTCCACGATGATGCACAGCCGTGCGTCAGCAGGAACCCGCAAAGCCCCCAAGAAACCACCACGTTCCAGTTCCTGAGTGCATGACGGAATGTCATCATCAAAAGAACAAAGAACGAGGTCTGTCCAGACTCGAGCGAAGGCTGTGACCTCGGCGGATGTCGGGGTCCCGTGGTCCCATTTGCTTATCAGTACGCGGTATGAGGGAAGCTCAAAAGACTCAAAAGGACAACAAAGGAACGCGCCCTTTGTGACCCTTCTCAGTAGTTCAGCCCTCCTGCGCCCCCAAGGAGGACACTCATAGTTGAAGACAAAGCTTCCCCATACTCGTTCCGGCTACATAGCCACTCATCTAATTAGCCACTCCTATTTCTGACTCACCTTAGCTCTAACCATTGTTTGGAGTCATCCAGGACTCCACCTACTTCTTCCGGCGACTATTAGTACCGCAGTCACCTTCGCCTACCATTCATTCCTTCTCATCACTCACACTCTCTTACAACCACTCCCATCCGCTCTATTATCCTTTCAACTTCCTGCATTGTCCGTCCCTCACTCAACCTATCAACATCCCTCTCCCAACAGAACCCCTCCACGTAGTGAACACCCCCCGCAACCACATCATGGCTTCCGAACAGACCTTCACTGGGGATCTCCGCAGCGGAGCTGTGGATTACAACCGCGACAAGGGACAGAGGGTCAAGTGGGCTCATGGTGTCTCGTTTGGCCCAGGCCGACGTGTAGAAGACAATCGTCCCCGCCCTGCTCGCGTCTACCCAACCCCAAAGTACGCATGTCTGCCATAGCGCATCTAGACCGTCCCATGTGTGTTGAGTTCAGATTGTTAACGTGTAAGCCAGGGGCGCCTTCGGTGATGTTCGACACAAGGCTCGAGTAGCCGTCAAGAACGACATTGCCTATGCCAGCGGCGATTCTTCTGCCGATGAGGACGTTGAAGAGGCCTCTGCAGCCCCTGTGCCTGATGCCGATATCACCTACTCTTTTGATGCCGCTCGTGGCCCTGGCCACGGTAGCCAGATTCTCGGACTAGCCCTTGCAAAGGCCATTGAACGCTATGAAGTTCACGCCACCGACAAGCTGATCAAGGAGGAGTATGAGGTTCTGGATACCGATGGCGAGTCTATTGCTAGCGGGCCATCCCGCAAGGGCAAGAAGGGCGCCACTGTTGACGAGGAGGACTACGAGTTCGTGTAATTCTGCCGTAAACTATCACGATTGCACATTCCTAGGGTCTCGGGATATACATACGGAGTCTTGCATCGGCGTTCAACATTTGACATCTATAGCTATGGCTTGATCGGTGGATGGTTGGTTTATTTCATTAGCTTGGGACACGGCAGCATCATGAGGGGAGCGTTTGGCGAGAAACCCGGCCGCAGGATCATTCCAGCGCTCCTTCCCCCTCAACTCCTCATTCAGCGCCACATCATCCGCATGAGGGGAGCGTTTGGCGAGAAACCCGGCCGCAGGATCATTCCAGCGCTCCTTCCCCCTCAACTCCTCATTCAGCGCCACATCATCCGCATGAGGGGAGCGTTTGGCGCTTTCTGAGGACTTGAGCGGCCTCGACGGTTTTGCGGACTGCTTGGTTTATTATTCTTTAATTGATAGGCAATGACTTGTCTTTGTATAGTAAACTGGACTTTTGTTCCAGGCGATCATTCAACTACCTAGTTCCACAAATGGCTGCTGATAATTCGCGATCCTTTAACGGAGAAGGGCGTTTTGTCGTTGCTTATCTTGCCGCGCGTTGCTTGCTGCGCCTTATTCCCGTGCATCACTGCGAGTCCGAATCCGGAGCTGACAATGATCTCCAGTAATTTGATATTTTTGACAGTCTTTGCAGATGATCGTTGTCTTTTCTAGAGTTTGGCAGAGTTGATTTGGGGGCTTGATAATGCAGTTGGTGATTATGGACTCTGATGGTACGTCATTCAATCGGTCGGGTGCGCCCAACACAGCCCCAGAGCCTACGACTCTAGCAACTCCCGATAAAAACAAGAGAAAGAATTTTCTTTCCACACATCGCCAGGACAATCTCTTCAATCCCATTACACATCAATTTCTTGTCTCAATGAGTACAAAAAACCCTGCTCTCGCTGTTTCTGTTTAAATCCAATTCGATTTCTGCTCGGCTCGTTGATTTTACTACCCCTTATCGTATCTGCGTGTTATCCTAGTTTTGCCTTCCGCGTGCCCCTCTACAACACACAATGGCCCGCCCACGATGGATGCTCCACGCCCAAGCGCAATTCTGGCGTGTCCTCATGGGAATTGGCATGACGCTCCACCGGATGGCGCCTCCCCGCCCCCCACCACCATCCTTCCACCGCTCAGTACGCGCAACAGTATCGCCGCACAAAGGGCGCTTCAACCTGCAATTCTACGTCCCGAAGGACTACTGCATGCACAAGAAGCAAAAGGACAAGCGATACCCCGTGGTAGTGAACTTCCACGGCGGCGGCTTCACGCTGGGCACGGCGCACGATGACGCACGGTGGTCGTGGACGGTCGTGGACGAGGTGGGCGCCGTGGTCGTCAGCGTCGACTACCGCCTCGCGCCCGAGCACCCTTTCCCGACGGCCGTCGAGGACGGCGTCGACGCGATCCTATACCTGGCGCGCCACGCCGACGAGCTGCTCCTCGACGTCGACCGCATCGCCGTGTCGGGCTTCTCCTCGGGCGGCAACATGTCGTTCACGGTGCCGCTGCGGCTGCAGGGCGAGATGCTGGAGACGCTGTCGCCGTCGACCACCAGCTCAGCGGCAGCAGCAGCAGTAGTGGTGGCGATGTCGTCGTCAACGACGAACTTCCTCGCCCCGCCTCCGCCCTCAGGCCTCGCCACCGCGCACTCGAACGCGACATCCCGCGTCTCGCTGATCTCGACGCAGAAGGACGGCACCACCGTCGGCATCAGCAGCGGCGGGCGCGAGCTCAAGCTGCGCGGGCTGGTGGCCTTCTACCCGTCGACGGACTACACGCAGACGCGCGAGCAGCGGCGCCAGACGTGCTCCCGCGCCGACCAGCAGCTCCCTGCCATCTTCACCGAGCTGTTCGACGAGTCGTACCTGCAGCCGCCGACGCTGGACAAGACGAACCCGTTCCTGTCCCCCGGCGTCGCCCCCGCCCACATGCTGGCCGCGCTGCCCGACGACATCGTCCTGTTCACCTGCGAGTGGGACATGCTGCTGGCCGAGGGCGAGCGGCTGCGCGATCGGCTGCGCGATGAGATGGGGAAGAATGTGAGCTATCATATGGTCCCTGGCGTGCCGCATGGCTGGGATAAGGCGCCCAATCCGCTCAGGGAGACACCGGGGGTTAGGGAGCATTATTTGACGGCTTGTCGGGAGCTGAAAAGGATGTTGGCTTGAGGGGCTCCCTGATATATCTTCTAGCCAAGGAAGAGGGAAAGAAATGGGGAAGGTGTATGAGTACCCTGTTTTTTTTTTGCGGCATTTGACAGGGTGTTACTGGTGCGGGTGGGCTTTCATGTAGGATTCTTTGTATATCTCTTAGCCTGGTCCA
This sequence comes from Cenococcum geophilum 1.58, assembly GCF_001692895.1. Lineage (NCBI taxonomy): Eukaryota > Fungi > Ascomycota > Dothideomycetes > Gloniales > Gloniaceae > Cenococcum > Cenococcum geophilum. Next base: position 2,505,596 of record NW_027137572.1, on the reverse strand, counting down.
GTCTTGATTTTTTGGGCGTTTGGGGGCGGGAATTTGGATCTGGCGCATTGCATGTTTCTCTTTCCGCAGGAAAGCTCACGAGCTTGGGCGACGAAAAGTCGCCTCCAGGCTCATCGCTTGCTCACCACACATAAATATCTCATTCAGTCGAGGACAACAGTGCGGTCGTCGATCAGGACGTCTAGAACTGCTAGAGCGGAGCCAAAAGGGCCCCGGATTTTGGTTCAACAAAACACGTAACGATTAAAATGAATACATTGAATTTACGACAAATCGAAAATTTAATTTCCCAGTGTACATTCATGGCTACGAAAATCAGTTTTCCATGTGGAAGGCTGCCCTGTCCACGGCGAAACGCCGGTATCCAACCCTATCCTTCACTTTTCCTTTCCCCCCCCCCCTTTCCCCCGATTAACCGACCGCTGCTGGGTCGACCGCTGCTCGTCACAGCCTTTGGCCCGGTGGAGAACAGAGGAAAGAAGGAAAGGGAGAGCTCGTCGCCCTGCCAGATGCTTCGTGGCAGCAAGCGCGTCCGTCGTCGTGTAATTAGAAGTGAATGATACATCCCTCCGATATGCAGAGCGTGAAAATAGCAACAAAGCCACCCGTAAACACTACGATGTGTAGATATCTATTCATAAGCGCGCTTTATGCAGCGAAACTCGAGGAAGAGCTGAGAGTGTTCGAGAGAGGCAGAGGGATTTATCCCCACCCCCCTTTTTCCTACGCGGGCGTCAGCGCGACTTTGGTCCCGTTGGCCGAGGCGAGCGTCAGCGTGACCGCTTCCTGCCAGGGACCTGGGTCGCGGGACTCGATGGATGCGAATTCTTGCAAGATGCGCGTGGTTACGTATGAGGCTTCTGTCAGGGCGTATTGTTCTGGAGAGCGGGTTAATGGGGTGGAGGTCGGTGAAGGGATATACAAATAAAAGAGGAAGAGAGTGTGATAAAGCTCGTAATAATAACTCCCAGCTTTGATAGAGGAGACGGGGGAAGCAAGAAAGGGCGCACGCGGAAACAGAGGATGGGTGAACTCACGTCCTAAGCAGATCCTTGGGCCACCATTGAAGGGCAGGTATTCCCAGCTAGGTCTCAGCGTCTCCCACCGCTCGGGCCGGAACACCTCTACGTCTTCGCCGAAGTAGTCTTTCCGGCGGTGCATGGCCCAGAGGATATATGCCACTAGGGTGCCCTTGCGAACAAAAAGCGGGTCTTTGCCATCGGGGCCACCACCAAGAGGAAGCACGGTGTCACGAATGGCAAGGCGTGAGTTGGCGGGGACAACTGGGTGGATGCGGAGGGCTGGGCGTTGTCAGAAAGATATAAAAGTTGGAAGAAGGAGAGGCGGAGAGAATGGTGGAGGGCTGAGTAAAAGGTACTGTGCAAGACTTACATTCATTCATGCACCACTTCAAGTACTTCAAGTTCCTCAGCTGCTCATATGTCGGTATCTGTCCGTTGAGCTCTCCAACCTCCGCCTTCAGCTTCGCCCAGATGTCCGGCCTCTTCGCAATCTCAAAGAACATGTTGCTGAGCAGACTAGCTGTAGTATCTCTACCCGCAAGTAGTACATTCAACAACTCGTCCCGTAGCCTCCTCTTGTTACCGGTTGACTTAGCTAGCTCGTGCAAGAAGACGTATTTCTCCCCTGGCGCGTCCTTCTCCAAATCATGCGATTCCCTATACCGTACAGCGTTATCGACAAACTTATCGACATACTCGTGGCAGATGCGGATAGCCTCATTGCTCTTCCTATCATTCCTGAAGCTGGATAAGAAGCCTAGCCGCGTACGTATGACGGCATCATGCTGCGCTATACCGAAGGCAGTAGCGAAGCAGGCATCCTCAGAATCAGCATCACCTTTGTTTATCATCCGCAGTGAGTTGGCTGAGTGGCCGAACAGGAATTCCGTTGCCGAGTCAATCGTGAAGCGGAAAAAGAGCTCCTGGAGGTCGACGGTAGAGCCATCCCTTGGGATCGCCTTGAACAGCCATTCGATGTGGCGTTCAAAGGCCTGGATGTCCGCAACTTGGTCTCGTGTGAAGTTGGGGCGAATCATGTGCCGTGAGTGCGCCCAGCGCTCGCCGTCGGTGTTGAAGATGCCTTTGCCCAGCAGCGGACCGAAAGCCCGGTCACGATTGCCCAGGCTGAAATCCTTAAACCGGAGCGAGAGGACCGTCTTGATGTTCTCAGGCTCGATGGTTACAATGGTGGGCATGCCCAGCAGTTTGCTCGTGTAAGTGTTGGCGGCCATCATTTCGAAGCGGCGTTGTGCACCCAGGAGCAATTCCTTGTTCCTGCCCAGACGGAAGTTCTCCAGCATCAAGTCGAAACCTAGGATGGGATCTCTGAGTGGGAAGCGTGCCTGTGGCGGTTTGCAGCCATTTTTATCCTGGAATTTGCGGCGAGCGCTGTTGAGTAGTACACGGTTAATGAAAAGAAATGCTAAGAAGCTAGATCCCACGGCCCAAAGAGCGAGGTGAATCGATGTACCCCGGGAGAGCATTTTGATAGATGTATTTGAGAGCGAAAAAAAAAACCTTCGGCGTGTTCAAAGTAAGGTCCCGCAACGCGGTTTAAAGAAATGACGAGAGGTAAAGCACTGCTTTACGCCACAGGGGCTGACGCTTGAGGCAACAGAAACTTGAAACGCGGCGGAGTAAAGTAAAGAAGAGTTAAACGAGAATTGCTAAATGGAGCGCGCCGAATTAGTGACAAAATCAATCGTCAGCGACGAGGGAAAGACAAGCAAAAGGATATATACAGCGGGCAGACACTCCTTAAGCACGGAAGGCAGCTTTTCGTAATAGGAGTGCCAACTAACAAACCTACTGAGACAGCCGTCGGCGAAATGCCTAAAAGGGTCAATTTGGCCAGAGAACCTGCTATCACCGGATAAGGTCTTGTTGCGAGGTTCGCAGGGCTACGTGTGGGGAATAAAGAACAGCCCAGGGAAGGCGGTGCGGACATGGCGGAATCGGGGATGTGGCCATTTGCTATATGAGCACAAGCTCGACTGCACCGACAGCTATGTGCGCGGACAAATGAAGCGGCGGTCTAAATTGTTGGAATTAGCCAACATCCGACCCGTCCAAAGGTCATGGAGCCGTCTCGGCGATGCCGGCAAACTACCTGCTTGCAACAAGACTAGAGGTCAATGGCGTTCTTTGCCTCGTGCCGAGGCGGCCAAACGCCGTGCTATCATTTGACCACGACTTCGACGCGACAACCACCAAAGACCACGAAGTATTATACGCCCGTACACGCCTGCAAGTTCCAGCGTGCGGAGGGATTAACGCTCTGAGCCTGACTCCCACAAGCTTCAAGGCCTCCAACCAAACACCACCAGCAAAATCACCGCTCGCCTAATCTGGGTGCACCTCCGAAGACAATCAGCTGCACCAAAAGCATTGGGTGAAAACACTCCAATTTCTACCTACAAAAGGTAATCACTACGTTTCCTTTCACGGCGCCAGATGCGTGACGAAGATGGCCCCTGGAGCATTTGTTACACCGGCAAATGAACCCTACACTACGCTGCAGCTCCCGGCCTCGACCCGGACCGACTGCACCACCGTATGACAGCATCGCCACTCCTCAAGGGATCTTCTTCCACACTCCCTCATACCATCATAAAATGTCCTTTCAGCCCAGCCACTGCCAATCACTCTTCTCAATCCCAGGTGATTTCTATTTCAGCCGCACGATAACCCTCTGCCACCTGACCAAGCATGTCTCATCCCCAACCATAGCCGTTCGAAAGAAGTGCCCTCATTCCATGATTCGGATATGCCGATGGCCTTCAGCTGATTGAGAAGTGAGCGTCGATGTTGAATTGTCGTTTTTCTGCCATTTGGGGGCGATGTATCCGCGATCGGCCGAAGTCGTTCAAACACCACCTGAGCCTCGCGGGGGGTATCACGAGCCGCTAACTGAGCAGCATTCTTCTCGCGCATGCGCTTCCTCGTAATGGAAACAGAATCGCGATGCATGACGCGCCCTGGAGAAACTCCGCCCGCCTTGAAGATGCGTTGCTGAGCCAGCAGCACCGAGTCGAGATGGTTTTGGAAATATCTTCTAGGCTCATCCAGGTTGAAGCATCTCTCTGTGCTATGGGTGGCCTTATCATCCCACTGCTTGCTCCAATCTGTCCACCAAGCCTCTTTAGTGTCCTCTTGGCCTTGTGCCATGAGTGAGTCTTTCTGATTTTGGCCCGCCTCCGAATCATCTGTGCTAGTGTATGACACAGATGAAGACGTTCTCTCGCTGCCAAGGGCGGGATGTTGGAAGTGTTGAGTTCGCACTAGGCCTCTCGCTGTTTGGAGGTGCGATGATGAGATCGTTGTCGTCCTCAACCGCGCAATCAAGATGTGGGTGTTGTTCCCGCGATTCGTCTGCGAACACACCAATTTCTACTGTTTTGGCTTTATCCTTTGGGAGACCTCTAATCCAAGATCATTCTACAAGCTGGGTATTGACTCACTTTAGTCCGAAGAAAGAGGCACTGATTACCTCAGAGACCTCACCAGCAATTGGCTCGCGGCCGCTGTCGCTATTTTAAAAGTTCCTATCGTCCCGAACGGCCCCGTACACGCCATTCCCTGGCTCGACAATTTGCATTGTAGGAGTTGCTGACTGTCTTTGAGCAGTCTCGTTGTTAGGAGCACCGATACCAAGCCGTGACGGCGAGATAGCAATGACGTGGACGTCAGTACGTGTGATCGCAGCATCAGCAATCCTGGTTTGACAACGTTCAAGTCTTCCGTCGGCCGTGTGATAGTGCTGCCATCATACGCCACAGCTTCAGAGGAGACAGAGACTGTCTTCGCATAGGGCGTTTGAAGTCGACTATCTTAACTTTGCGCAGAGATAATGTTTTATGAGAGTATTCTTCCCCGTTCAAACCAACCGGCGGGGTGGATGCTGTGCTTTTTGGACTTTTGCTTCAAGCAAGTCTTCAGCGGTAGGGTGCCGTCTACCTTCGGCCTATATATTCGGCGAGTGGTATAATGGACCCGGCGAGAGACGTCAGTAGTTGATATATTTGACAGCGTTCCTGGGAACCACAAGAATCGAGGCGAGGAAGGGCTTTGGAACCCCTTTCGCCGAAAAAGACACTGCAGTCCCCACACGTCAAATCTTCCAGGGTTTGCCCCGAGGTGTCCTTACTCGAGTATTCTGTAGCTGAAGGTATTTCCGAAGTAGTCTCAAGCAGGCTTGTTACTCAATCAATTCAATTGAGGCCTTGAATTGATTGATTCAATATTGAAACGATTGCAATTAATTGCAACTACGTAGTAGTTAGTAATTATCACGAGTCTCGGCCATAGTGTTGATGCAGGGGGGCCTACCTGGCGGCGCCCGTATCGCTTTCTACCGTCGTTTCCGTCGCTCCTGCCGTTAATATAGGTCTATCGCGAGTCTTGGCATAGTGTTGAGTTACTATCCTGTTGTGTACCCCCTGTTCATAGTGGTAATAGAATTGATATTGTTGGTGGGCAAATCTAGTTATAAAACTTTTCTTACCTGCCAAGATCCCGGCGATAATGTGATAGTGTAAACAACGAGTAATGCTCGGGTAACCCTTTTTTGGTAAGGGGGTCTAAGAACAATAAGGTTTAAAGCATTATTATATGTTATGTTCAGCATATTTCTATATAATATTAAAAGATTCAATATTTATCAATCAATTCAATTCAACTAGAACCTCTATATTAATTGAGTTACCAAGCCAGCGAGCTCTCAGTTGATTGAATTGATTGAGTCCTGGCATTCAATTCAATTCAATATTGAAACCTGGGTGATTGAATAACAAGCCTGGTCTCAAGTGATCTTTGCCGTCTCCGAATTGTGACTTGGTTTCTAGGTTTGAATGACTTGAGTAACGGCTTAACGGTCGTGCCGCTCGTTTTCCTTTCACTGAGTCATCCCCACACTAAGTATCGCACTCACGTCATTGCTCAATTTAGTGAGTCAACAAGTTTGGCGATGCCACATATGACTTACACAGGACGCATAGTCATATTCAGTATCGGATAATTCTTCTATTTACCATTCTTAGATCGTTATGCCACTATCTCCATTCGCAAAAGAGTACACTATATCCTGATAAATACGGCAACACGGTATACAGATGAGTTAATGGATTTATTCAATGATGATCGTAATAAAATATATTGTGTTATCATGTTATCGTTCAGAGCTTGCCCATATAGACCACAATATCTCTTTTCTGTGCCCGTAAAATATCCCACTCTACTTTAGAGTAGCGACTATATATGTGAATACTTGTCAGCGCATCCGATATGCAACTAAAGGTCATAGGGTTCACGAGGGCTTTTGGAAAACTTACATCCTACTTCCCACCTATCCCAATCCCAAACGCTCCAAAACCTCTTCAAAAACGCCGTTCCCAATACAACAGTGTTTTCTCCCAAGTCTGAATATGGCCAAAATGTGGAAATACAGTAATGGGTCCCGTTTGGTGCTTCGACCTCCAGCAAGTACTCCCACGGTGTGATCGTGAAGTTATTACCAGCTAGGTCAAACGACAAGTCCTTCAAGTCTTTACGTCTATCACATGGGACAGTGTAGAGCCAGCCCCAACGCCTGGCCCCGATTTCGAGAGTCAGCCCAATCGCCAAGTCTCGAGGCAGACCAATTATCGGAAATGCGGAGCTGAAGATGGCGGTAAAGTTGTCAAGAGGTGCATAGACTGTACTACCATCCCCCATAAAGAGGGAACGAATTTCCGAGGTCCAGTAGCCGTTGAGGGGGGATTCAGTATCATTGAGAAGGGGGATTCGAGTCAGCTCAGCTTCGGGTAATGCTTTGGGTATCTCTCCAAAAGCCAGCTCACCGTCTTCTTCTTCGGCCCAGAGAACACCGCGTGGAAGCTTAAGTGCAAATAGATTTTCGTCTAGTATGCCTTGCTCCATCATCATGTTGAATGGATTAGGCATGCCGAGAACTGACAGCGCAGAGGAAGGGGCAAGACCGAGAGAGCCATCAAACCCGTCATAGTCTGCTAAATAGCTAATCGGGTAGACGTCTTTGGCCTCTGCAAAAAGATAATTTTCGATCGAGAGACCAGCGACATTCAAGGTGTCCTGAGAAACATGGCCATTCATTTCCATTCCGTAGTAATTTGCCCAGATACGAGTGTTGTTAGCAACATAAGTAGAGGACGCAGAGGAATTATATTTCGCGTGGTCCTCGCAGGAAATTTTGGTGCACACGATGGATGGAACGAAGAGGTTGTTCCCTTGGATATCGATGGCGACTCTAAAGGGTTGAGGTGGAGTCCCTAAGGTGACGTTGGTAACGTATGTTGACGTCCATATCTGCGAAAAATCCTGCCATAGCAAAACACCACGCCTTAGCCTGCTAAGCTATGTTTTTACGTCTGTTGTTTTATTACCTTGAGAGGGAGCTTGTGAGGAGAATCATGTTGTGGAGCACTATGGATTATTGGATGTTGATCCCTCCGCTCAAGAGCAGCAAGACTGTGTTTGAGCTTTAAAAGATCATTAGTAACGATGACTTTTTCTAACATATATTCTGACTAACATAGGAGCCTGGAATCTCGAACGTGTTAACAGGAAGACGAAATGCTACGGCCTGGACACTGGTGGCGATAGAAATGATAGTGAGAAACACTACAAGCATTTTGAAGATCTCGTGAATGATGTAAGATAGAGAAAAGAAATTGCTTATGTGCACAACGGTAGACTGATTGATTATAAGAGACGTATTGCGGCACAGCTATTGTAGCATAGCCAAGGAAGAGCTGCGCAAGGCGGCTATGCAACTGTTGCTCGGAGATAATCCTGAATCCTGCGGACATCGTTTCATCGAAGCGAAAACAGAAACGCGACTGATATTTGCGACATGATGGGAATGAGTAAGTCCGAAGGAAAGCTTCGACCAGATCGATTCAGAGGTTGGGGAAATCCGGGAGGACTGGCCTCAAATTACCCCGATCAACTCAGCATAATATCACATTTATCACCCACAGGTGTCAGAGATTTCGGAGTCGATGTACGGAGTACATAACCGTCCCTTCCCCTGGTAGCGTCCTACCATCTGGTGATCTGTGCACTGGCAAAATGATAATTGGGCATCTCAACTTGATCAGATTGGTTCTACAGCCTGTACGAGCTCCGGCTTCTCCCCCCCGTGTGCGCGCAGCGGTACACACGCAATTTTGCTTTCTTACACTGGAGAACTCCAAGTTTAACTCTTACGATTAAGCTTAAAATTTAGAGACTTTACCTTTCTTGCAAGTGCATATACCTTGCTTAGGAGTACACAACCTTTGTGCACAGTGTCTACGCTGGATGGTGCACTTAACTAGTTATTAGCGAAATTGCGTGTGCACCGCTGCGCGCACACGGGGGGGAAGAAGCCGGAGCTCGTACGATAATCGTAGGACGAATTTTACCAGGCGAAGGGATAGGGTAAGTCAGCGTGAGATCTTTCTGCTCTTTTCCCATCTTCAATGACCATTATACAAAGATTGTTCAGGTACTATGACAGCATTCTAGCCCTTTTCGTCGCGTAGAATTTGTTTATACAAATCTTGAACCAATCTTAGACACAGTGCGTACGTTTAACTTTGGTCAGGCTAGGGAGAGGGACGCTATTCAATTTTTAAATCAAAGTCGGCATCAAATGGGTTGCAATACTACCTTTTTGGGACATCAATGAACTGGGGTGAATGCAACGGCATGTCGCTTGTGTGGTTCGGTTTTCCCGTCTCTGGGAGGCACAAAAACGGCACTGCCGCTCGAGCAAAGGCGCCTCATGCTTGGCTTTGTCGCTGATGCCAAGGTGAGAACTGCAGTCGAGCCCGCTCTCAAGTTCTATCCTAGATGTGTTTTAACTCCAAACTTGAGTTAATTAAGAGCGGAGAAATATGACTAAGTACGTATAACCTCGAAAGACTTGTCTCGAAACTGGAAGCACGCGCATAGGCAGAGTAAGTCCGAGCCTCCAAGCATGCATACCCAGGCAACCAACCGCTAAATTGAGCGCCACAAAATTGGCGGGCTGAGTACACCCCTCGCAAGGCATGGCTTGTCTCCGAGAATGCGGAGGAAGACTGACGGGGCCGGTAGAGTCGATCTGTAGGTACATGCCTATTCTAGGAAAGCGGGTTATTGGCGGTGACTAGCTTCTCCAACCACAGCCCACCTTTCTGCCACACGTGCAGGCATCTCGAGGGGTAATGTCTTTCGTTCCTGGTTCTTCGTGTCTGGCGCAGCTTAGAAAATGAACTACTCCATATGCATGCACATGGTGGCGCGCTCTGATTACCAGATTCTTCATGACCTCTAATCATGCCCACGTGCCTTCTCTGAACGTCACTCGTGCATGCCATGATTGACGTCGCGGATGTATATTAAGAGATGAACACCACTGGCCAGGTAAATCGTCCTTAGGGAGCCTTCTTATCACCCTCTTTAGACTGTCTTCAAGATGCTAATCTCTACTTCTATAGCGTTGGCAGTTACCGCCCTTCTCCAGTTTTCCCTTGCAAAGCCAACCCCAACTTCAACGCAGACTCCTGTCAGTGAGGCTACCTGCAACAGCAAGGTCTACACCTACGAAGAGCTCTCTGGCTATGGGTTTGTTCCCTCAGATGCTCGAGACAAGTTTGGAGATACAATTGGAGGGTTTGGAAGTGCCATTGCTCTTGATAAGCGCTCCTGGAAGAAAACGAGGAAAGGAGATAAGGACACATACGAGGGCATTCTATATGGCCTCCCAGATCGAGGATGGAACACTCTGGGAACTGTAAATACGCAGACGCGCATCCACAAGTTCAGCATAAGTCTTCAGATTGTGCTAAAAGCCACCGTAGCCAATCCCTCGGCTCCGAACTTTAAGCTCACCTATGTCGATACCTTCCTCCTGTCGGGTCCTGATGGAACTCCATGCACTGGCCTGGACCCAGACGCGGTTGGCCATGCATCTTTCCGTGGATTCCCAGACCTCCCTATCGCAACCTATACTGGAGATGGATTTGGAGGCGCTGGGCCAGGAGGAAAGCGGATTCCAGTCGACGGTGAAGGCTTGGTACTCGGCTCAGATGGCTCTTTCTGGGTCAGCGATGAGTATGGACCTTACGTGTACCAATTCAATAAAGATGGGAAAATGGTCGACGCGATCAGGCCTCCAAATGCCTTCATTCCTATCCGCAATAGTAGCGAGAGGTAAGATCACAATTGACGCTAGATATATTTGCACTATGATTGCTGACATCCATACAGCTTCAGCGCCAATTCGCCTCCGCTATACGATTTGAACCGTACTGTCATCCCAGGTGATCCCACGACTGGTCGCCAGAATAATCAAGGTTTCGAGGGTCTCACTGTGAGCCCCGACGGAAAGTCTCTCTACGTCCTAATCCAATCCGCGCTTGAACAAGAAGGTGGCCAAAAGAGCAAGAACCGCCGCAATGCGCGTTTGGTCCATTACGAACTCTCCAAACACGGTGACCCTGTGTATACCTCCGAGTACGTCGTTCAACTTCCCTTCTACAATAGTGGCGCCAATGTTGCCGCGCAATCGGAAATTCACTACATCTCTCCCACTCAGTTCCTCATCCTAGCTCGAGACTCTAGCGCCGGTCATGGGCAGAAAAGCTCGACATCCGTGTACCGTCACGCGGATGTATTCGACATTTCCAGCGCAACAAACGTTAAGAGCCCAGCTCACGACGCGTTCAATGGATCCATTGCTAGCACTACAGGTGTTCTGAATGCAGATGTTGTCCCTGCGACATATTGCCCCTGGTTGGACTACAATATCAATGCGCAGCTGAATAGATTTGGCGTCCACAACGGCGGGGCACAGGACTCAACACTTCTAAATGAGAAGTGGGAGAGCCTTGCACTTGCCCCGGTTAGTGATGATGACGACGACGACAAGAATGGTAAAGAGTATTTCTTAATATCAGTCTCCGACAATGACTTTATTACCCAAAATGGTATGTGGTTCCCTTATACCCTCTATGTTATAATCTACCGATCGCTGATGTGAATTTGTACAGGATTTATCAACTTTGGCCAACTGCCGTATAAAGATGCATCAGGTTTCAACCTTGACAACCAGGTGCTGGTGTTCAAAGTTAAGCTTCCGAAAGGGGTGAACCCGTTGTAAGGTCTGCGTGTGTGTGTGTAGGATGTCAGGCTTTGCATCTTGTTTAGCGGAGGAATAGGTTTATCTCAGTGAGCGACTCAGCCGGCAACCAAGATTGTAAATCTCGCTAGTACTTAACTAGTATAGTTTTACCAGACCCTTACTGTATAATCGAATTAGGGTTAGTTAATAATACTGTCTCGGTTGCCATCTAAGGGCCTTTAGTGCGAAAATATATGAGAGCTGATTAAAGACTGGTACCTTTTCTAACGCCCTACTTCTACCCTAATCGATTATATAACTAAAGCTGCCTTTTAAGAATATTTATATAAAAACCCTATAGTATAAAAGTAAGTTGTTAAAATTATAGGTAGAAAGAAGTAGAGTGACTTATTTGGCTCGACTTATTTGACTCGACTTATTTGACTCGACTTATTTGACTCGACTTATTTGACTCGGCGCCTCGCCTAGAGCCTTGCCTGGGCGCGATTTATTATAAAACGTTGCGAAATCTACCTAAATTTTATCTAGCTAATAGCTTTATATTTTAATAAAAATCCAATCGATTATAGAGGCGTAAGAGTATACATATTGGGTCCCGCAAGAGTCGCGATAGATTCGCGATCACTCTCTCTCTTTTTGGCCGTATGGCGACGTGGAGCGGGACACGTTATAGGAGGAGATTGATCTAACTCGACTCGTCAGCTTATTAGGTTAAATGGGTGTCATTAGGGAGTAAAATATATAGGAGAGAGTGTCTCTTATATAGAATTGCGAAAATTTAAGTCGAGCCTTACCAAAACTTGCACCAAAGGCCCTTAGACAGCAGGGCAGACTTAAGGCCAGTATGTAACGAAGCCTTGTGGGAAATACCACGATGGACTTGTCAATGGGCTAGATATGTAGGCTAAGGAATAGTCAACAACGTAAACATAACTGGTGGAGTAGGTTACCTAATAGATTAACTCTAATTATATTCTAAGATTTACTATAAAGAAGAGAACTATCTAGGTAGGGACTATGGTCCTTTAATATATAATACTGTGCCTAAGAAATATATTAAGTATATTAGTACGTTCTATGTTTCTATATTTCTATATTTTTACATTTTAAACTTATAACGTAACTTACTATATAACTTAATTACCCTTTATTTTATAGCTTAATCGGTTTTAGCGCCTTTTATACTATCTTAACTAACCTATATATATCTCTCCTTAGTAATACTACTACTACTAATATAAGGTCCGTAATACTATCCCCTTCCTTTTTATTTTCGTTCTTAAAGATTTCTCCTATCTCTAAGTTATTTATTAGAGGTATAGCATTCCTATTTTTAATTTAGTAACCTTTATTATTTCTAATACCTCCTATTAAATCCTCTATATCTAATTATTATAATTAGCTAGTAACTATAATTCTTTTACTTAGTAAAGTTATACCGTTCTATTTGTTATGGTGCTGCAATGAAGTAGACTAAATAACTACGTTGTAGTATAAAGAGGAGAAGAAGGTAAAAGGGGGTATCGTACACAAATAGTAGGGCCAGCCGCCAAGGCGCTAGTGGTGGGCCAGCCAACAGTAGGAAACAGTACGAGACAGTACGAGACAGTATAAAACAGCATGCGTCAGGTCAGTGCCGTGACAGTATTTTTATTATATAGAGAAAAAGTTAGTATATATTATAATTACAGCTCTATCTAGTTACTAATCTTCTTTTTATGCTAAGCATACGCGAGCGAATATACAGTTATTTTATAATATTTAATCCGTCTCTAACGCTAAGTATATATTTTTTATTAGAAGGCCGCTACAGTAGTAAAATACGCCCACCGCTTACTTAATAAAGAAATAACCACTCCTAATTAAATCTAGGGCATAATATACCCTAGATTTAATATACGCATTATAGCTGGAAAGCCTACGCAATATAGAAGGGTCGCTATAGACTTAAAGGTATGTTAATATATAGAAGAACGCAATACCACAATAAACCTAATAAGGGGCGACTTAACCACAATAACTAAAGGACAATAACTAAAAATGGTAGAAACTTATAGACATCCTAAAAGACATTAAGGAAGATCTAGGGAAGGGAAAGAATAAATACCTACACGTAGGGGTAGCGCGTGCGGCCTAATAGGCAGGATAAATCGCCCAGGAACTTTAGATAAGGTATAATAGGAACTAAAATACAGTGGAGGATAGGCTTAAGCGTATTAAAGATGCTGTAAAATTATAGGGAGCTCTAATAGTATAGGTAATAAAACCATTATAGGCTAATATCGCTGTAAGCGCCTAACTGGTGCCTCTTTAGCGTATACCTAGCGTGGTACCAGTTAGAGCTATAGTTAGGGTTAAAATACTAAAGATAGTAAAAGCGGAACTAAAACAGATCCTTATATTAATTAAGGCATATATACTAAGGGCAGTAGCGGTAAGGGTACTATACAGCGGTAATATTAAAGTTACGCTCCCTAACTAGTAGATAAAAGATTAGGTTATTATTTAGGGAGATACCTCTAAGTATAAGATCCTCTAATAGGACTACCCAGTTAAAGTAATAGGGGTACCCCTTAATATATAAGTAGAAAGCGGGCGAGGCGCTATAAACATATAGCTTATTTAGAGGATTATAAAGGCTACAAAAAACAAGTCCTAGGAATTACTATAACTAGAGTTATATAGCTTAATAAAGAACATATAATGTATATAGGGGAGTTACTAGGGTTTTAAAAGGTTAAAACGCGCGGCACCCTAATACTTAGCCTACTAATATAAGAGATATAGGTAGCACTAGCCTATAAGGGAGTAGTTATAAATAGCCTCTAGTATAAGGCCCGGCTCTACTACTACGGAGTCCAAGTTAGATAATACTTTAGATATTAATAGTAGGAATATACCTAGGGCGTATATAGGAGGTAGGTAAAGTATAGAGAGTATACCGATACCTATAATACTAAAAACTACTCTAAAGACAAGGGAGCTAGATGTGTAAATTATAGTAAAGAATATAAAGTATAGTAGAAGATAGCCTATAAAACCTACTAGGTATACTAAGAAGTTACTATAGTGAGATAAGCCCGGCTATACTAAATTATAGTTATACTATAGGGAAACGCCTATAAAGAGAAGGAGATAAGCAGGGTAAGTAAAGGTAGGTAGATAGTCGCCTAATAGAAGAAATCTAGGGTACCTACTCTAGCAGGAGCACTATCTACCCAACTAGCAGCAAAATGGAGTGTAGGACGCCTATAAGGCAGCACTAACGCGGCCAGAGACCTATCTTAGTAGAGAATCCTAATTATAACGGCCTTAGCCAAGACGCCCTAAATATAAAGGGAAGACGCCTATAAGTTACCAGATAAGTTATAAAAGGGTTAACAATAGTATAATATAACTATAGATACTTAAACTATAAAGCAACACGCCCTTTATTTAATAGCTTTAACCCAGAAAAATACTAGATAATAGCCTTATAAGAACTAGTATATAATAAGTAAACCTAAAAAATATAAACTAAAAGGATATTACCTCCTATATAAACTAGACCTAGCTACCCGCGTATGCTTCCTAATTAGCTAATATATTAGTATATAGGCGTAAAGCTACTAGACTATTAGCCCTAATATAGCTAAAGTATAAATAGCTATAGATAGGGGCTAAATTAGTATAGTTAACGTCTATAACCTAAGCGATAATAGGCCTTAGATAACTATATAAGGACTACTATAATATACTATTAACATAGTAGAAGGCAAGATAATAGTTCTAGGAGACTTTAATGCGCACTATATAGCATAGGGAGGCCAACAGGCCATAGTAGAAGTATAGGTAACTTACCTACTTAATAAACTAAAAACGCGAGGCCTTGTTTTAACTACTCTAACTAGTAAACCCACCTAGAAAAGAGGGATTTAAGAGAGTATAATTAACCCAATATTTATATAAGAAGCACTTATAGACCGGCTAGCGTTCTATAGAATAGAAAATATATAGGCAATAATCGCAGACCATATACCTATATAGATTACTCTTAATATTAACGCTTTAGCGTAATAAACCCGCCGGAGATACGCTATATAAAAACTTAATTAGGAAAAATACTCCTAAGAAATTACTAATAGCCTAGTATTAATACTAAAGGTAACGCTAGCGGATATACAGAGAATTATAAGCAAATATTTAAAAAAAAAAAGTACTACCTAAAAGCGCAACCTAGTAAATATACTAGGTGAGAATAGTTACTAGCAGCGGTATAGCTACTTATAGGTATAGGGAGGGTAAAGCGTTAGTATAGCGTAATAGGCGAGGCCCACTACGATTAGAGCTATAAGGCCTTAAAAATAGGCTTAAGAAAACAATATAAAAGGAGAATAGAAATAGCTGGCGTTAATTTCTAGAGAAAACCACCTTAGACCCTACTAAACTACATAATTAAGGTTTTTAGCGCTTATTAAAGTAGAGTAGAAGAGCTATAGGGAAAACGCTAGGCAACTTTTACTTACCTGCACCCCGCTAAATAGAATAAGATTAGTATATAAACAATAATAGGGAGAAAATAAAAATATTTATAGAGAGATTCTTTTTAGGCGCGTACTAAGCGGACCTATAGGATATTAGTAATTAAGACCCCCCTTACCTCTAGGGATAAGCTAGATAGTCTTACTAAAGGAAATAGAAAATGCTATATAGAAACTCCCTACTAGTAAAGCGGCTAGGCTAGATAAAATCCTAAATAAGGCGATTAAAGCTGCATTAGAGGCTATAGCTATACTACTAGCTAACGCTATAACTATCTACCTTCTTAAAGGCAAGCTACCAAAATACTACGAAGAAATAATTACAGTCGTTCTTTAAAAAGTGGATAAAAAAGACTACTCCCTACTAGGAAGCTACTAACTAGTCGTCTTTAAAAACACGCTAGGAAAGATACTAAAAAAGATAGCAGTAGAACGTATATAAGAGGCCGTAAAGGAGTAAGGGCTACTATTGTAGATATAAATGGGCGTAAAAAAGAAGCGATTAACCCTCTTAGCTTTTTCCCTAATTACCTCTAGCGTCTAGGCGGCGTAGTAAGCCTACCTAGGCTGCGTAATATTTATACTAAGCCTAGATATAAGCGGAGCCTTTAACTATATATTATATAAGAGGCTCCTATAGATTCTAAGAAAGAAGGGCCTACTAAACTAGATAATTAAGTTTATCTAAGCCTCCCTAATAGGGCGTACCACTAAAATAGTATTTAAGGGCTATAAAAGTAAAAGAATACTAATAACTATAGGTATCCTATAAGGATTACCCCTTTTACTAATTATATTCCTTTTCTTTATATTAGAGCTACTAGAGACGTTTAACAGTAACTAAAAAAATAGTAGCCTTAGGATTTATAAATAATATAAACCTAATTATATAGGGAGATACGGCAGTAGAAAACTGTACTAGGCTAAATTAAGTATATAATAGGTATATTATATAGGCAAAATAATATAGAGTTAAATTCGCACTAGATAAATACCAGCTTATCTACTTTATAAGGAAAAGAAGGGTAAATAATAACCTAGTATTAACGGTAAGTATCTAGGGCTATAAAGTAAAACTAGAAGCAACCCTTAAGGTCCTAAGGGTTTAAGTAGACGCTAAACTAAACTAGAATGCGTATATTATATAGGCGACCTATAGGGGAGTAGTGGCTTTTATAGCGGTATTATAAATAGTAATTTTAACCTAGGGACCCTCCTTTAGACGCACACGACTACTATATATAGTAGTAGTAAGGCCAATAATGCTATACGGCGCCTAGATCTGGGGTATAAACCTAAACAGCAAACTACTAGTAAAAAGCTCCCTAGCGCTACTAGAAAACTAGAAAATTAATATTTATATAGAATTACAGAAGCCTATAAAAGGATACTACGCGCCATACTAAAACGCGAAGTAGTAATACTACTAATAGATATATATATAGAAGTAACCGCTATATAGAGAGCATCTATAGTATAAAACTACCCAGTAAAGAAGGAGATATACTAAATATTAGAACGTATATAAGGAATAAGGGCCCCCTAAAGGGGTACTACGCCTAAGCTTATTGTTATAGGACACCCCCGTAATACCTTATATATGTCTACCTATTTCTACTAACTTAGCAACTAGAGGCCGACTATAAGACGGCAATTTAATAGCAATTTGCGGCAATCTAACAGCAACCTACTGTATTTTACTATATTCCACTAAGTTCTATTAAGTTTCACTAAGTTTTACTAAATCCTACTAAGTTCTACTAGGACTACTACCTAAATCCTATTCTACTCCGTGTATGTATTAATTAAGCAATTAAGTCCTATATTTAATTTTAAATACTCTCCCTATAAACTACGGGATTCTTACTTAGCCTACCTAAACCTCCCTAAACTACTACATAAATTAGAAAACTGAATTAAATACTAAGAGAAAGGGGTAGATAACTATAATAATTTAGATAATAATAAGGAGCTTAGATAACGCCTAAGGGCAGGCTTTTTTAAAAAGGGGGGGGGGGAATATAACGGTGATAGGGCGCGTTACCTACTAAATTCTACTATGCTTCTGCTATATTCTGCCAACCCTAACTTCTACTAACTAATTAGGATTTTCCATCCCCAGGATAGAAAATCGCTATTAGATCGCTTATTACTGGTGCCTTAGCGACCCCTTTGTATTTGGGTTGACCCCCAAGGGCCTTCTTCTTCTTCTTCTTCTTCTCTTTAGCTCAGTATCTTTGTATAGTAGCAATCTACAAGCTTTGTCTCAGAGGCATTTATACAAGCCCGTTACATTCTACTCTATTTAGAGCCTTAAAGTTAACTCCTTCCTATTATCTACCGAAGCCTTATATATTAAAGTCTCTAGTAATTAAGGCCTCTTAACGTACGGCTAGCCTTATAATATAGGAGGAGCTACAACTACACGCTGCGGAGCTCTCGCTATATTTTGTTCTAGCGGTAAATAAAAGTATTATACTCCCTTATTATTATGCTCTTTAACAGCCACTAAATCGCTTAGGATCTTGTTAAGCTCGCCTATAGCAAAATAGGTAGTCTGTTATAATGTATATAGGGTACTATGGTTAAGCTGCATATTAAGTTGGCTACTATATACTGGTAGAAGATTCACAACCGTATTTATACTTAAGCTCTATATAAAAGGAGGTAGACGACCGATTGCTAAGTAGGTGGGCGATTAGAGTGACTACCTACAGAGGTAGGAGCAGGGCGTTTGGAGCTCATATTAATAAGAGAAGGAAGCTTTGCAACACCACAATCTAGAGGTAATATCACGACTTTTGGTGAGAGAAGTTTAGAATAGCTTCAAAATCGAGCTCCGAGCTCCGAATTTAATGCGGGCCGTGGCCCAAGCCCTGGCTCCTACTACACCCCTTCCTGCTAGCTCTACGTACCAATTTACCTGCAGACGTAGCGAAATTAGGTGTGTCGTGCGCGCAAACAGGGGGGGGGGGAAACACTGGAGGTCTGACAGACTGTAGGATTAAAATCAAATCAAATTAAATCAAGCTGATCGCTTCCACCGAAACTATCCGACATATCCTTTTCTCGCTATTGAGTTCACTTGTCCGCCGTCCACTCTTACCATTTCAAGGCTGCTATATTAAAACCCCAAAATCAATTATTCCATGGCTCAGACCACTGCTCCCAAAGTCCTTATTGTTATCGGTGCCGGTGGCATGGGCCTTCCCATCGCCCGCCGACTAGGAATTGGCCGTCACGTCCTCTTAGCAGACTACTCGACCACTACTCTCAATATTGCACTGGAAACCCTTCACAATGAAGGCCACACAGTCTCAAGCCGCCCCGTCGACATCTCCTCCTACTCCACGGTAACTGCTCTAGCCCAAGAAGCTTCATCTCTTGGCCCGATTGACGCCATAGTACACACCGCAGGTGTGGCTCCCGCTGACTCAACCGCAAGGCAGATCTTCGAGATTGACCTTCTCGGCACGGCTAATATTATCGATGCCTTTCTTCCTGTCGTGTCACCTGGAACATCCATGGTCTGCATCGCGAGTATGGCAGGCGGTATGATTCCTGTGCCTCCTAACTTGGAACACCACCTTGCCACTGCGCAACGAGACCAGCTCCTAAAGCACAAGGACATTGACGCCGAGGCGCAGGGAGAAGGGGCGGGAATGGCGTATGCGGTCGCCAAACGTGGAAATCAATTGAGAGTTCAAGCTGCCGCCGTAGCTTATGGAAGAAAAGGAGCGAGAATTAATAGTGTTAGTCCTGGGGTCATCTCTACGGGTTTAGCTCAAGCGCAACTGAGTGGCCCTGGGGGGGATTTAGTGAGAGGGGTGATTGATATGAGTGCGATGAGGAGAATTGGGACGCCTGAAGATATTGTGAACGCGGTAGCATTTTTGGTAAGTAGGGAGAGTGACTTTATTACTGGCGTTGATCTCCTTGTTGATGGGGGTGCGGTGGCGGGGAGGAAATGGACTGCAACTGGGGTGTAGATGCTGAAGATACTCATGTCTTTCTGGGGCTATTGAAAGCAAAATTGAAGGAAAGTTGAACGCACGAATGCCCTGAAACGAATGAATTGAGACAAAGGGTTTACTATCGCCCAGGAGCGCTGCAGCGATCCCACTGCCAAATTCCCCGTCAAGCCTCGCGCTTATTGGTCGCCGTCTTTGCGGTAACGTGATGAACCGTCACATGTTCTCTAGAATGGACTACGTTAGGTCGCATCTGTTATCATTTGCAAGAGGTGGCCAAACAAGTACCGGGTAATGTATTATATTCAGTATCATACATTCTGTGCCACCGCACTAGCAGGGAGGGTGTTCTCCCGCTTATGTCACCCCCTTGTGATGCGGTACTTTTTGAGGATGAAGAGTAGAAAGTGGAGGAAAATGTGAACTGTGTTAGGGGTGGTGCTGTGGCGGTGCGTCTGAGGCTTAGCGAGCCAAAGGTTCGGATTTATATTTAGCCGCGCTCCAGCATCTCTTCAATTCCGGTGGTTAGCGCAGCCACTCCCGCACGGCCTTTTTGTAGGGAAGGTTGACGAAACACGCTAACCACGGGATGCGCCAGGATACTGTATTTCTCCCCAAGAGTCTGAGAGCCTATAGGCCTAGCTTTGGTAGTAAAGCAGCATCAAAATACACCAAAAAATCGCCTTTTTCACTACCGTATCTCGACCCTATTATAGTGTGCAGCTATTATAAAAATGCTACGAGGTGGAAGCACTTTAGCTTTTCCATTTATTGCATCAAATAACGATGTCGTGGCTATATTAGATATGGGCAGTCGGTCGTAAAACTTATCGGTCGCAAAGCTTATCGGTCAGTTATATCGCAATCTTACCTTACTGCTATAATACTATAAGGTAAAAGCTCTTTTATCTTCTCTATTGCCTCTATATTATGGCAATATTAGCTCTATTTTATAAGAAGTTAGACATAGATGATTGGTCAGTCTTAGGGGTCGTTCGGTTGCAAAAGCGTCAGATTGAATCTGAACTGAAAGTCCGGCAGAACGAACGCGTTCCTTCCCAATTTGACACGCGTCTGTAGCTACGGGTTGCACGGACGTGTGTAATCTGAAGCCTTCAGATTCAAATGAGGAGCTTCGAACTCCTGATTTGAACTGACGCCAAGATCTCGGTTCAGATTCTACAGCTTTGTTCACGACCAGCTTCCCCCCAGGCGAGCTGCGATTTTTGTACGCCATTTAATTTCGCTTGATCGCCACCAACTGTACTCGGGCCCCGTCGGGTTCTTCGAATGCTGCGCAGCCCCCACCTAGTGGGGGCCTACACCCTCAACACAAAAACACCCTCAATACAAAATTAATCCTATATATACAATCCTACACGTATTTTTACAGCCACAACCTTCCTGCGCACCCAAAATAACGAAACGGAAGGTTAATGCATATACTATTGAAGCTCAGAGGATCGTAGAAATTGTAAAGGAGCTTAAGGCCCTGCCGCACAAGCCCAATTTAAAGCAAGTTTTAGACGATCGGAAATGCGACTACAATAAGCTCTAAAGGGCCTATCGAGGCTATAACAGCAAGTCTACGCATCATGCACCTAATAGGCGCTTAAATAATGCAGAGGAGCTTACCTTAAAGCAATTTCTTAACCATATAGATAGTATTAGATTTGGAATTTAAAAGGAGATAGTGCGTAATACGGCTAATTTAATTTTGGCCCAAAATCACACTACCCTATATAATAACGACAAACTTCCTCCACAGGTTGGAATACACTGGCTATAACGTTATCTAGATAAGTCCTTATACAAGCGTACAAAGGCTAAGCCTATGGAGACTACCCGGAAAAAGGTATAGGAGCCTGCCTATATTAAAGGATAGTTTAATAACTTCTTAGTTTATTACCAAGAATATGGAATTATACTAGCTAATTTCTAAAACTTTAATAAGTGCGGCGTATATCTTAGTATTATAAAAAATTAATTAGTTTAGACAAAGAAAGAATAAAAGGTATTTATTCCTTATTCAAATAGTTAAGAGCTTATAACTTTAGTGGAAACTATACGCTTAATTAGTAATTATATTACTCTAATAATAATTATTTCTGGCCAGAATTTAATAGAGGAATAGTTTATAGACTTGCTAGCTAGCTATTTAGTAGCTAAATCGGAAACTGGCTATAGTAATAATAAATTAGCCCTTAATTATATACGCTATTTCTATTACTAAACTAAGGGCTTAATCTAAGGTAGAAATCGGCTTCTCTTAATGGACGGTTACGGCTCTTATAACACATATAAAGTTATAATATACGCTTAAGGCCATGGAATACACCTATATAGGTTACCCCCTTGTTACGGACGCTTTAAGTACAATGTTACGACTACTTGGAGAAGAGTCGAAAGAAGCTAGTTAGTTAATACAAGCACGGTCTAGGATAGAACCCGTGGAACTATGTGACGAGGAATGGTAGCCAAGGTTATATAAGGTGCTATGTAAGGAACGCGAGGAACAAAGGGAACTTATATACCTTACGTATAACACGTACATTACGTATAAGGAGGATTTCATAAGAGTATAGTTGTGTATTTAAGGACCCTTAGTCCCTACCTAGATAGTTCTTTTCTTATAGTAATTCTTAGAATATAATTAGAGTTAATTTATTAGGCAACCACTCCACTAGTTATTATTACGTTGTTAACTACTGTCTTTACATTTCCTATACACCTAGCCCATTAACAGAACCCATTATAGTTCCTACTATAAGGTTCTATTACACAATTACTACCTAGTTACGGTATTAAATATAGAAAGTTAAATAATATGCCACTAAAAGCAGCCACTATAACGCTATCGACGGCGGCAACTACTTTAAGGTTAGGGGGTGACACTAGTATAGCGGACACTAACTCGCAACAACCTATAACGGTAGGACAATTATAGGAAATAGTGGACCGATTAACGGAAAATAATACGGTACTTAAGAACAGACTTAATAGAATTAGAGCAGTAAAGGTTAAATTACTATTAATTAAACGATTCTTAGGGGAGAGATTAAAGCTTAAAGGATTTCTAACGTAAATACATTTTAAAGTCATGTAAGAAGGGGCTAAGTTAGCCATAATAATGGACTAGATAGCCTACGCAGGACTATTCCTAACGGGTTAGGCACTTAAATAGTTTAAACTCTACTTAATAGAGATATAGACTAACGGAATAACTACTACTAATTAAGAGGTACGATTTGTGTTTTTTAGCTAGGTAGGATTCGCGGAATAATTAATATAAATATTTAGGAACCCGGAAGCAACAACTATAGTAAAAAAAAAGCTTTAGGACCTAATATAGTAAACTTTAGCAATTAAGTACACGATATAGTTTTAAATACTTATAATATAGGTTAAATGGAATAATAAGGCGCTTATGGCATAGTATAAATAAGGACTTAAGGCTAAAGTCTAGGACGTAATTATTCTAATAGAAGATGCGGACACTTTAAGGGAATTAATAGATTAAGTAATTAAGATTAATAATAGGATCTTCCAAAGGGAATAGGCTAAGAAAGGCTAGGATAGAGTTCTATAGTTATATAAGACGTAAAGTACGCAACGACTAAAGCCAAGTTAGAAACTATAGTATGGCGTAGAGCTAATAGACCTAAGTAGTACTAAAGAAGCCTATAAGAGATGGAGCAAGAAACTATAAAAATTTAGAGGTTAAGGATCTAGTAATTATAGGACTAAGGAGCAGAGGCTAAACTAGGGATCTTAATAGCAGAAGACGTTTAGGCGGACTCTATAACAAAGTCAATAGTTTAGAGACGGAGCTTATATAAATTACGGAAAATAGGGTTACTTTATAAGGGATTGTAAAGATAGTTAGAGTTACTATATAATAAAGAGAACTAGACTAATAGCATATAATATACACGTATAGATAAACGACAGTGTACTATAAGGAACAAAAGAGTGTTTAATTAAAAGTTTTACGTTTTATTACAATAACGCATACCAAATTTATAAAGACGCTAAGTATAGTGTAAGCTATTAGCTATAAGAGCCAGAGTTAAAAGGACTTAAAGAAACTAAAAAGTTAGATAAAAAATAAGATTAACTCTACGAGCTAGATTAAGATGTTATAGCAATATACGGATAATAATTAGTAACAATGATAATGGAGTTAGAGTACTTATTAATTAATAGCGACGAGGATAGTAAAGGAACTAACTAGGGGTATCTAAACCTTAACAATATAATAGAAGTAGAGACTAAGACCGCCACAGAGCAAGGTTTAGTAACGGGTATTATAACACCGTTAGACACGGCGTCTATCACTTTACAAGACGGAAGGAGTAATATTTAAAGACGATTAAGCAAGCAGACGACTGCTAGTGCTAGCTTACCACTTAATAAAGGCAAAAGGCCAAAGGCTTAAGATTCTTAAGATGAGATAAGAGACGACTAAGATTCTTAAAACAAGATAAGGCATGCTTAGAGACCTATAACAGACGATAACTAATAGAGCAGAGTAGTAGCTCAGTTTAAGAATATATAAATAAGCTCGGGACAAGTGTTCCTAACGGCATAAGACTCTTAAGACGAGATAAGAACACTAAGTAAGCCTAGTTGGACTAAGGCTGGAGTTAAGCTCAAGTTAGAAACAAGCTTAGGATTAAAGAATCTAAGGGATTAAAAATTCGGAGTATGAATTAGGACACCTATAAGTAAGAGGTAAGGAGCTTCTTTATAGATTAGAGAATCCGTAGCGCAAATAGCGATTAGACTAGGAGACAGATATATAGACCTAGAAGACTTACTAGGGGAATATAGTATTTAGCCTAAAGATTAAAAAGTTAATACTAAGATTAAGAAGTACGAAAACTTTAAGGATCTACTTATAAGACGCGACGTAAAGAAAACTATAGAGGAATTTAGGGTAAGAATTACCTCATGGCAAGAATAGAAACTAGATAAGATATCTAGTACATTAGGACGTATAAGGGATAGAGCGCTAGTACAAAGGATCACTAATAGGCCTAGAGTAGGTATACTAAGAGCTAAGTGGCTTATTAAACTGGAACAAGAAAAGGATTTAGGGATTCCTACTAGGTTTAAGGAACGACATACTAAAGGCTGTTATAACGTAGTAATAAAGAAATATTTCCTTACGGACGAGCCGTATATACTTAAGCAGCTATACTAAAAGTGGTATAGGTAACGATATAATAATAAGTAGGAGGATTTCTATATATAGTTGGACAAAAAAGTTGTCTAAGACTACCCGATTATAGAAAAGGCTATAACTTATATTAAGGGGGCCTTAATTATAATATTAAAGGATTTAAAGGAGTAATTAGAGGACTAGAGAAGTAAAAGGCGAATCTTAGTACCCGTAAACGAAGTTGTAACGCTTAGATTAACATAAGAGAGGTTTAAACTCTAAGACGAAGACAAACCGAGAGTTAACCTAAGACATTAAGCATATTATACACTATTGTGGATAGCATATATGGATAATGCGTGTAATATATATAAAGCACTAAAGGATAAAAATTAAAAGTATCTAATAAGGATATATTAGATGGCGGATAAGGCGAAGTATTAAAATGCTAAGTATATACATAGTTGGCACCTAGTAGAAGTTTAAGAATAAGGGGACTTAATACTTTAACTAGGAAAATTCCTTATGGAAGAATGCCTAGATAAATAACAATAGTGGGAATATCTAGAGAATACCTGTTTATAGTATATTAAAGATAAAAAACGAACTAAGTATTGGCCTAAGTTAGACTAAGTATAAATAGGATCTAGTAACCAGTAGTTGGGAAAAGTAGAGGCCTATAGGACTAGAGGGAGCTAGTAGTAGAGCCTTAGACCCTTAAAGGAATTTAAGAATAATACCTAAATTTATAAGCTAAATGGCAAGATTAATAGTTTAAAGTATTAATAAATAGTGGAGCAATAAGGAACTATATCTCGCTAGTAGTAGTTAAAAGAATAGGGTTACTATGTAGATAGAAGGAACGTCCTTACCTATTAGTAACAATTTTAGGAGATCTGATAGCCTATAGAGGAGGTATTATTAATCTTGAAATAGGACCTATTTAGCTAACTATTAAAGGAAGATAAGTTGAGATGTCTTTTAATATATTACTATTAGGAAATAATAAGGCAGTATTAGGAATACCTTAGTTATAGGAATATAATCTAAAGATTGATTAGGTTATAGGTTAGGTCAATATTAGAGATATATAATGCCGCAAGATGCGATAATAAGCTAAGTTGGTATAGTACTAAGTAGGAGCGACCTACGAAGAAACAGAAAAAGGGCTAAGCTATATACTAAAAAGATACTATAAGTATGGCAAGAAACTATAGTTACCTAAGAGTAAAAAGCTGTTAGAATATGTAGTATAGGACTATAAGATAGAATTAGAACTAGGAATAAGTTTAAGGTTCTTTCCAATTTATAAGCTTACTAAAGAAGAAGGTAGAGCATTAAAAGAGTTTATCTAAGAAAACTTATAAAAGGGATATATTAGACTATTGTAGTTATTAGCGGGTTATCCAGTACTGTTTATACTAAAAAAAAATAGTAAACTAAGGCTGTATATTAACTACAGACAGTTAAACAGCATTACTAGAAAGGATAGGTATCCTTTACCCTTAATTAGCAAAATCTAAAATAGAATAGGCAATGCGCAAATCTTTACGAAGATAGATCTAAGATGGGCGTACTATTAGATTAGGATTAAGGAAGGCGATGAATAAAAGGCAGCCTTTAGGTTAAAGGAAGGACTATATAAACCATTAGTTATATAATTTAGGCTTATAAACGCACTAGTAACGTTTTAGAAGCGTATTAATAATATATTAAAAGAACATTTGGATAAATTTATTATGGTATACCTTAATAATATTATTATCTACTTAATAAATAAGGAAGAGTATGGAGAATACGTTAAATAGGTCTTAAAGAGACTATAGGAAGAACAAATACTAGTAGCAATTAAGAAATACGAGTTCTTTACTAGGAAGACCGATTTTGTTAAATTTATTATTAAACTAGGCTAACTTAGTATAGATCTAAAGAAGATTAAGGCTATAGTAAATTAGTAAGAACTAGAGAACGTTACGTAGTTAAGATCGTTTCTAGGGTTTTGTAATTACTATAGAAGGTTTATAGCGTAATAGTTAAAGAATATTAAACTATTTATGCGATTAATAAAGAAAGAAGAACTATAGGCATAGGGAGAGGAACAGTAAGAACTCTTTAAGAAAGTTAAAGAGTTATTTACCTAGGAGCCAGTTCTTAAGATCTATTAACTAGAACTAGAGACGGTTGTAGAAATAAATGTATTAGACTTTATACTAGGAGTATATTTTATATAAAGGCATTTAGATAGATAGCATCTAGTAGCATATTACAGTCGGAAAATAATACTACTAGAGTTAAACTATAACATCTATAATAAGGAGTTATTAGGTATAGTTACAGCACTAAAGGAATAAAGAGCATTCTTATAAGGTATAGAAAAACTATTTATAGTTAAAACGGATTATAAAAACCTAATAGGATTCCTAATAATAAAGGAACTTAACTAAAAGTAAGTTAGATGGGCAGAGATGCTTATAGAATACCATTTTAAGATTTAGTATACTAAGGGTATAAATAACACGTGAGCCGATGCGTTAAGTTAAAAGGCTAAACTATAAAATAACGACAAGCTATTAGGGGCTTTACTATAAAAAAACACAGACGGACTAATTAGGTATAATTATCTAAAAATTATAATAACTTAAGAGAATAAGTTAGAAAAGGTCTACAAGATACTAGAAAGCTTTTAGGTATAAAGAATTCTAGAAGTATAGCTAGAAGATCCATAGTTAGATATATATAAAAATTAAAAAGCGAAGTATATTCTAAGAAGTATAGTAGAGTAGTTTATAGAGGACTTCTATAAGGGACTAACTTAAGGATATAATAGAGCTACGGGCTTAGTGTTAAGACTTTAGGAGGAGTATATTATTAATGGAATCTAAAGGATAGCTAAAAAAGTTACTAAAGAGTGTTTAAATTGCTAAAGAAATAAACTAATAAGGCATAAGCCGTATAGAGGGCTATAACCTATTAAAACACTAGAGAGACTATAGGAGGTTATATTATAGGACTTTATTATTAAGTTATTAAAGTTAAGAGATCCTATTACCGGATAAGATTATAACGTGATCTTAGTAATAGTAAATAAGCTTATAAAGTAGGGATACTTTATAGCCTATATGGAAGAAATCTTAGCGGAAGATGTCGCTAGAATCTATGTTAAAGAAGTGTTTATAAGATATAGAGTACTAAGTAAAATTATATCGGATAGAGATTTAAGATTTATAGTAGNATTNTAGGAGGTATTNTTAGCGGANTAAGGAGTTTAAGNAGTAACTTNTACCGTATATTATCCGNAGANAGANNGTTAAACGGAAAGATTAAACTAGATACTAGAGTAGTATTTAAGGCATTATATTAATTACGTAGATAAGAAGGCAAAGATCCTTATAGAAAGGTTCTTCCCCCAACCAGCTCTAGCAGACCTTAGTAATATCACGGGCGAAACACCGGTAACTCGCCTGCGGGTCAACAGCAACATAATAACAGAGGAAATGGCTAGAACCATTAGCCGCCTTTTAAATAATACAGCACTAGGACCAGATGGGATTCTAAATAAGGCCCTAAAAACCTATGGGCCACTTATAGCACCTTAGCTTGCAGATGTAGTCAGAGTATGCTTTGCTATAGGCTACTATCCGCGACTCAGAAGATCTATAACAACGGTTATCCTACAAAAAGAAGGTAAAGCAGATTACTCAATCCCAGGAAGCTACCGCCCTATTGCCTTAGAAAACACCCTTAGTAAGATCTTAGAAAGGGTAATAGCGGAACGCATAGCAGACACGGTAGAGGAATACGCTCTACTACTATAAAGCTAAATAGGGGCAAGAAAGAACCGCTTAACACTATTAGCACTTACGCTACTCGCTGCTACCATTAAATCTGCATGGGCGATGCGAAAGGACTTTGTAGTATTAATGCTTAGCTTAGATATTAGTGGTGCCTACGACAATATACCCCACGAGCGTCTCCTGCATATCCTTAGGGTAAAGGGCTTTCTAGAATAGATTATATAATTTATCTAAGGGTTTATAGGCTAGAAAGAAATATTACTAGTCTTTAGCGGATACCAGAGCCCCCCTATTACAGTAGCAATAGGAATACTATAAGGATTACCCCTCTTGCCTATACTCTTCCTTTTCTTTATAAGCAACCTACTTAACTCCTTTAAGGAAGGGGCGACCTAGGGGATAGGCTTTGTTGATGATATAAACCTAATTATATATAGGCCAACAGCCGCAAAGAATTGCAGAACACTAGAGAAAGCCTATAATACTTATATAGAATAGGTAAAACGTTATAGAGTCNAATTCTTACNAGAGAAATACNAGNTAATCNATTTTATAAGAAAACGCAACTAATCTATAGATCTCTAGCATATAATTCGCATTTAAGGCTTTAGGGGTTAACCAGTTTAGGGCCTAAGGGTATTAGGAGTATAGGTAGACAGTAAGCTCTAGTGGAGCGTATATGCGGCATAAGCGGCCCGTAAAGGCTAAGCACAGTTCATCGCTTTATCTAGGATTATTAACTCTATATGGGGTCTATGCTTCTAGAGGTTACGCCTACTATATATAGCAGTCGTCCGGCCAACCATAATATATAGATCCAGTATTTGGGCCATTAGAGAAACTAAGAAGGGCCCCCCTAAATTACTCCTTAAACTACTTTAAAAGGTCCAGATAGCTTGCCTCTAAAGTATTATAGGCGGGTATAAGCGAACGGCTACAGCACTGCTTGAGAAGGAATCCAATATTCCCCCCCTATAGTTATATATTAAAGCCGCTGCAATATAAAGAACGCAAAATAAACGTAACTCTAATGTTATAAAGTATATTAAGACACGCCTAAGTAAACTATAGAGGGACCCTAGGGTGCCCTATAGGAGAATAAACTAATAACCCTAAAGTAGGGAAGAGATATTAGAGAAATAGGTAAAGAAAGTAGAAGAAGAATGGTGCCGCTTTAGGGCCTAGGCCTATATAGAGGAGAAAGGGAGACGCGTAAGAGGTTAGTAAAGACAATAGTAAGACAAAGAAAGGAGCTAAAGTAGAATACGTAAGAACGCTAGGAAACTATCTACCGTAATGTAATACTGGTTGGACTAACACTAGAGAGGTAAATGGGAGTTAAAGGTATAGAGGCTAACTTAGGCAAGACGAACCTAAGCTATAGTATAGTTAACGCTATGGGGGGTAAATACCTAAGGGCTCTAAGAAGGCCTAACAAAGGTAGAAAATATAATAGTAATACTCTTAAGAATAGGAATAATAGGACTAAAAGATTGGCTTTACTAGGTAGGTATCCTAGTAGGTAGCCTAAGATGCGAATATGGCTGGCTAAGACAGACACCAAAACACGTAATACTGCTATGCCCCCTACGCACTAATTAAGAAATAATGCTCTTAGCAGCTAGTACAGAGAACTATAATACACTACTCTTAATATAAAAAGGCCTTAAGGCGGTTACCCAGTGGCTTATTAGTTAAAATGTGCTAAATTAGTTCTAAGTTGCAAGGGAAATGGTAATAGAAGGCAAGGGGGCGAGCAGTAGGTGCCCCCTAGTAACTCTACAGTAGTAGAGTAATAGTTTATGATACTAGCGCGTCCGTAGGCTTGTTACGGCAGCAGTGGTTCCTAAGGAGGTCAAATAATAAGGTAGTAGAGCACCATAGGCGACTCGTAGGCGCTAAGTAGGCGAGTCCCAAAAGGCGGGGAGATGGATCACGGGGTTTTCTCATTTATAGAGTTTTCTCCCCATATATAAATAAGGAGTAGTCCGCGTGGGCCTAATAGGGATCTAAATCGGACGTTAAGCAATGAATTATTATTATATTAATTACGTATAAAATAATTAGGTATCGCTATTACTAGTTATATAGTTTATATACAATATAACACCATAAAAAGGAATAGGTATATTACTATTTAAGGCGAATTACGGATATAAGCTAAGAATATTATTATTGCTATATTAAGTAAAGAAGATAAGTAGTATAGCTAAGTAAAGAATAAAGAGTTTAATAAATTTTTATACAAACCTTATGGAAATAGCTAAGGGGGTATAGTAAAGAATGAAAAAGTATTACGATGCTAAGAGATCTAAGGGACCAGATCTTAAGGAGGGAGATAAAGTATAGCTACTATACAAAAATTTCAAAAGTTAATAACTAAGTAAGAAGTTAAACTACGTTAAACTAGGACCTTTCAAAATTATATAGAGGATTTTACCGGTTATATTTAAGTTAAACCTACTAGCTAGGATAAAGATCTACTCTATATAATATATCGCAATACTAGAGCCAGTATATAGAAATATTAAGCCACCGGTTTATAAAGTAGATATATATAGTAGTAGATTCTTTAATTAACGTCTAATATGGATCCTATCTAGGCCTACGTAGACTACTCCGTATACAAGGGGAAAGTAATATTAATAGGAAAAACCCCTTACTATTGGGGGGGAGGAAAAACCCTATAAGCCACCTTAGTAGGATAAAAAACCCCGAATTGCCATGCCTGCACGAGCAGCGGCCCTACGGGCCTACAGCTCGTCCTCCTCCTTAGATGTTTTGAACTCCTTAGGAACCATTACTTCCTTCTCTAGCTTATCTAAAGCTAGGGTTTACTACGTCCTAGCTAGGCCTTGCCGATCAATTACTGTGTGCTTATAGTTGTGCCCCATATCTTAACCACCCCTATATACTGTCTCTTGTTAACCATTACTATATACGCCATGCCTCCCCCCCCCCTAAGGCCTATTAAAGGCGTAAGGGGA
Organism: Cenococcum geophilum 1.58; assembly: GCF_001692895.1. Taxonomy (NCBI): domain Eukaryota; kingdom Fungi; phylum Ascomycota; class Dothideomycetes; order Gloniales; family Gloniaceae; genus Cenococcum; species Cenococcum geophilum. The sequence continues at coordinate 2,474,012 of NW_027137572.1, read as the reverse complement.
ATTCATCCGTTTTACTATCCTAAAACTAAAAGATAAAAGCGGGATATATGTGTATATATATATCTAGGTATCTTTTATGCCTAGGCCCTAGTCACTAGGCCCTCTCTAAGGGCACCACTCCGTTAAGAGGAGACAAGGAAAACCGTACGGGGTTATCCAGCTGCCGCTTTTAGTAGTATTATAGCAGTACGGCGAGTGACCGCATGCTCCGCGGGCGATCGCCCTAGGGGTTAGGAGGGGCCGTATATTTGCTCGTTCGTTTATTCGTTCACGTTTACCTGTTCATTAATATAAGGTCGTCAATGCTTTCCACTGGGGGACGGGGGGTGATATCGAATACTGTGCATCCATGTTGGATCGTATAGGTGCCCTGGATAGGAGAATATAGTAGTCGTCGTACTGTAGAGAGCCAATAGTAGTAGCTTTCAAGATCTCACCATCTAAAAAATTTTCACCACCGCCCTTAACGCCTACAACCACCACAGGTCCTGTCCGCACGCTGTGCGACGTCTCTGCGTTAGCTCTAGATCTAAACTTCAAAGACCAGGTTCGTAGCCGTCACCACGTACAGGTGCAGAGTCCGATTTCGACGGCCAGTAGACATATATAGAGGATAAGAAGAAGACGAATAGTAAGTTTTAAAGATCGTTAGTTATAAGGATATAGACAATAAAACATAGTATAAAGTAAAGTAGATAGGCTATGACGAGACTACCTAGAAGCTACTAGAAAATTTAAAAAACGCTATAAGAAAGGTACAGAAGTATTAAAAGAGAAAAGATTAGGTAATATTAATAAAGAAGAATTGCTAAAGAATAAACCACCTAAGGGGGACCTAGGAAGAGTAACTACTAAACTACTTAAAGTTATTTCCTTCTCTAATAGAAAAGAACCCGTTTTTTTATTACTAAGTTCCTATAAACCTTATTCCATAAGCTTCTACTCCTTAAAATAAACTTTCTCACGCACTTTCTTAAGATGAAGTAGATAGGTAAACGCCGCAATGCGAGCATCTAGAGCCTTCTGTTCCGCATCCTAAGAATACTTAAGTTTAGCAAGGGCCTACACTAGGTCACTATTAAGCTTTATAGCAGTAGATTAAATATAAGACCCTATAACAAATTACTTAGGAAACTTAAAGACTATTAAGAGTTATAGGACGCGCATACTTAGTATTAGAAGTAGAGCGAACATCGTAAAACAATTAAACGTTTGCTTTAGTGCACTCTAAATAAAAAGAGGGTTGCTAAGATAAAGGACTTACCAACGCAATATATACTAGCCCCTCTTTTAAGCAACAAGAATACAGAGATAGTATTATTTCACTAAGCGATAATATTGCAGTAATAGTGCGAGCACGACGTTACGCGTGTAAAGAAGAAGAAGCTTTAGGTATTATAAGTAATAATATTAACCAAATTAATTAGACGGATATTACACCTCTAATAAATAACTTAGAGATATTAGGTATCTTTAAGGACGAAGATAAAGAGGAGGGAGATAGTGTTATGGACGCTTTAAGTATAATGTTATAACTACTTAGAGAAGAGTTGGAAGAAGCTAGTTAGTTAATATAAGTATAATCTAGAATGGAACCCGTGGAACTATGTGATAAGGAATGGTAGCTAAGGTTATATAAGGTGCTATATAAGGAACGCGAGGAATAAAGGGAACTTACGTACCTTATGTATAATACGTATATTACGTATAAGGAGGATTTTATAGGAGTATAGTTGTGTATTTAAGGACCCTTAGTCCCTACCTAGATAGTTCTTTCCTTATAGTGATTCTTAGAATATAATTAGAGTTAATCTATTAGACAACCACTCCACTAGTTATTATTACGTTGTTAACTACTGTCTTTACATTTCCTATACACCTAGCCTATTGACAGAACCTATTGTAGTTCCTACTACAAGGTTCTGTTACACCCCTTATATAACGCATTTTCTACAGCTATTAGATATAGGTTGTTTTTAGCCGCTTAAATATTATTATAGCTAGGCTCTTAATACGGCAGCTTAGTATACCGAAAGGGAATTTATAAGAACTAAGTTCCTAGCAGCTATAGGCCAGATCCGTTATAAGACCTTTACCTAGCGTACTATTATAGGCGCCTAGCAGAAGACTAGAATAGTTCTATTTAAACCTAAGGTTATTCTTATATAGCTACGGCGCCAAGAAGTGCAAGCATATAAGGAAGCTAAGCACCTATACATCGACCTTTCTATCCTAGATAGACCCCTAAAGAGGGCCTTAGAGACCCTTAGAGGCCCTTTTATAGGGCAATCTAGCCCTAGAACGGATGATATATATCAGTCCCCTAAGATATACAGGATTTTAACTAACGTATGGCCAAGGTAGATAGAGGGCCTACACCTCCATCACCTGGCGGTTAAGATTAGTATACTCCGTTAACTGTTTATACGTTAAAGCGCCAATCTAATACTCTTTTAGATAACTTTATAGATGATGAGGCTTAGCCCAAGTTACCTTATTATTCGTTTAAAGCAATTAAGACGACTTTTAAGGGCGCCCGTGCACAAGCCTATACTAGCGCCTTATTTAAAGGAGAGCTATTAAAGACGCAGGCTGCGCAGGCTGCGTATAATAGCCGTAAATTAGGCAGCCGGAAGATTCTCCTAGCTAGAGGGCCTATATACGCTAAGGACGCTCGGCGTATAAAGAAACAACGCCAAGACAACGCTTAATAGGAAGAAGCTTTAGCTCTTATAGCTAAGCTAAAACTCTAGAGAAAAAAGGTAGAGTAAAAGTTCTATATAGAGGTTTTTCCTACGCTTATAAAGTTCACCTAGAAGAAACTCTAACCCGTATATATCTTTAAGGGCGATCACTACCCTCTATCGCGCGTGTTTTAGGTGCATAACTATAGGCCTAAGGCCCTTCCTATATGCACGAGGGGCTTTATACGTAAAGCTATGGGCCTAATAACCCAAGTAGGAAGGAAACGCGTGGCTAAGATAAAAGCGTACGCCGTAGCAAAACGGCCCCGAAGTGCAATACCAGAAGAAGATTAGATAGAAGGGGCCCTTCCAATAGATTCGCCACGCGAATAGCTTTAATTCTAGCCTGGTTTGGTGGCAATTGGCCTAATATATATAAAGTTACAAATTATTTTGTATTAAGGGTGTTTTTGTGTTAAGGGCGTAGGCCCCCACTAGGTGGGGGCTGCGCAGCATTCGAAGAACCCGACGGGGCCCGAGTACATAGTAGTTATAGCGAACGCCTAACGTAGGTGATAGGGTTATGACGGCGATAGGGTTATGACGGTCGGCTACTACCGCCTTCCTGATGTAGATGGAACACCAAAATACTGCCAAAATGCCTCAGAAGTAGCCGTTGGGTCGTGCACG